>NC_136430.1:404448499-404995999 GCF_052849685.1 Lactuca virosa | reverse complement strand
ATATATATATATATATATATATATATATATATATATATGGGCTTATGGAATATGTGGCTCTCATGTACCTAATGTTAGATATAGAACCATAAAAAACTATACAGTTTTAACAAAATACAATCAAATCTCTCTACCATCTTTCTTGCATCCTCTATCAGAGCTTATGCTAAGCTTTGTATATATATTTATGGAATTTTATAAGTTTAATTTTGCACCACAAACCATATATAAGAATATTTTACCAACTACTTGTAGGTCTCCAAATTGAAATTTAATACATAAGACTACAATGAAAGATTGAAATTATTCATTAAAAAAACCCACTAAACCTCTTTCCATAAGCCATCATAGAAAAACCATACACGTATACATAAGATAAGTATTGAATGAACTTATGAAACCTACTAAAGCTCTAATAAAAAATACATTCGAAATAGATAGATATTGAGGATGAATTACATAATCAAACATAATATGAGTTCAAAAGCAATAGTAAGAAGCTAAAAATGAAAGAAAATGTGTTTTTTTAATCAAAATGAAGTCAATTTTGATGGTTCTATACTTAACATTATATACATGACAGCCACATATTCATTTTTCCATATATATATATATATATATATATATATATATATATATATATATATATATATATATATATATATATATACGGTGAGGTTCAATAGAGAACCATAATTAATCAAGGAACCAAGGAACCAATCGTGAGCGTCGGAAATCATAACGATCAACGGCCAAGGAAATAGATGTACACTTTTACATTGGACGTACACACACCGGATTATACCAAAAAATCTACCCTTTACAAAAAAACTCACCACTTTTTTTCGTTTAAATTTTTTTTAGGCCATTTTTTTATCAAAAAAACCCGAATATACCGTTGTTAACGATTTTTCGTCCTCTTTGCATAGAGATCCATGATGATATATGAAAAACGAACTTTTTTTTTTCGAAAAAAACTCACTTCATTTTGTTTGATGAAAAAAGTTAAGGTCTATTTTTTGTAGAAATTTTTTTTATAAATATATCAAAATTCATATTTTTGTACTTTTTAAACATAGATTCATATTCATTTAAAAAAACGACATTTCGGTTCAGCTTCACATTGTGAACCTGTTCAGATTCACATTGTGAACCTCCTCAGATTCACAGTATGTATAATAATAAGTCAGATACACAGTGTGAATCTGAACTGATCGGAGTTTTTTCACATTGTGAATGTTAAAATTTGAAATATTTATACTTTAAATTCACAGTGTGAATGATCGATGTTTTTTTTTGTGAACCTTCTCAGATTCATAGTGTGCATAATAGTAATTCAGATTCACAATGTGAATCTGAACTGTTCGAGATTTTTCATATTATGAATGTTAAAAATTGAAATATTTACAGTTTAGATTCACAGTGTGAATCTACACTATTCGAGGTTTTTTTTTTTTAATCGGTGTTGATGTTTATTAATAGAGTATAAAAAATTAATATTTTTGGTATAATTAGTTTTTTTTTTTTGATAAAAATAAACTTAAATATTGAAAAAACTAAGAAAATTAAGTGGGTTTTTTTTTCCGAAAAAAAAATTCATTTTTTATATATAATCATGGATCTCTATGGAAAGAGGACGGAAAATCGTGAACAACGGTATATTCGGTTTTTTTTTTCGATAAAAAATTTGGCCTAAAAAAATTTAAATGAAAAAACAGGAAGTGAGTTTTGTTATAATCCGGTACATATGCGTCCATTATAAAAGTTTACAACCCTTTCTTTTGTCGTTGATCGCTTTAAATTCCAACGCTTTGGATTGGTTCTTTGGTTCCTTGATTAACAATGGTTCTCTATTGATATATATATATATATATATATATATATATATATATATATATATATATATATATATATAAGGAAAAGTTGAATAAAGAACCATTATTAATCAAGGAATCAAGGAACCAATCCAAAACGTCGAAATTTAAAACGATCAACGACAAAATAAGTAGTTGTATATTGATATATAGAAAATAAATTTAATTTTTATCAAAAAAAACTGAATTATATCAAAATCCATTTTTTTAGGCCATGTTTTTTATCAAAAAAAAAAAACTGAATATACGATTGTTTGTGATTTTTCGTCCTCTTTCCATAGATCCATATTGATATATAGAAAATAAATTTTTTTTCTTCAAAAAACTTACTTCAGTTTCTTTATTTATTGAAAAGTTAAGGTCTATTTTTTTACAGAAGAAAATTTAATAAATATATCAAAATTCATATTTTTTTGTACTCTTTAAACATAGATTCATATTGATGTTTAATAAAAAAAAATCGAAATTTCAGTTCCGATTCACATTGTGAACCTGTTCAGGTTCACATTGTGAACCTGCTCAGATTCACAGTGTGAATAATAGTAAGTCAGATTAACAATGTGAATAAATTTATTTGTTGATTTTAGAAAACTAATTTATTAGTAATGAAAACGTTAAAATATTATAAAACTACATGCAATATATTTTGATTCATATGTAAATTTCACTAAGTTAATTTGCGAATGATCAAAGAGTTGAAATAATAAGTCAATTCACATTGTGAAAGTTACAAATTCAAATATTTATAGTTTAGATTCACAATGTGAATCTGAACTAATCGAGTTTTTTCACATTGTGAATGTTACGAATTGAAATATTTACAGTGTAGATTCATAGTGTGAATTTGCACTGATCGAGTTTTTTTTAGTTGGTGTTGATGTTTATTAATAGAGTACAAAAAATTAATATTTTTGGTATAATTAATTTTTTTGGATAAAAATAAACTTAAATATTGAAAAAAATAACAAAATGAAGTGAGTTTTTTTTCGAAAAAAAAAGTTCGTTTTTTATATATCAACATGGATCTATGGAAAGAGGACGAAAAATCGTGAACAACTGTATATTCGGTTTTTTTTCGATAAAAAATGTGTCCTAAAAGAAATTTAAACGAAAAAAAGAGGTGAGTTTTTTGGTAAAGAGGTGAAATTTTTGGTATAATCTGGTGTGTGTACATCCAATGTACAAGTGTACATATATTTCATTGGTCGTTGATCATTATGATTTTCCGACGCTTACGATTGGTTCCTTGTTTCCCTGTTAATTATGGTTTTCTAATGAACCTATCCTTATATATATATATATATATATATATATATATATATATATATATATATATATATATATATATATATATATATATATATATATATATATATATATATATATAAGAGACATTTTTACTTGCATCACATGCATTTGAAACCCCTATGACTTTTCAACTTCTTTTTAATAATTATTATAAATTGGTTAAATAATATTAAATTAATGCGACAGTTAAATTCTAATCATAAATTTACTAAACTACAATATTAAAATATCATATTTTACTTATATTTATAAAATTATGACTTTAACATTTTAACATATAATAAATAACTTATTAGTTTGGATATTTGTTGTATGTAAGCAATTGTCATTTTAAAGTCACAACTTTTGTATAATTTATGATTTTATGCAAAATAGTTAAATTATTAATTTCAATATAATATTAAACTGTTAACTTAAATCAAAAGTTTAGTTAAACTTGAAAAAAATCGAGAGAATATTTTATAAATAGTTAAAAGTTTTAAATTATAATGATAAACCTAAATTGTAATCCTAAATTAACAAAAAACCATGAAACTATTTTTTTAGAATTTTCAAATAAATAGCTTAAAAATAACTTACAATAAAAATATTTAAAAGTAATAATACAATGTTATCTTTAAAAACAAAAACAATGTTTGTTGTTTTAAATAATTACAATCATAGAAATTAACAATACTCATCAAATAAATTTTAAAAAAGTTAAATTCCTGAAACCAAATTAAAATAATTAAAAGTTTCCAAATACGTTTTTTTAAATAACTTACAACAACAATAGTTACAAAAAACATTATATATAAAAATTATATTGTTACCTTTAAAAACAAAAACAATGTTTGATGTTTTAAATAACTACAATGACAAAAATTAAAATCTTAAGCAAATAAACTTTTTAAAATTAATTAATCATAACAACAACAATAAATATCATTAAACCATACATTATATTTAATTTGATTAATGAGTAACCCGCAAGTAGAAGCAGTTGAGACAATTGAGATTATAGAATTTTCATATAATTCAAAACAAACCATATTTATACCAATTTATTATAAGATTTATTATATAAGAGCTGACAACAATGTCATTGATATTTATAAAAAAACATATATTTGTAAAGATTTTAAATATATTGTTGTATTTTGTGCAACACGCATTTATTCGCCTAATTCTTATATAAATTTGTATTTTTTTTCCATTATATTTAGTGCTTGACTGACTAAGTTCATATGGTACGCATTCGTCATCGTATATACTTAATAAGAAATATATGTTCATCCATAATCCAAAACTAGAGGGATTCCTGCGCTTTGTGCATGTCAGAATGAGTGAATGACGCATGTAGATCTAGGTTATTGTAATTCATTTTTCATCCTAGCTTTCATCCGGAAGTAGAGAAACAAAAGTAGAATGTTATAACAAATAATTAAATCAAAGTATGTTGGTATCTGTTGTATTTAAGTTAATCCAACAAAGTTCATTGTAGTTTACCGTTCTACTTACATATTCATGCATACATTTATGATTCCAGGGACAATTTTAATGTCATTACTTGCTAGACCCCTTTTTGGTGTTATAGTCATCTTCTTGGTTGTGTTTAATTCCACTGCTGGTGCATCATCTTGTGTTTTCCTGTCAAAGATAATATTTGAAGGACTATAGTTTACTTTATGTTTTGCTCTTCACACTATACTTTCTACACGTTTTGTTGACAAGGACATAATGCATATGACATGGTAGGTTTATTGAAGTTGTTTCATTACATAGTAGTAATCAAGTTTGAGTTTTGTATTTAGTGTGAAATTTGTGATTGATAATTGTATGAAAGGTTGTGTTGGTGATTTGAAATGATGGGTATCTTTCAAATTTCAAAACTATTGACCAAAAAAATTGTTCAACAATGGAGTTCTCTTTTTATGGGAGTTTTTGCTTCTCAAGCTTGAGATATCTTCTCTTCTATATCAACTCCTTCACAAGTTTCAAGTTTTGGCTACCTGAAAATAATGGATTTTTTTTAATAAAGTGACCCCCCCCCCAAAAAAAAAGTGAAAGTTTAACTCGTTTACACATATGTAATGTATGGCTAAACCTTGTAGAGCATGTTCAATGTGGTATTGTTGACTAAAAAAAATACACAGTTGAATATTTGTTAGCATATTGATAGTTTATGTAGAAAATAGAAAATAATTAAAGATATGATATTTAGGAAATCACCTATCCCAAACGCAGAAACTGCAAAATCTTCTTTGAGTTTGGGTCTGTGGAATTGATATTATATGTTACAAAGTGGTAAAAAGAAAATTCTGGCAAATACTATCTTCTTTGCACATGGAGAATTTGGCAGGTCGTTGCTTACATCGTGTCATCTGAAGAAACATATCAGAAAACATGTAAATATTTGAATGTTTTCAATATAAATCAAAGAAAACAGATATCAAAGCACTCAACAACTTGTAAAATTGAACATAGTTGCATTTTCGTCTTTGTATAAACATGACAGTTGTCCCTCTATCTCTTCTTTATGTTTGCTGATAGAATTCGCATCTGATGCATTTAAAGGTCATTGGAATGGAACTTGTATATTCACAAAGTTTAGGACAGCGAGAAACCATGTAGAAGATAATGGATGTAGCTCCAAAGAAACAAATTACATCTCCACTGGATCAATTTCAAGTTTGTAATATTGATTCCTAGATCATTCGAATCATTATCTTGTTTTTCAATTTCAAATAGAAAAACTCAAACTCCATCACGACTTCATTATAGTTGATTATGATTACAGTTATTGAATATCATAGAATTACTCTCATTTCTATTAATTTGTGCATAGATAGCATCATGTAAAGGAAATGAATTTGTCGATGATCTTGGTTGGAAGAGATGCAATAAGGAAAAAATATGTAACCTAGATTCATGGCCTTTAGAGCTTTTGGACGATGCAGGGCGATGACAGCAACACTATTTGGTAAGATGTTCCCTTTGACAAAGTCGGTCGTAATGGCCATGGTCATGTAAGTTGCTACAGAGAGAGATCGAATTGATATTATTCTTCCCATCTTGAATTAGAGAATTAGCCTTCGCACAACTCTCAAATCCTATAGAACATGAAAGAAAAGATTATGTTAATACCAATATAAGTTGATTTAAAACAAAACTTAATCTTAATTTGGTAATTTCTCAATTATGCAGTAAAGATTAATAAAAGAAATTGATCTTATTTTGGTAATGTGACAATATGTTATAACAAAAATCCCATTATAAATTGTTTTGATCATGAAGTGAAGCCCCATATATTTGTATAAAGAAGTCTAACTTTCAAAAAATCAGCAAATTACAAACCGTGACCACCCTAAATCACTATAACTTTCTCTAAGAACACGTATTCTTCCACTTTTTTCAGTAAAATCTCATTGCCTCCACTCCATTGTGGTCCTTCCATCACTAAACACTCCAAATCACGTCGGAAACAAATCACTTTTGTCAAAAACATTGTAGCTTCATTGTTCCTCACAACTTTTTCTGAACTTAATTGTTCAATAACTATAAAAGCAAACCAAGCACCTTCGAAACGATCTAAATCACCACACACTACCTATGACATCCCAGAATTTAGGTCTAAATCTGTAGACGGACAATTTACCATGAACCACACTGTAGTAGGACCTACGAGATAGTACCTTGGTGATTTTAAGTACAAATGAGATCATGTTACTCATAAGTGCCTTCAGGATACCTCAAAATTCTCGAAAAGTTGACCATCGTCGTCAAATAGGAAACAGTTCAAAAATCGGTGAGATCTGATGCCCTAAAAATCAAATTTCCGCATTTGGCCTACATGGGGGCCATGGATGATAAAATTGGATAGAACACATTCTCAGGATTATGTGGATATAAATAACATCCAAAACAGAGATCGTATGAGAAAGTTATGCATGTTTTAAGCTTTTAAGCACGTATATACCTGATTTTACCCGGTACCGGACACTACACAACTCATTTTGAGGTAGCTACACAGCTCGTAATTTAATTTTGGGTATGTTTCTGAACTCAGACTTCAGTCTAGTATTTGATTTTACTATTCTTGTATTTATCGGTCCGGACCGAAATTGGATTCGTGAAAACTGACGAATCGGAAGCCGGTTGACCTGAAACTTTGAAAGCCATTTAACGGAGATCCGTATATCGGATTTGAAATCCGATTGCGATTTTGGAATCATCGCGACCGAACCATTCACCATATATTTTTGATATATTTTTATGAGGTCCAGATTTATTAGCACGCAAATCGAGGTGACCTTGGTATGGGACAAACTAAAGGGGGAACAAGAGTTTGGGTGCATGCATGTGCATGTAACCCCATGCTTTAATCAGTTTATTTATTTTCAAGCAAGCCCATAACATACGTCTTTGAACGTTGTGAAGTCAACATCAGTACTTTGTTCTATTTATTTAATTCCCCATACAAGATTACAATGTATATCTCTCTCTAATTTATCTCTCTCCAGTATCTCTAACAATACCTCTCTCCTTCTCGTTTGTAATTCCACCGGCGAAGGAACAACTAGCCTTCTCACCAGGGACCACTGCACTGCCATCACCCTCCGCCTTCTCTCGTTCGTAAGTCATAAGCTGGTCTAGAGGAGGATGGTTTCTGAAAGAGATGAATGGAGGAGCGAACAACAGGATCAACAATGGAAGCACTGTCATCATCGAACATAAATTCAGATGAGTGTTCCGCATCAGGATCAGCATGGAGTGCATCACGGTGGGGAGACTTCGGAGTGTTGTCCGAGATGATGTTGTCGTGGCCAGTCTCTCCAGATGCAAACTCTTGATCAGCAACTTCATCTGATGGAGCAAAAAATGGAAGATTGCTTTGGATCGCTATGTTCCTCATTGAAATAAGAGTAGCTTCAACCTATGATCTGGTAAGCTCAGGATGCCTTGTATGAGCCCCGCTGACAAAATCTGACCATTTTGGATCATTAAAACCTGGTCGTCCTGTACCTTTTCAAGGTATCAGACCAGTTGTGGCATCCGGGGTAGGAGGGACAATTCCCGATTCGGAATGCTTGGGATCCGAGACAGGGGTCTCAGATCGTGCTTGTGTGAAATAAGGAGGGATTTCCGAGATGACTCGTGGGTTTGTTCCAAGGGGTGCAAGGAACTATGTTCAACACCGGCATCACCTTGTTGGGAAGGTGGGGTGGATTATGAGGAGACTCACCGTGAGTGTGTGTAGTGGTTTTTGAAACTCCGAAGGGTACTTCGGAAGAGTGGGTAAGTGGGGGGAGTTGATGACCATATTCAGTCGGAATGTCTTTGACAGATTCCTTTTGAGAGGAAGTGTCGACTTTGGTTCTCTTTCTGACTTTAGGTTTTGAGGGAGAGGTCTTTCTTTTTGCAGCCTTTTTTTTTCTTTCCGCCAGAGGGATCTGGCTTGGCCACATCTGAGGTGGGATCAACAGAGACAGGGGTAGACCATGTAGGGCTATACACAATCGAAGTCCCTAATTGATGTTTCAAATGGGGGGAATCATATGGTAGAGTGGCTAACATGTGCTCAGGCAGTCTACGAATGGGTCCAAAATACCTCTTTCAGAATGGTGTCGACTGGTACGGGCTCTTGCATTTCTAGGAACAGTTGTTGAATAGTCAGAGCCCAGAGTCTCGGACTTGAGATCTCTTGTGGCTTACGTTTGATGGCAAACTTCCGAAAGTCTTGCCACAAGACTTTAGTAAGATCAACAATGTTCTTCTTCCCTGAAAAGATTTTGTATACGACATAAAGCCAATACTTGCTCATCGTGTCTGTACCTCCATGTTTCCCAGACATACCTGTAAGGATTAAGTGCATAAGGATTGTCCATAGCCCGGGAACAGCATATTTCTTGAATGTCTTCGCTTTGAACTCTTCAGCATACCCGATTTGATTAAGGAACGTCTGAAACTCTTCATCAGATGGTTCTTGAACCTTGAAACCCTTAGGGTTTTCCGGAATCCCAATGGCCTTCAAGAATGTTGATTTCTGAACTGGTACGATACGATCACCCGTGATTTTTTTTCAAGAACACCTTCTTCTATCTTGATTCTTTCAAATGTTGCATGAAGGAGACGAAGAGCAATAGGTGGGTCAGGAATTTTGGTAAGTGGAACAGAGATGGGGATGAAGAGAAATAAACTTGATCATGACCCGGATGGACTCGTCGTAGTCTATGGCATACAAGCAGAAAAGTTGTGTGGTATCACGGAGAAAAGGTTCAGTCGATGATGAGGAAGCCGAACCCTTGGAGGATTTCTTCTTGGGAGCAATTTTGGTGATTTTTGGAATGAATTGTGAGGACGCCATTGTTACAGGTTAAGAATACTCGAAGAACAATTTTCTTGCAGAGAGAAAGAGATGACAATTTTAGAGAGCGTAAAGTGACAAATAGGGTTTTGAAAGGTTTTTATAGATTCATAGGAAATGGGTCGGGTTAAAAGGGTAATGATGATATCCGGGTGAGGATATGGACCACATTAAATGTGTTGCCACTTATAGTATGAGTTGACCTGCAAGGACTAAAGAAAAAAATGGCCATACGTGCAAAATGGAAACCGTCATTTGATTGACATGATGTTCACTTTACGGAGACGTGTGCAAGAAAAGTGCAACTTTCTAGGGATTAAAGGATAATCATCAATAAAAAAGTAATCGTTTGGGTTATTAAGAAAACGTTTCATAACTAATGACGAAATAACCTTTTGAACTTCTTTTAGGAGAAAGATATCAGAGTTAGAGAGTTCCAAGATGAATTTACAACATGATCTCGAAGCATGAAAGTTCTGAGATAGATTGTCATAAGATACTTCTGAGATGAAAATGAAAATACTAGTACATGATATAGAGTCCGAGATTGCACAGAATCAGCCTGAATATCAGAGGTAAAAGGAAGGAAGATCTTAGAGAACATGTTTTAAACAGATTTTGAAGTTCCGAGACGAGAAGGAGCTGATCTCGGACAGGGTAAGAGATGGAAACGCATTACCGTTCAAAATTGAATTCCGAGATGAACTTCATAACACACTTTTTGAAACAAATTCTAAGATGAGATCAAACAAAATACCATTGTGACTATATTGGTCATGAACTTCAAAAGATTTAGGGAGTTGTACAACTTATAACTAGAAGAAGAGGTTAGACAAAAAAGACACGTAAAACGATCCTATTTATTCCGAGATGAAAAATAAATTTGACTTCGGAATTATTCCACCTCCTGATGGTAACATCATAGAGTACAAGCCTCTTGAAAGAATTGAGGATCAGGAAACATCATACCCATTTTTTCAGAAAACCATTGAATTTGCTTTCGTCTAATGCCTTAGTAAAAACAATTTCATCGTCATATGGAACAAAAATTAGTTAAATGTTTCCTTTTAAGACATGATCTTTAATGATATGGTACCGTATATCGATGTGCTTCGTCATGGAGTATTGAACTGGATTGTGTGAAATCGTAATGGCACTTTGTGAATCAAAATAGATAGGAATTTGGTGAAACTGTTAACCATAATCCATAAGCTGTGATTTCATCCAAAGAACTTGAGAGGTGCAACTAGCAGCAGCAATGTATTCCGCTTCGGTTGTTGGTAGTGCAATGCAGTTTTCCTTATGTGATGACCAGCTAACCAGTCTTCCACCCAAAAATTGACATCCACCAGATGTGTTTTTTCTGTCCAATTGAAGACCACCATAGTTTGAATCGGAATATGCTTGTAGGATGAAACTATCATTTACTGGGTACCAGATTCCGAGACTCTTTGTACCTTTAAGGTATCATAATATTTTTTTAACCGCCAAGAGATGAGACATCTTTGGATTGACCTGAAATCTGGCACATAAACATGTAGCAAACATGATGTCCGGACGACTTGTTGTTAGGTAGATTAAAGATTCAATCATTTCCCTGTATTTTTTTTCATCAACAGCAACACCTGATGGGTCCGAGAAGATTTTGTGTCCGAAACCCATTATTACCTTTGCAGAGACACAGGTGTCCATTGAGTATTTATTGAGAAGCTCAGAGATGTACTTTTCTTGGTGAATGAAGATTCCTCTATTGGTTTGCTTTATTTGAAGACCGAGGAAAAAGATCAATTCCCGATACATACTCAGTTGGATTCGATTGATCATTAACTTAGCAAAATCAGCAACCACTGATAAATCCATGGATCCAAAAATGATATCGTCAACATATATTTGGACAAGCATGAGATGTTTTCCATTTGACCTTCGGAACAGGGTAGGATCGAGAATACCTCTTTGAAAACTAGAACGCTTGATGAATTCGGTGAGAGTCTCATACTAGGCGCGAGGAGCTTGCTTGAGGCCATAAACAGCTTTTCGAAGTTTGTAGCAGTAGTTCGGATATGAGGGATTGACAAAACCGGAAGGCTGTTGGAGATACATTTTAGTATCTATTTCACCATTAAGAAAAGCACTTTTGACGTCCATTTGGTAAACCTTAAAGCCTTTGTGAGCTGCATAAGCAAGAAAGATTATGATGGCTTCAAGACGGGATACAAGTGCAAAGGTTTAATCGTAGTCAAGCCCTTCGATCTGTGTGAATCCTTTGGTCACCAACCTTGCTTTGTTTCGAATGATAACTTGAGTGTCGTCTATTTTGGAACACCCATCTCGTACCAACGATGGGATGATCCTTAGGGGGAGGAAAGAGAGTCTGCACTTCATTTCGAACAAATTCTGTCAACTCTTCCTGCATGGCTGTAATCCAGTCGGCATATTCTAATGCTTCCTTGATGGATTTGGGTTCAACCATTGAGATAAATGCCGAGAAATGACATTCATTTTGAATATTTGTGGCAGAACAAGTTTGAACATCGGCGTTTAGATTTCCAATCACTTGGTTTGGAGGATGATCCTTGGTCCAGACGGGTAGTCTCGGAAGCTCCTGTGCAGAAGAAGATCCGACATCAACAATGGGGTTATGTTTCTCCCCCTAAATAATTTAAACTTGAGGATGATGCTCCCCCTGAACTTCTAAATTGGATAAATTAACATTATCATGAGGTGGGAAATCAAAGAAATTGGCATCATCGTCGTTGTTGATCGGAGTGGAATTAAATTCAACAAATTGATCTGCTGCATCTTGGAATCCATCCACATTTGATTCAAGGGAAGGTTGACCATTCTCCCCCTCAATCTGAGAAGGTTGAAACGGTTTAGAATCAAATGGAGGAAAAGTGGGTGTCGGACCTGAAACATTTTTTGAAATAGGAGCTTCAGTTGATGAGGTTTGTCTTATTCGAGATTCTGAATCAAGAGTTGTTTCTGAAGGTCCGAACAAGGTTTCAAAGTCAACTTCATAAATTGTTTGCTGGTTCGGACATCCTGGAACTGGAACAATGGAATCCATGATATGGGTTGTGACATGGGTTGGGCCAGAATTCCGAGCATAGTTGTCATCAAATGTGGACTCAAAGCTTTCTTCAAGACCACGAGTTCGACGATTCAGAACTCGGTAAGCTTTTGATTTGGCTGAGTATCCAAGAAAGATTGCTTCATCGGCTTTGGGTTGAAATTTTGTAAGCTGATCACGGTTCTTTTTGATGAAGCAACTTACGACCGTTCATGGCTTCGTATGGTGTCATGTTGAAGCGTCGATTGATGATACTCTAATTTTGAGTGAATCAAGCTGTTGACACAGCTTCAGCCCAGAGATAGAGTGGAAGATTTACAAAGTTAAGCATGGATCGAATAGCTTTAACTAGTGTTCTATTGCGTCTTTCAACTACACCGTTTTGTTGTGGAGTGTAGGGAGCAGAGAAGTTGTGATCAATACCTTTGTCGACAAGGAATTTCTCAATAGTGGCATTGGTAAATTCCGACCCATTATCACTTCGGATTCGTCGCACGGGCAGTTTGACAAGAACTTCAATTCCTTTGATAAAGTTGAGAAGTTCTGAGGCTGTTTCTGACTTGAGCCTAAGGAAGAAGACCCAGGTGAATTTTGTAAAATCATCTACAATCACAAGAATGTATTTCTTGTGATGCAAACTATCTACAGTGGAGGGTCCACACATATCTATATGAAGTAGTTCTAACGGTTCCGAGATTTATTTTTCAATGATGCCAGGATGACCTTTCTTCTATTGCTTCCCACATTCACAGGCAGCACATAGATGATCGTTTTCGAATTTGAGGAGAGGAAACCTCTGACCATTTCACCGGAAACAAGATCGTTCATATATCAAAAATTTAGATGAGCAAGCCTTTGATGCGACAACCAACTGACATTAGAAACTGCTTTTGAGAGAAGACACAGTTGGGGATTGCCAACGATCATGTTGATGTCAAGAGGGTACATGTTCTTGTTGCGATTGGACTTGATCAGACTTTCTTTCCTGTCTTCGGACATGACATAGCTGTGTTTCTTGCAGAATTCAACTTGTCGATTTGCATCAGTATGTTGAGCCATACTGATTAGATTATGCTTCAGATCAGCTACATATGCCACGTTTGATACAGAGAAGTTTCCATTGGTGAGGATGTCATAACCTCAAATTTGAGAGTTGGAGTTGTTATCATACGTCACATAGCCAACATTTGGTGAAAGTTTGAGATATCGCAAAAAGTCTTTCTGCCTCGTCATGTTCAGGGAACAAGCACTATCAATATACCATATTGTATCTTGTTCTGAAGCATAGAGTGCCTGCAAGGATTAGTGAAGTTTGGAGTTTTTAGGCTCCGAGTTAGGTTTTGGGACTTGGGAATGAGCTTTGGACTTTGGCAGTTACTTTTGAGCAACAGGTATCTCGGAAGGCTTGTTCTAAGATCCTTTGGGAAAGAAGAAAAATGCTAAGGTCTTTTCGTTAATCCAGAAATCATATTCAACAATGGGTTGTTTTGAAACAACTTTTATCGGACCAACTGAATTTGAAGTTGTAGGAATCTCACTATTACTTGAAGTTGCAAAATCTTTTTCGACACTTTTAAATCTCCACTCAAATTTTTGTTTTGAATTCTTTGAAACTGTTTGAGTGACAGTGTGTTTAACCAAACTTTCTTTGTTTACTGCTTTTGATGGTGCACTTGGTTTTGAAAGTTGTTGAGGTTTAAAAATTATACCATCAGATTTAGCAATGAAAATAGAGGAAACAGTCCGAGGAGAGTTATTTCTTATGGGACAAGAATCAACAGTCTTTTTTGGAATGGGACTAACAGGTTTGTTTGAACAACCAGACTAGGAAGGATTGATGGACTTTTGAGGATTTTAACAGGTGCAAATGTTTTATGGTACCTAGGTTCTGAGCTCACACTCCGAGATGATTTCTTCTTAGAGTTCTCAATGAATCTGGAATTCTGTCAAGACCTAATTTCCTTTTTGAGAGCATTTTTGGCTTCTACCTTAGCATCAACGACATATTTTCTATTTAATGAAGGTTTCTTCCTGGAGTCAGATGTTGACTTGGAAGTTTGGCCAATGGATGGGTCGTTAAACTTAGGTTTGATTGGCACTAAGGTGGTTTTGGAAATCACTTGAGAGTCCAAAACACATGAGTCAGATGAATTATCACTTATGGTTTCCACACCAACGTCATCATCTAAGGATGCCCAAATAAAGTTTGACTTTTCAGAGTCAGGTCTAGTTGTCTCCGGAATAATTTCCTCAACAAGGCAATGTAGGGTTTTTATTCAAAAATCCGGTTTCACAACTGGTAAAAATGACAACGGAAGCTTTAAAAATATTGAATAAAACTAAAACTATTTTACCCACCAATGATCATTTTGCAAGAGTTAGAAAGATTAAAACAACCATAGAAGGGAAAGCATAACAATCTTTGAAGACTTTGATCCTCATGGGAGGTTGGAAGTTGATGAAGTGTGGCACGAAACTCTAAAGCAAGAGTTCTCTACAAGTATCCACCAAGCAAAAGTAGAACCATCAAAACATGCCAGTATTCACTTGTAATTTGTTGTTCATAAACCTTTGAAATATACACCAAGTATATGTTTAAAGGTGAAGCAACAAAAGGGCTTTGTCTAGCATCAAAATGCAAGAGAATGGAGAAGAAGAAGAGCCTTCAAATTCCGAAATTTGGCAATCCTCTAGAGAGCATAGAGCTCTCGGATTAGGCTCTAAGAAGAGGAAGAAGAAGACTTGCAAGAAGTGTATCAAAAACCCTTCCATGCTCTCTCTTATATAATGGCCAAAAAGTGAAAGGAGACCATAAAGTAAAAGGAGATACAACTTTGTCCCTAGCATGGAAAAAGAAGACCATGCTTGTTCTCCTTCATATTTTTTGAGAAAAGCATGCACAAAAGAAGACAAAAGTTGTCTCATGGCTAGTTTATATACACATACATGTTATCTTTATAAAAATCAATCATTTTTATAAAGAATTCCCAACATATATATATATATATATATATATATATATATATATATATATATATATATATATATATATATAACTAGTAATATATAAATATCTTATTTTATATAAAACAACCTTTTATATAAATTCTAACTAGCTTATTAAGATATAAATATGAATATATAAATATCTTATTGTATATAAAACTACCTTCTATATAAATTGTACTAGTTTATTAAGATATAAATATAACTTATAAATAATCGTACGTTATGATATATTTCATAAGTTATTATTTCTCCAATAAATATTATTTCCACAAATAATAAATTCTCAGTTAGTAAAATATTATTTCCATGAAATAATAATTTTCCAAATAAATACAAGTGTTGATATATTTATTAATAATCAAAGTATACTAATAAATAATCAGTTGACTGTAACTTGGTATATGGTATGACCCTATAAGATCATATATTATTAGCAATATCATTCTATAATGACTCTTGGACATACAAGATCTTTCAATCTCCCACTTGCACAAGACTCATCATAGATTGATATAGACAGTGGTGAACGTCTAGCAACATTTCACTGACCCCAATAACATATGACGAAGAATGTTATTCATCAACATCCAATTCCCAAAATATCTAAGCTTCAATTGATGTATTAAGGTAAGTTTATCAATTATCTCTTTTTTACAGACATCCTGTTAAACATGAGCCTTGGATCGCAATCAATCTCATTTGTAATTCAACTTTGGGTAACGAGCGTTATATGTCTAAGTCTCAACACATAAGAGGAACAAATCCCATCTTGACTACATAAGCCTCTTGCATAGTTCACACCATACCCGAAAATGACTTTTATAACTGCCTGGTCAAGGAACAACATTTGGCCATATCAAAGCACAGTACTCCCTAAACTTAAGTCCCACTATGTGTCTCAGGTGGTAAGGACAAAAAGATAGTACCTTTTAATGAAGTATCACTCATAACTGTGATCTATGAGATGATCTTGATGCGGGTCCGTTTAGTACTAGTTCTCTGACAAGTACCTATGAAACTTGGTTACAACCACTTGCCTACTTTCATCTAGTGAGAGTCAACCAATCCATTTCGTATTAGTCTTACTTCATAATTGCTCCCACAATCATGACCGACTATGAACCTTTAGAATAATAAGATTATTCACGGATTAAACATGTTAATACATAACACAACAAGTATTAATGTAATGATCATATCCCACTATATCAAAACATTACTAATAGTTGTTGTTACAATGTTTATATATCCAAATACTAAATTCAAATCAAAATCTCATTACTAGAATAATAAAAGTCTTATAGCTGAGTGTGACCACTCATACTTAGCTTAAAAGGAAAGACTTTATTAATGGGTTCGACTAAATTTAATTTGTGTGAATTCTGTGAATACAATCATCTCCATATTTGACATTACTCCAAGTATAGTTAAATATTTTGGAGAATATAAGTGGTGCTCTTATGTGACATAGAGTTTCTTAGCTTGATTAAGTACACTCTATTACTCACAAAAGATTTCTAGGTTATCCCTGAATGGAAGGATTCAACCCAGTTTTTCAATGATCTAGTTCATCCAATTATATTTGATTTCAACTTTTGAAAAGTAGTGTATTCTTATTTAGTAGATTGTGTTATTTTTGTTTTGCTTGGACCTCATTCTAACTAAACTTACTCTTCATTCCAAAATGAAGTTATAATCCAATTATAATTCATAATTATCTATATTTATTTAGAAATCAAATCCCATGTTGCTCTTTACATTAAGATTTTGTTTTAAACTAATTATCTCATATACATTCTCTTAGCTCTTCTTAAGTACTTTTAGAATGTTCTCACAGGCATCTAGTGACTTAACCATGTATTCAATTTTGTATCTCATGATATGACATAAATGATGGATTCATTTTCCAAGCAAATAGAATATAAATCATTTCATCTAGCTCAAACCTATGTGCTAGATCCATTTGAGACAAACTCAAAAATGGTGTCATGTGACAATGTCAAGAATCTTCCAAAGGAATCTTGTATCTTGACCTCTTTCAAGATATTGTCATTTTATGCAAAAAGAATTTTAAAACCTTTAACATTCATCTTTATCTATCTCTTACAGATTTTACATTCCAAGAATGTATCTTGTCATTTCTAAGTCTTTCATTTTAGAAATACTTTCCGAGTCAAAGTGAAAACCACCTTACATAGCCGGAATGTCATTTCAAATGATTAAGTATGTCTCTTTCATACAAGATTAGGAATATCACTATCCTATCACTAGTTCTTAGTAAACACACACACACATACACGTCCTTTTTCATTTTTATATAAAAGCATACCTTGTATCTTTATATTAAAATGACTATTCCAACCCTGAGATGTTTTCTTTATATCTGCAAGTGGATCTCAAGCCTTAGACATTTGGTTAGGATAACATGAATTAAGAAAACCTCCAGGCTAAGCTATATAGATATCTTCTATTAGATGTCTATTAAGAAAAGCGGTATTTCTTGAAATATATTTGCTATGTCTCATATTAAGAATATGAAGCTATAGTAAATAATATCCTTGTTGATCTAATCATAGCTACTTGTGAAAAGGTTTGATCATAGTCAATGTCATGAGTATGATAAGGATTATAGTCAATGACATGAGTATGAGAAAATCATTATATAACAAGTATGGCTAAATGTATGTATATATATATATATATATATATATATATATATATATATATCCATGTATATATTCTTTCTAGAAGAATCTATTACTCCTTCTAGTCTTGCTATAGAGAGGAAGATTAATCAAGCCCATACTTGATTATTAAGCATGGGTTACATCTCAATGTTCAGGACTCTAAGACATTTGTCAGATCCAAGATCTAATATAACATTTTGGTAGTTGATGGTTTAACTAGAAACCATCAAGAACTCATCAATGAGAGATTCCACATTTCTCAAGTCATAGATGATTTCTACCATTATTTTGAACAATTTGTGTTTATGAATAGCTACTATTCATGTTTAACAATTTCTTGTTAAAACTAGTGCCAACAATTGTTACATCAGGCTATGGTTCTGTAACTACTTCAAGTTCCACGTGCCTCCCACTTGCTTTGTCATTAGAAGCTTGCTTTCTTCTAACTCAGCTTTCAGAGGAATAAAAGAACTTATTCTTGGTGGGTTTGTATATAATAATCTAAATGCCCTTTTAGAATATTCTACAATTATGTAATTTGTTGGTGTTTGTATTCTAGATACAGTTAATAGTGATTGAAATATAATCCAAAAGAGGTTAAAAGGAGGACATTTCTACTGATTAGAAAGTAAACTATATCAAGTAAAGTTTAATTCATCATTTATCATCACGAAGGCTTTAGATGGTACTACTGGGTTGTATCTTGTGTTTAATAATAGACATTCATTAGAAAGGAAGTCATACACCAAAGTGTATAGTTCCTTAATAATTATTTTCTATACACTTTAGTGAAAATATTATTAGGAATCTTTTGTATATAAATAAGATTCACATATGTCAAATAAACTACATTATTTGCTTTCAAAGATCCATTTCTTGAAATTGGAATATATGGATTTCATTTATACAATAAAGATAACAATGTCATGGATAAGTTTGATTTAAAACAAGTTTAAGTCAAAGTGCTTGCATATAGAACTTAATTTTACTTATAAAATGTTTTAAAACAAGTTTAAGTCAAAAGTTTTAGATTTATACAACATAGCTAATCTAACTACCGCCTTATAAAAAGAATTTTAGCTTCAATGGTCACACATAATTTATTTTGCCTCATTAATAATGTCGTCATCTATATTCAATTCCTTGTGGATCATAGATCCAAAATGGTCGAAACTTATTGATTTTGATATGTGCTCTCAAATTGCATACTTCTACTTCGATACCAAAAAATATTTAGTTTTATCTATTTTACTAAGCATCATTTAACATAACGTATAATTTGTTTTGTCAGATTACCACAAAACTTTGTATAATCTTTAACCATTCTGATTGATGATTTCGTATATTTTATCATATCGATTTTCATTATTTTCTGAATGTATTAAGTATTTCAGATAAACGGTTACCCAGGTAATCACACATATATCAAAATGTATAAGATTCTATTACAATATTTCCTTTTATTTTCAATCAAATATCGCAAATAATCACCCGGTTAACAAAATCGAATTTGTAAAATTTATTTATTCCTTATTAAGTGGCATCAACTTTTGCATGACGACATTCCTATATTCTACAAAATGAATTGATCATCTTATAAAAAAGGGCCTGTTTATTCTTATTTTGTATTTTTTGTATTTTTTTTTAAAAATTTTGTTTCAATAATATGACTATGACCACATAGCCATTTTTGTAAAAAATAAAATATTGTTTTTAAAAAACATATTTTATAAAGTTGGTGATATAAGTTATATATCTATTCAATAACAAAATATATTTTAAAATCCTTACTTTTTGATATTTTAGTGTTTAACTATAATTCTAACTTCTAAGGCTAAAGTTCTAACTTCTAAGGCTAAAAGTAATAGTGCCGAATAACATCGAGTTCATATATGATTTAAGATTGCATGATAGTGGTTGCCATTTGAAGAAAGTGGTGTTGATGACACAGGAGAAGATTTCGAATATAGAAGGATGCTCGTAAGACTATTGGGTGTGGTCAACATGTTGTTACATGTTATCACACCTAAAGTGTCCACCTCATCATCTTAATCATACTTTTTGTGTTATAACACCCAATGTGGAAATGGTCAACACCAAATAACATGTGATAACACCTATCATTTTCTATTTATTTTTTATTTATTTTTTTTGATGTTTTTAATTTCTATTTTTCTATTTTGTTTTATTTTTTTTAATTTCTATTTTTCTATTTTGTTTTATTTTTTTTTAATTTATGTCATAATAATTTTTAAAAACATATAAATTAAATAAAACATAATTAAAATAAATACTTAATTAAAAGCGACATTACAATGAAAAAAAAACGACATTACAACGAAAAAAAAACATTGACCGAAAAAAAAAACATTGACCGAAAAAAAACATTACAACGAAAGAAAACACTAATCTTCGTCTAAATATTTCCGTTCGATGTTCGCCTTCATTTTTCGGAGCACCTCTAACCGTCTCGGTTCCTCGCTAGTTTGAAGAATTGTCAAATCCTTCGCAATGCGATCTTCCACGGCTTCACGACGAAGGAACTCCAAATGCTCCCGTTGCAACTCATATCTTTTACGTGCGATTTCGTTGTGATCGACAAATTTTTGTTTCATTTTGGTTTGCTCTCGACGTCTACTTTCGCCTTCCTCCGCGTGTCGTTGAGCACGCCTCGCTTTGTCGCGGCCCATCGGTCGTCGAGGCGGGGAGATCTCTTCAAGGTCGTTCAAGTCGCCCGGTATCTCATCCGTGTCCGTATTGAGGTCGATGTTCGTGCGTGCGTCCGAAACGTCGACCGAACCCGAGCCGCGAGACCTCTTCGATTGTTTTCCTTAAATGTGCCGTTTTATTCCACTTTGGGTATTCCTTGACAATCTCTCAAATGTTTTCGTGCTCGAAAACGTGGCCGGTCTCGACATGATATTGGTCCCTTGCCGCTCTATAAACGTCAAAATCAGTCGCACCACTTTGTTTGTGCGAGGAAAGTTTGTTGTAGACGAAATTGAACTTGGTGCACTTCTTGCTTATTTGAGTCCATTTGCTACTCAACATGTCGTGATAGCGATACTTTTCATCCTTCTTCAAAATGGTCCTAAATTTCCCGATCACGGCTTCCTAAAAAACAACTTTTCTCATGTCATTTTCTTGCGTTGGATTTTTTGATGTCCCGCATCAAGCCACCGCCAACGCGTATTCCTCCTCCGCAGTCCACCATGTTGGAGGTTCGTCTTCCGATTGCTCCACCGCAACCACTTTCCTTTTCCTTCGTGGTCCCCCTTTCTGGGCCGTTTTTTTCGGCTCCCCATTGCGTCTCGGGTACCGTTTCTTGGGTGGGTGGTGGTTGTGTGGTATTTTGTTGCATTGTAGCGAATGGGTTGAAAAGGTTTTGTGGAAGGGTTGTAGAGAATTGTGGTGGGGTGAGGCGGGATTGAAAAAGCTGCCTTGAGTGTTGAGGATGTTTGCGTACAATTCGTATTGTGCAAAACTGTGAGGTGGAGGTGTATTTGTGTTTGGAGGAGGAGTGTTGGGGATTTGATCCATATGATTTTTTTGTGTAAAAAAATGAATTGAGGGTATGTAAAAACTTAAAGGGAGAAAATGTGAGTGATAATTGAAGTGAAAGTGTGTGTGTGTGTGTATATATATATATATATATATATATATATATATATATATATATATATATATATATATATATATATATATATATGCTTAGGTTATTGTATTCTAACTAATTATTGTATGGATGTAAGAACGATTGTGAGCTAATCATTTTACTTATTTTAAGAAAGTGATTAATACATATTATTAAATTAAATATACTTGAAAAATATCATCTAATTTCATTCTAAGGGTATTTTAGTCAATTAACATAAATTTAAAAAAGAAAAATTGTAGATTTTAGGGAGTAATTAATTCTCTAAACTTAAAAAATCTGATTTTTTGGATAATAAATATATTAATTCGGACATTCTAAAAGAATATGTTTATCATTATCTTGAAAAAAA
The DNA here is from genome assembly GCF_052849685.1 of Lactuca virosa. Taxonomy (NCBI): domain Eukaryota; kingdom Viridiplantae; phylum Streptophyta; class Magnoliopsida; order Asterales; family Asteraceae; genus Lactuca; species Lactuca virosa. Next base: position 404,973,698 of record NC_136430.1, on the reverse strand, counting down.
CATTAAATTCTGACAGAATACTATAAACATATATTATCAAGATTAATACTTTTTAATGAATACAAATTTTATATGAAAAGAATTTTAAGATCTTAAAATTATTACTTACATTCATTCTTAACTAATACAACTATGAACATACGTAAATGACATTTATTCTGAAAGAATACAAGTAATAATGGTTAACAAATACATTTATTCTTAAAAATAAAACTGATACTTGTTAAAAATCAAATAAAAACATTGAAATCTAAGTAAAACACTAATACATTTTGATAGAATATTGTTGCTAATCCATTTTGACAGAAAAACATGCTAATCAATTTTGAACGAATATTGTTGCCTTACTTTCCATTCTTCACCGGGCTTCAAATCGACTTCTCAATTGTTGATGCTTCTATACATAGAATGTGTTTGTACTCATCATCTCCAACATTGTTTTCAACCCCATAAGAAGTTTAGAATTCTTCACTTCATCTTCTTTTTCAACTTTAGAAACAGTCTTTAGGTCACCATGATGTCTAAGATAATCTCCAACAAGACCATTACACCTAATCTGTAAAATACCAAAGGCAAGAATTGAGCTACATAATATCACTGTTATAAGGAAATTAAACCTCTACTGAGAGATCAGAGATGAATTTTAAAAGATATTGAAAGTCATTTGACTCGTGTTACAAATGAAATCAACATCTATAAGCTAAAACAGGTAAGGTTTTACGAAACAACATGAGATTAACAGTAACAACTAACGACAACAAGCTTTCAACCCTAAGTTAGTTGGGTAGGCTTGATGAATTAATGAAATTACACATGAAACTAGGTAAACCCTTTACCTATAGGAAAAGAAAAATATGTATGCAGATAGCCAGATGCATTCAGTTCTCCTAACATGCATACGTGCATCTACTTGTAGGATATCAAATATAACAACTTAATCAAATTGGAGTTCCAATTCCAGTGTAGCAGGGGAATGCGTGATATGCAGGTAAACACAGGGAAATCAAGAATCAACAAGGATAACATCTAAACCAGCTTAATTAGATTGCCCACCTGCAAAAATAAAGGCATTAAGCTATATTAACTTAAATAAACCAATTGTTTTTGCAAAATTTCGGGGGGAAATAGCCAACAAATCACCATTACAACCCTCAATCTGGAGGAAATGATAAGCACGATAAGAAAAATAGCTTCGCATACGACTTCAAACACGATGGTAGGCTGAAATGTGTATTATCCTTAAATGAAAACACAGGTACACGAACCTTCTTCAAGGATCTGCCGTGTGTAGTAGAGAATTCCGATGCCAGAGAACACCCCATCTTCAACCCCTCATTTCTTTCCCTGCTATTCACATTGCCATAGACCCCCGAAGGTCTCGACCTCGTCGATTGATTTTCCCCATCAGACCCTTCCCTCTTTCGCACCTCAAGGTCGTCAAATCCCAGAGATGTAACCTCAAAACTGCAACCGATCAGAACCCTTCAAACCATTCAACCGCCTTCGTGCCTCCTTCCCACTGATTGAAACTCTCGTACCTTCCTCTTCCCCGTTCATCGAACAAAACCTCTGGAAACCTCAACTGGTTCGAAGTTGTCTCTACCGGTGACACCTGAAACTCACTCCTCGCGACCAGACATGAAGAAGGAAGCTTCGTTGCTTCTACCTCGCCGACCCCGGAGACGACGACCTCCGCATGCCATCTGATCGGCGAATGTCGCCTGCGAAGCCTTCGTATTTTCCCCCTCGTCGCCTTCGTTAATCAGTCCGCCCAAGGGTAGATGTCGATTAGGGTTGGATTGATAAGATGATGTTGATGAGATATGGTGCACATAAGTTGATGGTTGGTTGTGGTTTTTGGAGAAAAAACGACTATAGATATAGACGATGAGAAATTAGGTTAAAAGTCAATATATCAATACCATGATTATAGGAATTATTTGTTGAAGTTATTAATCAATTTACTAAATTACCCTTATTCATTTATTTAATTATTTATTTAATTTTGATTGATCCGCATTTATTTCTATAATTAGTTAGAATATTTGAACCTAACTATATATATATTGAGTAAAAATTGAAAAAAAAATAGTTTTTTTAACCATTCTGACCGTTCAATAACGGTTCATTTTATGACCGTTGCAAAAAAAAAAGCGATGCCAATTCGCCCGTTTCTTCCCGTTAGCACGAAAACGCCGGTTACCGTAACTCCAAATAATGGGTAGGGGCGGTGTTTCGCACGTTATAGCAGCGTTATGGTACGTCCACGTCGGATTAACGTACGCTCCCGTTGTGCGCTCCGTGCAGTCTAAATAAACACCTTATAAACACCATATTACAAAAATCAAACTAATCTGCTAGAAAAACACCTTATTTATAAATCAATCATAAAAGCTGGTTTATCAATCATAATAGTTAGTTTAGTCAATATTTTTAAAAATTTTAACTATTACTTATTGGAAGTAAAAATAAAATTGTTTTATTAAATATAATTCTCAAAAGTAATTTATGACTAAGTTATTAAATAAACTAGATTATTTATAAAATAAATCATAAAAACTGAATTATTTTGTTATAATTTAAAAAAAAAACAATCATTATGTTTGAAATAGATTATGTACTCGTTTTCATTTAACTTTATGTTAAAATGAGACATCGAAACATATTTTGAATTCATATTCTGCTTTCACGGAAAAAAAATTTGTATTACGGGTGAGCAAAACCGAACCGATTAAAGAAAAACCGACAAAACCGCAATAAACCGCAACCGAAAAACCAAAACCGATGCAAAAACCAATGGTACGGATTTAATTTTTGCAAAAACCGAAGGTCAACGGTTCGGTACGGTTTCTATCCAAAAAAACGGTACATCAAAACCGAACCGCACCGCAAGCGTGCATAGTGTTAAATCAATCAATGTATATTATATACATGCTATTTAAAATACTTATAAACGATAATATATTTATTATATGTTTATTTTGTGTTTGTGTAAGACTATATGTTCTATTGTTAGCTAAACGTGCTAATCGATTACACGTAATAAGCTTGTAACAAATTAAGTCAAAATCAACCAACATTCAATTATTAATTAGTTTGTGAGTAGTCACAAATTGTATTTTAAGCGACATATAATTTTTGATTATGTATTTTTGTTTTGAGTTGAAAATGAATAGTTTAAAAAAAACAACACAATACAAGCTTACAATGACATGGTTTTCAGTTCTTACAGTTTTAAAAAACCGCACCAAAAAACATAAAAAAAAACTGCACCAAATTCTAAACACGGTTTAAAACCGAAACCGCATTTAAAAACCGAAAAACCGAACCATTGCAAAACCGCACCCAACGTTTTTAAGAATGCAAAAACCGCACCATGCGGTTTGCGGTTCAGTTTGACCTTAAAACCGCACCAAACCGCACCATGCTCACTCCTACGTATTATGAAATCTCAATAAGATGTCCTTATGAAATCTTAATAACATGTCCTAAAACTGAAGAAAAAAAATCCAAAATTTTAAAAAATTATTTTGTTTTGTATGAAAATCTAACAAAAATAGAATTTAAAAATAAATACCAAAAGCATTTAAAAAAACAATGGAACTAAGATTTACTTGCGATTAGAAGAATATTTTTTTCTTATTATTTGGTGAAAATAATAACAAAAACATAAATATCATTTGTAATCGATATCCAAAAAACGCTTCGGAAATAATGTTCCTTTTGATGAATGAATAAAGTTGGATCATTTGCTACAGTGACTATCCTGTTATTTATTGTGTAAATATGAAGTAATTACTATAAATATATAAGTTAATTTTTTTTTGTAAAAAATGGGAAGAGAGACTGAGAAGTGTATGAAAAGAAGCAAGGGGAACAAGAAGCAGACAATTACTGAGAGTTTGCAGTAAAAAAACAAAATAAAGTTGTCGGAAAGACGTGCACACTCTTCCTCTGACGATCGGCGTGGCCCTGATGTTTGTCGCCGGCAGGAGAAACCAGTAATCATTATTTCCATCTAACAAACCACTTTTTTATTTTTAATATTCATTAATTTTATATCGTGTCATTTGATAAATAAAACATAAAATGCCTTATATAATTATAAGTCCCCTTTCATAGTTACTATCTAGAAAAATACTGTTCGGAGAATTTTTTTGGCAAAAAAAAAACAATATTTTTTATTGTATATATATGATTGAATAGGCTGAATGATGAAAATTGATCATATTATCCTGTTGTTATATACTATATGGTGGATGAGTAAAACATATAAATTATCATACAAAATCAAATTACACAATTATAAAAAATTCAACATATCTTTTTTTATATATAAATCAAGATTACTAAAAAAAATAAAAAAGTTCTACAACTAAAATAAAACATAAAAATGACAGACTTTTTTGTTACAAATTAACAAGAGAAAAAGCATCCATTAAAATAAAGATGAAAAAGATGTATTTTTTTAGGGCACAATTGTCCAAAGTTTCATTTAGCCATAAATACTCATGATTTTGGAAATACCCATTTTTTGTGTAAATCAAATATTTTTTTCCGGCTTATTCAGTTAGAAACTTTTGTTTGAATCTGAAAAGATGTTTATCAAACGGGACCTAAATTTGAATACTTAAATTTTATATATTTTTTTATTTTTAATTAAATAGTTAATTTGACTAAATATTAAATAATATTTTATTTCTAACCTATTAAATTATTTATAATGATTATATAATATTTTTAATATTTTTTTTATTTTATAACTATAATTTAATGATTTTTTTTATATTTTGAATACAAATCTTACATAATTGTACATACACATTGATGTGGTAATATTTTTAATCCAAGTATGAACTGTGTTTAAAAAATATAAATTAAAATAAAAGACCCTCTAATGACCAGCTACATAAGGATACAAGTTTAACAAGAGGTTGGCTACACGAGATATAAATCATAAAACCACCAAAAACAATACGAGGGCAAAACCATAACTCTTACACAACTATTGAATTATAGCACCGATCTAGCCAACTATAAATTCGAGTTTTCTTCATCCTGCTGCTCACTCAAATAAATGAAAGGACTTGACCTTTGTTTTCCAAATCAATGTGAGATTTATGTTAATTTGAGTGAAATTTGTGGTTTCGGTAGCACTAGATTACCCATAAACGACATTACAAACAACATTAACCAATGACCTTGAGTATCATTGTCTTGTGGTTCCACGTCGCTATAGTATAGTGACATGAGAGGAAGTTATCCCAAGAGCTAACTATTCATTTAATATCTCGACACCACCGAACCATGTTTGCCCATACTTCCATTGCATTCAGACATTCTAGGGATAAATGAGATTCAGTTTTAGGTGAGATACCACAGATGCTACAAGCGGAATCAACACCTAAACCCCATTTCATTTCAGTAGATTATAAAAGATTGATAAGTCTTCCAAGATGAGCCCTCCAAGTGAATATATTGGTCTTTCCCATAATATAATTATTCCAGCACCAATGTTTTTATTTTTGTTCAAGATTTAGTCATCTATGGCATTCCTCATGGAGGACAGATAAAAAATTCTAGATTTTTCTAAATTCTACACCATTTTGTCATCAAATACGGCAAATGGTACAACCTAGCAAAACAAGCATTATCGTAGGTTAGTCAAACCAGCAAATGAATAGGAGTATTAAAATAAAATCAAACACCACTATTTATACTAAGGGATGTATAGCGATGTATAAAGGAAGTAGGGTTGAATTAAGGGAAAATGGTAAGTACCTCTTATCCGTATTCACATATTGACAACTTCTTATTTATTGTACATAAGAAAGCAACTAACTTGTTTTAACTGTGTAACATCCCAAAAATCATGACAAAAAATTTCGTTTTTAATTTAATACTAAAACCATAATTGTCAAACCATTAATTTAATACTCCGGCATCGGGTCCCGCCCCGCATCAGGCCCCGCCTGGCATCGAGCCCCGCTCGGTATATATATCTGTCTTGCTTAGGCCCCGCCTGTCTTCGGGCCCCGCCCGCTAAACACATACAATCATATAACATCCTAACACATAAAGAAACATACTCTACTGTATCCTTGTCCTAAGAAACATACTCTGCTAATAATGAGATACAGAACCTCCTCACTGTGTGAATGGGTCTAAGGCCACAATGTCAGCCCATGTAGTCTATGAGTAGGAAGACCCGGGGGTTAGCCCTAGACATTGTATGCTAGTATGTTATTTCGGACCAAGGTTCGATGCCGGGCGGGTGCCCGAGGAATGTTTGCATGTTAGATTATACTTGTTGTCTGTGTGATACTTGTATGTGCATGGTAGGGAGGTGAGTGTGGGCGAGGTCCCGTATCTCATCACTAGCTGAATACGGACGAGGTTCTGTATCTCATTATTAGCAGAGTATGTTTCTTAGGACAGGGATACAGTAGAGTATGTTTCTTTATGTGTTAGCATGTTACATGATTGTATGTATTTAGTGGGCGGGGCCCGGAGACAGGCGGGGCCTAAGAGAGACAGATATGTATATCGAGCGGGGCTCGATGCCAGGCGGGGCCTGATGCCGAGCTGGGCCCGATGCCGGAGTATTAAATTAATGGTTTGACAATTATGGTTTTAGTATTAAATTAAAAGCGAAATTTTTGGTCATGATTTTTGGGATGTTACACAGTTAAAACAAGTTGGTTGTTTTCTTATGTACAAAAAAGAAGAAGTTGCCAATATGTGAACACAGATAAGAGGTAGTTACCCTCCTAAGTCATTTTCCCTTGAATCCATAAGTACAAATAAGAGTTACAAAATACCTCTTTATGCATAAGGTATATTGACTTGATATTATAGTTAAACAATAAAAATAAAGAGGAGGTTTTAATAAAATAAAACTAAAAACTAAAATTATCATGTAATAAAATAAAAAAACTATATTTTGAAGAAATCAGATTTTCAAACATTTTTGGTTTCACGTCTAGTTCAATTATATGACTTCGGTAAAGAATACCACAGAACTCAAGCAGACTTCGTCTTCATGAACCCCGAGAAATTTTTCTAATTGCAAGGCTCTTCAAAATCAAATCCTATAAATACCCTAAGATTAAAGAGACATACATCAGGGTTGCTGACTTTCTCAAAGCCCTTGTATGTGACTTCGGAAGAATTGACGCTGAAATCGATTCAGTCCTTGCAGAGAAGATGAAATTTCCTGCACTTGAAACTCTTGAATACATTACAGAAGGGATTCAAGAAATGAGCCTCGGAGCAACAAACTTCCCCAAACTTTGCATTATTTTCAAGCTTTCCAGAGATAGCGAAAAGTTCTTCTTACCAGCCATAGCCTTTCATCGATGCTCTCCTAAACAACCGGAAGAAACTCTAGCAATGGCTCAAAAGTCCAAGCACACCATTGAAGATGTGATGATTGAAATCTATAGGAGACTCAAATGGATTAATGAAGTTGGAAGATTTTGGTGGCTCATTATTAAGTTTCTCAAACTTAATAATTGAAAGAGTTAGTTGTGAGGTCACTTAAGGGGAAATTGTTGAAACATGAAGTGACCTTCGGCAGCTAAGAAGTGTGTTGTAATACCGAAGACCTGTCTTGATATTGCGGTAGTAGATTTTGATATGAAGAATTGGAAGATCTCACTGAAGACTTGATACCGAAGTGGAGAAGGATGACCCGAAGAGTAGATTGCTTTGTCCCTTGTAATCATATATGTCAGAAAAGTAATGTTCACCTTTTCTGACGTTGAGTAGTCGTTGAGTCATGTCAGTCAAAGCATGGCAAGCAAAGATGCCTTACTTTGGAGTATTTTATTGTTTATCATGTAACTTGTTCACCTATTTATAGATGATCATGTCGATCGATCTAAGCACCACTTCTCCAAGACTTTCTTTATATTACTCTTTATTGAATACAAGTCTTCATTATCTTCATCCGTTGATTATGTTGTTAATCTCTTACTAACTCTTGTTTGAATGCAAACTGTGTTATGATTCAACTAAGTATTTATGGTTGCTTATAGCTACTGATGAATCTTGTTGTTATATCATTCCTTATTATTCCATATATTTATTTATTGTTGAGCTTATCAAAAGATTCATTGAGATTAACTTCTATTTCTGCAAATCGATCTTCAAGTTCTTCTCTCAACACTAATAATCATCCTATCTTTTGAATAAGACAGGAAATCCCAAAATTCCGATTCAGGCAGTCGCCACGTCGTGGCTGAGGACCTCCCACGACGTGGCCAGAACAGATTATCGATTTTTATTAGTTTTATGGTTTCATATTGATGTACCATTAATTGAAAAGGCATAGATCTCCGATACCACTATTGAGGGTTTTTAGGTTACAATAACATTGTACTTGCGAAATTTTACTTAACACTTAAGGGTACATGCAACCTAAAAGGATCTACGACTTTTCACTATTAATAGCAACATACTTTATGAAGCAAAACTAAAACCTAATGGTAATCGAAAATCATAGATAAGAATACATACCTTTAGCATAATCAAATATGTTAAACTCCTTTGTTCTTCAATGTCTACGGAAAGCAAGCGCCAAAAGTATCCTCGCCTCTAATGGTTCACACCCAAAACCCTAGAACACTTGAAAGACAAGAAGGGAGATGAGAAAAGAAGAGAAATTTCGTTCTCCACCTTCTAGGTATGAGAATCCACACAAATTAGATGCCAAAGAGTCCTATTTAGAGTTTAGGTAACTTGCAGATAAATCCAAATTTGAATAATTAAATAATAGATTTAATCTCAATTCAAATCTTTTCCTTATCAACAACAAGGAGACTTCTGGAAACCCTAAAGAGGCTCCCAAAACCGTCAATGCCTTGGTAGGTTCTAGAATTGCTTCTTTTGTTCAACTATTGAACAATTACAATTCAACCCTTGTACCTCTAATTAATTCCAATTAATCCTGAATTCATTCCAGATTAATTATGATTAATGATTAATCTATATTGACTATCTCTAATTAATTAATAATTAATTATTAACTATTTATAATTAATTTATTAATCACATAATAAATTAACAAATCATTTTATCTCTATCTTAAAGTCATTTCTAGATATTTTTAGCTTTTAAGGTAACCTACAAAGAACTTTACTTTTATTCCATAAAGTTATTTCAATTTAGTCATGACCTTGATCAATTTTGTTATAAAATTGGACACTTATTCCAACAGAAGTCGCATCCAAGACAATGATCCTTGCAGCTAAGACAACATCCTTCTTACTTTTGCCTAGCCAAAACTTGAGAAATCCTGAGCTTTTGGAGAAAGGCCTAGAGGTAAACAGAAAGAATGCGTTAATGAGGGAAATCAATAGTAAGCCGTATCCAATGCTAGGATCACTGGACCAGCTCTAACGGTTAAATCCTATGATTATCTTGATTTAATTCAACTAACTATCCTTTAATTCAAGGGATAAATAATTACCAATTCAAATCCAAGATAACTACCCTTAGACCATTCTCTTTATTTAGCTTCTAATTAACTTACCATAAGGTAACAAGTTAATAAATTAGTCCCTTAAAATTTTCTTATGTCATTTTATGGTTAAATCATGTCTTGCGAATAACCCAAAAAGACATTGTTAATTTTAAAAAATATTACCAACAAGGTTGTGACCAAGGTATACTTATGTTAGGGCGTGTCAGACCCAACAAATAATAGGGGTACGATATACTCCAAAAGAATCCCACTATATTGCACTAAAAGGCAATACAAGGCAAGTAGGGTCGATCCACAGAGACACGGGATAATTAGTCTATACCTCTTTGCGCAAGGTACTATGGTCACCAACAGTAAAGAGGGGGGGTTTGAGTGTAATGATGTAGCAAATCAATTTAAAACACGAGTAAACAACTAAACCAATGAATTAAGTTCAGATTTTGTAAGGACTCCAACTCCATGTATGACAATCTAGCAATGTGAATCAAAGATGACAAGACATTTGTTTCATTCTATCTAAGTTGGTACTTGAAAGTGTTAACAAGCTCTAACACTTTCCATTCACCACATTAATCAATCAAAACAAGCTCTTTGATTAATCCTAACCTTACTAACCTAATCTAAACAAGCTCTTAGAAGTAGATTAAAAGATTGCATTAAGCTTATTGTGAATGTTCCCAACAACACCCAATACTCCTCACAAGCTCGGGAGCGTAAGAATGTGTGAAAAGATTTACACTAAATTCATTCATAAGAAATCAATTTAATGCTTGTTACTTAGTTCAATTCACAGAACAATTACGGATTTTGCAAAATGAATAACTTGAATGACCTAACCCTAATTCAAATGGCCAATAAGAATCATTATTAGAATCAAACATTCAATTGAAGTAAAATCAGTTTCACTAGATAGAAATTAAACACAAACATCAGGTCATATGCTTTGATTCACAACCAAAAAGTCAAAACATGAAATTGGAGAAACTAGGGTTCTAGCCACACATGGCTAGAACAAGATCACAAGTCTAAAAGATAAAATTAAGTGTAATTACAACTTACAAAAACGAGAATTAATGTTTCCAAATGATTAATGGACAAACCCTTGCAAAAACCTTCGAAATCCCCTCTCAAAATATGCTCTGATATGTTGTGTCTGTGTAAAAATGGCCCTCCACCCGTAATATGAAAGATAGGAAAAACTGCCAAAAGTTGGTTTTTGGGTCGAACACGGTCCGTGTTAAAATAGGCTAAACTGACACGGGTCGTGTTCAGCAGCCAACACGCCCCGTGTTGATTTGCACTAAACTGACATGCCCCGTGTTCAGCATGGTCAACAACTCCCATTTTGGTCAAACACGCCCCGTGCCCACTTTTCAGTGTAAATTCAACACGCCCCGTGTACCTCTCTGACTCCAATTCCAAACTTGATTTTTCCAACTTTTTCGTTCTTCGCCCGATCATCCCGAAATCTTCACTAATGCTTCCCGGCACTTCCCAAAGCGCGTTCCAACCTCCGGTTTACCTGAAAAAGACATAAAAGTGTGCAAATAAGGTTGTTCTAGAGACTAACATGAATATGATGAAATGCAAGAAAAAGAAAGAACAATTGTGCTGAATAGATGCATGAAATGAGACTAAAAGGTGTGCAAAAAGGTACACAAATAGCACCTAACAACTTACAAAAAAAACTTTTAAAACAAGACAATTTCAAACAAGCTAAAACAATATTTTTCAACTAAATAAATTAATTTTTTATTATTATAATCCACATGTCATAACCTTATTTTTAATAAACAATACAAATACACTTACGAAATGGTAAGAGCCAACACAGTTGCTAATATATATATATATATATATATATATATATATATATATATATATATATATATATATATATATGCTTAAGTTATTTTGTTTTTACTAACTATTGTGTGCCAGAACGCACAGATCTGGACCACCGGATGAAATAGAATCAAATGTCATAATCTGAGGGTTTATGATATTACAATAGGGTAACATGTACCATATAATCACACAAATTTCAGCATAAGGGCATTTTAGTCAATTAACCTATATTATAAAGAAAAATTTTGGATTTTTAGGGATAATTAATTCCTTTATTTTTAAAAATATGAATATTTTAAATTAATTCAAATTTAAAAATCCGGTTTTATTCTGTCAGAATGACAACATGCCAACCATAAACTAGAAAATATATTTTCGATTTTATTCTTGCAGAATATATTTCCAATGCAAATATTTTTGATAATTAACCTGATTTAAGAATTCTAGATTATTATTCATATACATCCAAGTTGGGTCTATGATTTTATTCTGAATACACATCCGAAATAAAATACAAATTGATACATATTCTTAGAGACTAATATTCTTATATATTTTAATATATTTATACATATTCTAATAGAATATCATAAAAAATAAATAAAATACTTAAAAAATAGCATTCTTGAATATACAATTATTGAACAAATACACTTGATCTTCTTAGTGGTCCATATAATCCACTTGATCTTCACATATATACTTGTTGTTGAACTCGATTCCAAATATTTCTCTTGTATGATCAAATATTGAATTCCTTCTCCATGCAATTCTGAAAGAATAAGATACATTACTCGTTAGTATTACCAGTTAAACAAATATACTTGTTGTTAACAAACATTCTCAAAAGACATTATAACAGAATGCATATATATAAATAAATTCTAACAAAATATATTACAGAATGCACTTAAATCATACTCTTTTCTTCTATATGCATAAACATTCTAAAGCATGTATAAATGTATTCTGTCAGAATTACTAGCAACACATATTTTATGTAATATTTATATTCTCATAATATAAACATGTGTTTTTCATTCTGATATGAAAAAAAATCCCCAGCTTAACCCTTTTCATGCAAATTCTGACAGAATGCCAACTTAACCCTTTTCATCAAAGACAATTTAGAACAAACAAGTATCAAGAACAAATGAAAAATCAAGAACAATATATCATTATTTAAGTCAGATTCTAAATTACAAAATCAACTTGAATGATGGATATTTAAAATTAAAGAAGAATAAGAGCACAGTGGGTATACTAGTAAAATCGGAAATCAACAGGAAGGATAATCGGAAATCAAAGAATCAAAAATCAGTGAATAAATCAAATGGAAAATCCATGTGAAGAATCGTAAATCAGTAGCATTCAGAGGAAGAATTGCAAGCAATCAAGAAGTAGAAGAATCGGAAATCAAATATTACAGGGAATAATGGAAGAATTGAGTACCTGCGATGAAGTGCATAAAACATGTGTTGCTATTAATTCTGACAGAATACATATCACATGGTTAGATTCTTTAGATTGTCTTTCAGGCATTTCAACGAACATTTGTTAGGCATTATCATAAAACAAGCCAAAATTCATGTAAAACAATTATTAGTCGTTGAATAACGCTTTTTTTATCAATCATGGAATAAAGCTATTATTAAATAACCAAACCCCAAATAGTAAAACATAATGTTTCCCAGTAAAACATAATGTTTCACATCTATGGGTCATCCATCTATATTTGTTCAAATAGTAAAACATAATGTTTCCCAGGTTAGCATTATAAACAAAAAATATAGTGATTTCATTAAGTTTGACTCTACCCAAAATGCTATTGTTTCTACAGAATAAAAAACAAATAAATTATATTGATTTCTAAATGGTGAAAAACAGAAAAGCAAAGAAATCGATTTAGAGAGAAATCACAACTGCTGTATTGATTGCTAATCACAGGATTCAATCCTTAAAAGCTAATTTATAACCCTTTCAGAGGAAGAATTGCAAGCAATCAAGAAGTAGAAGAATCGGAAATCAAATATTACAGGAAATAATGGAAGAATTGCGTAGCTGCGATGAAGTGCTTAACCCTTTCCAAAGTCAAAATTGATAAGCCTTGGAAATAAAAAATGATAGGAAAGAAAGAACATCACCATTCTCAAAAGCAATTTGATTGTAAAATCAGAAATTAGGTTTAAAAATTAGATTTTGAGTTCAAGAACATACCAGGGCTATGATGTTGGTGTACGGAGGCAGCTATACACCGATTTCGGTGATGGAATACGAAGCCAACGAGGTCATTGTGATGATTGTGGGCGATGAGTTGCTGATCAGATCCTTCGGTGGTATAAGGTAGTTGCGATGGTTTTGATGTACATCGGTTGTTACAGAGGTGGTGTAGGAATGCAAGATGAAATTGAAAGCTTTGATTTCGAGGTGGTGATGGTCGGCTGGTAGAGGAGCGGCAGTGAAGTTGCCGGTTGAGGTGAGGCTACAGATTTTTGAGGCCGATCGTTTGAAGATAAAGAGGGGAGAATACTAGGTTTTAGGAAGTTAATGAATTACCATAATTAAATATGCAAAGATTACTATAATACTCTTACATGATTTATTTAATGATTTATGGGAAAAGGGAATATACATTATAGCCCCACCTAAACTTAGGTACTAAACCTCATGAACTTCTTTTGTTCCGGCTCCAAACTATGCTTAAGGGATCGAGATGGATATGGAAGAGGAGGCTGGTACGGTTCTGAAAACGAAGAATTTTAATTCTCCATAGACCACTTCGTGGCTTTGTGATTGCCATATCGTGATGTCTGATCAGGCGGTTTTTCTTTTGCTTCTTCATGATCAACCTCGTTCGTCTGTGGTTTGGGTTGTTCGATAACTTTATCAAACATGATAAACGTCTCATAATCTTCGTCTTCATTAAATATAACCATAACATGATATTGCAGTTTAGGATCGGGAGTCGTAGGAGGTAAACATTCATTCACCAGTGTAGTTAATTACTCAAGTTGAGTCTCAATGTTTTTGATGGATGCTTGTTCGTTTCTAATGGTAACATCAGTTGCATCGTGTTGTTTTTCAGAAGCCTCCATGAACCTATTAAGCATTGAATCAAAGTCCATCTTCTTCTCCGGTGGTGGTTGTTCTTTTTGTTAGTAGCCCCGTCCAATTTGCCTATATTTTTCTTCATTTTGCTTCTTGTACTCTTCATACGGCAACCATTCTTTCATTGGCTCTCTCCAATCTTCATCAAATCAATGTCCACTAGAATAACAAACTTGAGCTTTTCTATTCCCATTTTCGTCTAAATGGCAATCCTTAGTTAAGTATGGCCCATTACAAATGTCACAACCCACACGTATTGTGTGTATGGATTGATCCATTTTCTTCATTCTTCGATCCATGTTATTTAACATTGCGAAAACTGCTGCCATGTCTTCCGAAGCACCATTTTTGATTCCCTTTGCTCCGTCTTGTCGAGGGTTGTGGTATTCGCTTGAATGCTTGGAAAACTCTTCTATTAACTCTTTAATTGTAGCAGGATTCTTCTTTGTCAGAGGTCCTTGAGAATCGAGGAGTTGCCTTATCGTCACGTTTACACCATCATAAAATATAGATACTTCTTGTTGCTCATTAAGATCATTTTGGGGACAATTTCTTAGTAACCCTTTATATCTCTCACATGCTTCATACAATGATTCACACGCTTGTTGCTCAAAATTAGTTATGGCCTTCTTAAGTTTAGAAACCTTCAATGATGGGAAAAATTGTTGGATAAAGTCTTCACGCATTTGTGCCCATGATGTGATTGAACCGGGTGGGAGTGCCTTCAACCAATCTTTAGCCGCTCCTTTGAAAGTAACCATAATCATTCTTAACAACACCGTTTCTGATGGTACATTCGAAATATTAAAATAATCGACGATGTCATTGACTTCATCGAGGTGTTTGTTTGCATCTTCATGATGTTTTCCGTATAATGGGATATCTCTTAGTGTGGAAAGAATGTGTCCCTTTAGCTTGAAGTTGGCGGTGGCGGGAATTTCGGGTTGCACAAGGCCCGAGCCCGTTTCCTCACAAATTCTCTTCTTCTATGCCTCTATAGTCATGTCCGCAATGTTGGCCATTTCGTCTTTTGGCTTGCTTCTGGGTTCGCTTTCTTTTTCAGATTCTGTTTGGGGCTCGTAACCAGCTTCCTTTTTGTTAGGAGTCTTTTCAAGGCTTTCGAACTTGCTTTTGTTTACCGTCTTGTTGCTTGATTCTCCAACATGTTTGTCTTTCTTTTTATGAAATGCTGACTCCGGATCTTCAAATGGTGGTGTCAGTGTTGTCTTTGATCCGCGAGTCATATACTACTGAAACAAAACGAAACAAAAACAAAAACACGTAAAACGAATAAAAATAACTAAACTAAAAACTAACTGCAACATGTCCACGATGTGGTAACAAAAAATTGACGAGCAAAAATATATCTATCAACTTTTAAATTTATAAAGCTAACTAACTTAACTAACTAATGCTCTTATAGGCAGTGTACCTAGTCGGATTATAGTATAGTTGGGTAAGTCGGGTGTCGATCACAGGGAACGGTATTTAATTAATAAAATAACTACTAATAATTAACTAAATAAAACAAGTAAATTAGGGACTTTTTACTGATTTTGCAAGATCAGAAAAACTTAAACTAAAACAAATAACTACTAATCAAACAAAGAAAACAATTTTTACTTCAAATATTAAAGAGTACTCCTGTTAGTTCCGAATTCCCTTTCCCCTATGGTTGATTTCTACTAGACCATTTATATTGGCTTCTAATTAATTAATACTGGTTATTATGATTTAGAATCTAGTGTTTCTCAATTTATGAACTACTCTGCAATGATCAAGCACAAGTTGAACACAAAACTGATATAAAGATAAATTGGACTATGAATGATGAAATTATGAACTACTAATCTATGATCAAGATAGCAATTCAAGCACATAATATGGATAATTAATGCTCTCTAACACATCGAAAGTTATTAACTTTATTTTCCTAACTCTATGATTTGTTCAATCACAAGATCTAATTATTTAATCATCATAAACAACCAGAAATCAAATTAATACAACTAGAATGATCATATACTAAAATAACTTGAATGGAAGGTAATAAAAACTAAAACTTTAACATGCTAGGGTTATAATTCATCAAATACAAGAAAAGCCAAATAAAATTGTCAAAAAACCTTGAAATCAACATTTAGGTTCAAGGTTCATCATCCCTAACATAAGTTTAGGGTGATTAGCCCATAACTAAAACAGAAACAAATAAGAAATCAAAGGTAACTAGAATAGACATGATAAAAGTCTATCAAACCGAATGAATTGATGATATTTTCTTCTAGATCTCTTCAAATCTTGAGCTCCAATCGTTTTCTTCTCTTCTAAGGGCTTTCTGGAGGGTTTTTGTTGCAATACTTCTCTAGAAAGTCGGCCCCAAGTCCCCCAAATCGACCTAATGTTCGGATATATATACTTGCCTAAAATATGGCCACCACGTGTTGGTAAATGGCACCACGTCGTGGTCTTCATAGATATCATGTATTCTCCAAGTCAGCTCAGCGAACGCTAAGTTTCGATTTACCACACCGTGGTGGTGTCACCACGTCGTGGGAGTTGGGAATCAACATTTTCTCAAAACATGAAAATCGTCCGAAATTTTGTCTAGTTTTTAGATCATTTGAATCTCGTCAATCGGAGTTATGATTCATGAGATATGGCCAAAACAATGACGTGTGGTCAAGCTGTCTAACAACATTCTTTTTGTGTCTTCTTCTTGCCTAAGCTCGCATTTTTCTTCTTCCAGCTTCCATATTGCTTCCGAGCATGTCTTTTACGCTACATAACAGATATTAAACATAATAAGTACCTTTTGTTCTATAATAAACATAAATATAGTATAAAATATTAAGATAAGTCATGAAATATATGGCTAAATATGCACATATCACTACTGCTGATAACCAAAAATGGGAAGAGTTATACACCTTCTCAGGGAAGCATTCGTTAAAGCTAAAAAACTTCATTGAAGATTAGTTTTGACATAATCAGATAGGGGGGGGGGGATTGTAAGGACACACCTTATGATCTGATGAGTCAAACACTATACATTCTGACCACCAACGCCAACGTCACCACCAGCACCAGCGTCAACGCCAACATACAGTCTTATCAGCGTCAGCGTGAACCAATGATCTTAGTGATCTTTTGTATATTAGGCAGTTATACGTCTGTATAAAATAGATATCTAATCCGTAATCTTTGTGATTAGGATCAGACCTTTAATATGATAGGTATACATCCCTTACTTAGTGGGATTTCAGTTATTATAATCGTATATATTCAACATTAGGGTGAAACCCTAATGTAATGTCTTGTTGACCGTCTTTGTGACCTTCATTCTCTTGGTGAGAACATTATTACTTAGTGAAAGCATCTTTGTGATTACATGTGTTCTTTCGTTTTTCTGTTTAGTTTTTTTTTTCTAAGTTTGTTTATTCATTGTTATTCATTATTGAGTATATCTGATCTATACAAACCTTCACACTGCCACGGCGTGGCAACCAGCTGGAGGTTGATTTTTGACTTTTGACCATTGGGTGCTGACTTTGACCAAGTTTGACTTTAGGTCATTTGGGGTATTTTGAGTAAGTATATTGAGCCTTGGTATCTGTTTGTGGTATAGGTGATCTATCAGTGTCGGAGCAGTGATAAGTTCAACTATCTTTCATACTGTGAGGTGAGTTTTCCTCATTATACTTGTGGGTCGAAGGCACCATATCGGCCCACTAGGTTGTGTCATGTATCCTGGTATATAGGATGTTGCTATATTATAGAGAACTGTTTGATTTCCATATGACTACATGTACTTGTTGATTATATGTTTATGTTTATCTGTTGCATATGTCAACATATTGTGGTTGGGTTGAGGTGGTCCTGATTTGTGTTGAATGCCAAGATGCTCAGGGTGGTACAGATAGGCTGTAGGCCTTGAGAGGCGGTCCAGTTAGGTCGTAGGCTCGTAGAGCGGTCCAGATAGGCTGCAGGCCTTGCGAGGCAGTCATGTCAGACTGAAGGCTCATATATACATGCTATCATCTGTTTGGTTATGTATGGTATTTGGGGGAAACTCACTAAGCTCTTACTTATAGTTTGGTTTTATGGTTTCAGGTATAGCAGAGGACAGGGGCAAGGCAAAGTCATGATTGTGCACATCATCTTGGATTTTATTTGAATTATAATTTTGGGATACTCTGATTCATGGTTTTGGTTTTGAAACTATTTTTTGTGTAATTTGTGGATTTTGGAATGGTTTTAAAAATGAATTTTTTTGTCATGATTTTTGGTATGTTACAAGTTGGTATAAGAGCCCTGGTTTGAGAGAATTGGATGAACACTTGTGTGATTCCAGACTTAAACTAAAGATCTGTAAAATGTTTTCCAAAATTTAACCATAAGAAAACCAACAGGAGGGAAGCAATGTATATAATCAGCCAGAGCCAAGGAAAGTGATTCCCCAAGATACCCACACTTGTTTTATGTATTGATGATATGGTAGAATTACATGCTAGTATATATAGGCTAAGGATATTCAGGAATTTCATGATAAAATTGTCTGTTGTATGATGCCTGATAGCCTAGGGGAGTTTCTTGTTATGCTAGATGGAATTGATATTATTACTGTGGTTGCTTAGTGTGTGCATCATAGTTGTACATAACTAAGATGCTTGAGAATGTTTGAGTTAGTGTTATTTCTTGTTCCTTGTCTGGTTGTGGGATTAGGGTAGAATCAGGTATTCAACTGTCTATCAAATCTATTGTTATGTAAGATTAGCATGCACAAGTAGTTGTAGGGTTAATGGAAGTTTCATGAGTGAGTATGGTTAGTAGGAAGCGAACAGAAGGAATGATTAGCTGCTTTCGAGAGAGTGAGTATAGGTTGTATGTGTATCCTAGTTTGATATTTGTGATTGAATGGTCCATGGTGGTCCCTTGAAACAAATATAGGTAGGTGTGGAAGGTAGTATGGGCCCGTACTAGTGGAAGCACAAGACCCGTATGCATATGAAGGAAGTCACGAATCCCGAGGGTTGAGGAGTTCCGAGTTGATATAATAGGGTTGATTATGAATCTGTTTTTGATGTTTTTACGGTTTATTTTCAGTATGTCAATCACTAGAGGTTCTGGATCAGGAGTTGGCGTCCTGACGAGGCCGGGATTGACGGATGATGAGATATGTGAGATGATCACCACTTAGGTGACCAAGGATGTGAGGGAGGCGATCCCGGAGGTTTTTAGGTCTATTAAGACCACGATGATTGAGCTCTTTGATGAGCGATACACCACTGTGACCGAGGCAGTTGCTGCTGCATCCACCACATCTATTGCTGCTGCGGGAATTCAAAGGAGATGGTCATTTTAGTACCAGGACTTTAGCAACACGAAGCCCCTAGAGTTCGATGAGGTCAAGGACCCGATTGAGGCCATGAGATGGATATCAAATTTGGAGGGTTGTTTCTGTTGGATTAGTGTCTAAGTCCGTAACTATATTTGGTATGTACTTGACCCGAGTGTGCATGGTCCTTTTGGGTTGCCTTCACCAAAGCAACTTGACAAGGTAATTTGATATGAGAGAGAAGATATTATGGTTTATTAATATATTATAAGAATAATATATTAAAGGAGAAATCATATTTATTTAATTAGTATTAGTCATAAATTAATTAGGAATTAATTTGGTGACTAAAAGAGATTAATTAAATAAAGGGGTATAAACTGTCAAATGTGTGATAGTTGGTTTTTGGGCTGGGAAACCTAATGGACTAAGGGGGAACGAAATTATGATGAGGGATCATCATATTTTCGTCCAAGGGCCTCATTCCAGAAGGTTCCTTGGGCTGCTTGGTGGCTAAGCTATCCATTAGGGTTTAGACTGAAACCCTAGCACCCTACAGTATAAATAGATGCCCTATGCTTCAATTTTAGGCCACTTGATTCCAAGGGAAACCCTAGGGCCGAAATTAGCATCCTTCCCCTCTCTCTCTCTTAATTGCCTTCTTGCTTCAAGGTGTTTGTAAGCCATTAGAGGCACTACAATTGTGGTGTTTGCTTTCAAGAGTTCAAGAGATCAAGGAAACTAGTTGTTATTCCAATATAACAACAAAGGTATGTCTACTACACTTCTATATGTTTTTTCGAAAATAATAGAAGCATGCCAGGGTTTATTTTGTGTTCATGTAGTTGTATGTCTTATAGTGAAAACATAGATCCAATTAGGGTTGTATGCACACATAGGATTGTTTGTATAAAACCTATCAGTGGTATCAGAGCCTTTGGTTTTTGTTTTCAATTTGATTTGATACATATTATGAATTTGACAAATTAGGGTTTATGGCAAGTAAACCCTAAGGCTTGGTGTTTTTCGAAAATAGGGTTAAGAAACCCTAGTTGGCGATTTTTTGTAGGGTTCTTAAACCCTTTTTGACTAGCCTCCAAATTTCGAAATTAGGGTTATGAAACCCTAGGGATTTCGAAAATCCCTTGCCCCCCAAGACAAGATCCCAAAATTTTAGGGATTTGGATAATGCCATCTTTGTGATTATCAACTTAATTGTTTAAACTAGATAATTGAAGATCCTGAATTATCCTTTCCATAAATTTCGAAATCTAGGGGATAAAAAGGATTAGGATAAATTAATTGTTTAATTTTATGATAGTCCTTCATGATTTAATAATTTAAATTAATTGTTTAATTTTGATAATTATTAAATCAAAGATTTTTGGTGTTTAAAATTTTAAATTAAATTGTCTAATTTTCGAAAATTTTAAACGCAACAAAGACACTAGTATTTTAAAATGTTTTAAAATACACCCTTATACAATTATGATATTATAAGATTAATTATTATATATATGTATAGAATAAGCTAGTCTTATCGCTAGTAGGCCTCATTCACGAAGCCAGTCTATAAGGTGGGTATAAGGTTGCTGCCTATAAAATGGCGCTTAATGGATGTACACTCACATCTACCGCTTGCTTGACTGGTGGAGGGTCGTTAGCCGAACGGATAGGATAGGGCACTTAATTCCTCATTATAAGTATAATGGAAATATTAAAGTAGCTACATTGTTTTACAAATTCCCACTCTTAGTTACTTTAGGGTAAAATGTGAAAATGATGCTATTCCATGGAATTACACTTTGTACCCCTGTCAAACGTTAGTGGAGCGTGCGTGGTTAACCAGCACACTAATTTGGGATTGACATTGGTGACAAAGGGTGGCTCGATGTCTTATCATAGATCAATGGAGCGTGCGTGGCTAACCAGCACATTGATTAGGTGATGAAGACATTGAGTGCACCATGATGATTCACATGGTTATTCACAAACTTGTTTGCGATCCTCGGCATCCCAGTCGCAAATTTGAAGTGCATATCGAGATTTAAACATGCCATTGAAATGTTCAATGAATCTCAAAAGAAATCTAGGAATTTTCAAATACATTTAAAACTTAACCTCTTTCGTTTTTCATGGTGAAAATTAGTGAATCGTCATTCACATACCTTCAAATTATTTACTTTTAGATTACGGCATCCCTTTTCTAAGTTGTAAATAATGTTGTTGGATCCTAGCCCTAATTTCTCATGTGGGTGTTTAATTAGGGATTCATTCTAATCAAACTTTGTTCCTTTCTATTTCAGATGTCAAACGCAAACGCAAACAACAACACTTCTGGGTCATTCTCGTTGATGAACCTGTGTCAAAAAGTGACATTTGATGGCTCGAACTTCAACGAGTGGATGAGATATATTCGCATGATAACTCGTTATGAGGACAAAGAATATGTCCTAGACGAGAAGCTTGAAAGGATCAACCCAGAAGAAGCTACTCCTGAAGAGATGGCCGCCTTTGAGGCCCACAAGCGTGATGCAACGAAAGTTCATTGCATCATGTTGGCCACCATGAACCTTGAACTCCAAAAGTCCTATGAGGACATGTATCCATATGAGATGCATCAAGATTTGCTGGACAGGTACCACCAGAGCGCGAGGCAAGAGCGCTATGAGATCATCACCAACATGATCACCGCTAAGATGGGGAGTGGAGAATCCCTAACTGCTCATTTGCAAAGAATGCAAAGATATGTTGATCGTCTTCTCAAACTTAATGTTAAGTTTGATGAGGATTTGGCTATCGACATCATCCTCCACTCCTTGCCTTCCTGCTACAGCCAGTTCAGAATGACCTACCACATGAATAAGGAAGAGGTCACCCTAAGTAAGCTTCAAGGGCTCCTGAGGACAGCTGAGAGCAACCTCAAGGACAAATCTGTTGCATCATCCTCTACTGTAGCTGCTCCTGTGTTGGCAATTGGCCAAGGAAAGGGAAAGAAGAGGAAGGCTCCTTACAAGAGCCACCATAAGGGTAAGGCCCAAGATGGTTCTTCTTCTAGTGGGACCAAAGCAGGTTCTGTTAAGCCCTCTTCTGACCCCAAGGAAGCAGAGTGCTTCTATTGCCACCAAAAGGGCCACTGGAAACGAAGCTGCCCTAAATATCTGCAAGATATTAAGGATGGGAAGATAAAACCCACCTTCGCAGGTATGTATTTAATTAAATCTAATAACTCATCATTTGCTACTTCATGGGTTCTTGATACAGGGTGTGGTTACCACATTTGTTCTGATATGCAGGGCCTAAAAAGAAGTAGGGAAGTGGAGCATGGAAGGATAAGCTTGATCATGGGAAACAGGAAGTCTTCACCAGTAACCAAGATCGGAGTTTATTCCTTAGTGTTGAGTAATGGGTTAGGGCTAGATTTAAATAATTGTTGCTATTCGCCAAATATGGCAAGAAACATCATTTCTTTTCATGGTTTGTTTAGACAAGGTTTCAGATATTCATTTGATAATAGTAATGGTTCTATTAATGCTTATTTGAATGGTGTCTTTTATTTCAATGCATTACCTTGTAATGGGATTTATGAATCTGTGTTAGTTATTGATAATTTAGGAAATGATGTTTTGAATATTGATTCGTCCACAAGTTTGGACAAAGCATGCTTGTGGCATTGTCGCCTTGGCCATGTGAACAAGAAACGCATAGCCCAACTCCAAAAGGATGGAGTCTTGGAGTCTTTCGACCTTAGGGACGATGACGTGTGTGAGTCTTGTTTACTTGGGAAGATGACCAAGTCACCCTTTACTGGCACATATGAAAGGGGTGAGGGTGTATTGGATCTCATACACACAGATGTATGTGGACCCTTTAGATCCACCACAAGGGACGCTTGTCGCTTCTACGTGACTTTTACAGACGATTATAGCAGATATGGATATATCTGCTTAATCAAGCAAAAGTCAGAAACTTTTGAAAAGTTCAAAGAGTTCAAGAATGAAGTGGAGAATCAGTTGGGCAGGAAAATCAAGATGCTTCGATCTGATCGAGGGGGAGAGTACCTAAGTCTTGAGTTTCACGACTATCTGAAAGAGTGTGGAATAGTTTCACAATTGACGCCTCCTAGAACGCCACAATTAAATGGTGTGGCTGAGAGACGTAATCGAACCTTGTTGGACATGGTTCGCTCTATGATGAGTCGTGCTTCGTTACCAATCTCATTCTGGGGGTATGCCTTGGAGACTGCCGCCCATATCCTTAACTTAGTTCCCACCAAGAAGGTTACCAAAACGCCTCACGAGATGTGGACAGGGAAAGCTCCCTCGTTAGCACATATCAAGGTTTGGGGTTGTGAAGCTTTTGTAAGACGAGAGACTCACGACAAGCTAGAACCTCGTAGTGAGAAGTGTTATTTCATCGGCTATCCACAGAAGTCTTTTGGTTATCTCTTCTATAGACCAAATGACAATGTTGTCTTTGTTGCTAGGAGAGGGGTTTTCAGAGAAAGAGAACTCATAAGCCAAGGAGACAGTGGGAGTCAGATTGACCTTGAAGAGCTTCAAGAGTCAGGAGAAGAAGGAACCTCTGACACTGACATGCAACCTGAGGAGGAAACTCCTGTTGAACCTATTGACCAGTCCTTACCTCTTAGACGTTCAAGTAGAGTTGTTGTTCCACCCCAGTTTTATGGTTTCCATATTACTACTGACGGGGATACGTTTATTAGTGATAGTACACTAGTAAATCTGGACGAACCTAACAGCTACAAGGAAGCCATGGCAGGCCTAGAGTCTGTTAAATGGAAAGAGGCAATGGATAGCGAGATTCAGTCCATGTATGACAACCAAGTTTGGAATTTGGTTGACAATGTGCCAGGTCGTAAGACGGTCGGGTGCAAGTGGATCTTCAAGAAGAAGACAGACATGGATGGGAAAGTGCACACTTATAAAGCACGATTGGTCGCGAAGGGCTTTACTCAAACTCCTGGAGTTGACTATGATGAGACCTTCTCACCAGTTGCGAAAATAAAGTCTATTAGGGTAATGCTTGCGATAGCTGCGTTTCATGATTATGAAATTTGGCAGATGGACGTAAAAACCGCTTTCCTAAATGGGAAGTTGGCTGAGGATGTTTACATGAATCAGCCAGAGGGTTTTGTCGATGCAAAGCATCCAAATAGAGTGTGCAAGCTTGAGAAATCCATTTATGGATTAAAGCAAGCGTCTCGCAGATGGAATCTTTGTTTTGACGAGAAGGTCAAAGAGTTTGGCTTTCTGCGAAATGAAGATGAGTCATGTGTATATGTCAAGGCCAGTGGGAGTATAGTGAGCTTCCTCGTATTGTATGTCGATGACATACTACTCATAGGAAACGACATCCCAACATTGCAGGAGGTCAAGTCCTGGCTTGGGAAGTGTTTCGCTATGAAGGACCTCGGAGAGGCTGCATATATTCTGGGAATAAGGATAGTGAGAGACAGAAGTAAGAGACTGATAGGACTCAGTCAGGATACATACTTGGAAAGGGTACTAAAACGTTTTAGTATGGAAAATTCCAAGAAAGGGGAGTTACCAATCCAATGCAATACCAAACTGAGTAAGACTCAGAGCCCGAGTACAGAGGCAGAAATAGCTGATATGAGCCGAGTACCTTACGCTTCCGCAGTTGGCTCAATTATGTACGCTATGACCTGTACTCGCCCTGATGTGGCTTTCGCTTTGAGCATGGTCAGCAGATATCAAGGGAATCCTGGTAGGGCACATTGGATTGCTGTCAAGAATATTCTTAAGTACCTGCGAAGGACTAAGGAATGGTTTCTAGTCCTGGGTGGGAGTGATGACTTAAGGGTGCGAGGGTACAGTGACGCTAGTTTCCAGACAGATCGGGATAATTACCGATCGCAGTCGGGCTGGGTCTTTACCTTGAATGGAGGAGCAGTGACTTGGAAAAGTTCCAAGCAAGAAACCGTAGCTGATTCAACGTGCGAATCAGAGTACATTGCGGCGAGCGAGGCGTCAAAGGAGGCTATATGGTTGAAGAACTTCATTGGAGACCTTGGAGTTGTGCCATCCATAAAAGAGCCCATGGAAATTTTCTGTGATAATGAAGGAGCGGTTGCCTTAACCAAGGAACCAAGGGATCATGGCAGATCTCGTCATATCGACAGGAAATACCATTTTATTAGACATCGAGTAGAAGAGGGACTCCTCGTTGTGAAGAGGGTATCGTCAGAAGATAACCCAGCAGATCCCCTCACGAAGGGACTGAGTAGGGTTAAGCATTTGCAGCACGCTAGGAGCGTAGGGCTGAAGGACGATATTAGTTTAGATTAGATAGGTAGGAAACTTGTAATGGATGATCATGTATTCAACATTTGATGATTAAATAAAGGTGTGTTATTTATAAGAAAGCTTCTATCTTGTGTTGATTATTTATCTATTGTTTCAATTTTGCATGTTTTGACTTCCTGAATAATAAGATTATTCGAACAGTCCACAATCGTTCATATGTTGGAAGTAGATATGAAGGAAGATTGTCATAAATTTGTTTGTAGATTGTCTGAAAAGTTTTAGACATAGCAAAGGTTTGCTGCAAAGTTTATGAGTGCTTATGAAATTTGTATTGAGCATTGGAATAGACCCACACTTGCTGGTATCACTTCATGAATGTTATCACAAGTGATCGCAAGATGATAATATCATATAATCTTTAAACCTAGAGATATGGTTATTGTTTGCTGGTTGATTATACATTGATAATGCGAAAACGCATCAGTAACTTGATGTTATAAAACGCATTATTGTGTGTGGTTTAACTAGTAAATGATAAAGGCATATTAGTCGACGTTTTTCTGTTCCTTTTATTCTATGAGAATAAAAGCGATATCTTGGCCACTTGATGATTTGGTTTGACTTATGTGTCGGGCCCGGTCAGGATGAAGTTGATGTGTTCAACTGAGTTCTATGTCGAACAAATCAGAGATCAAGAAATAAAATGCTAAACAATAAGTATTGTTAGCATGA
Source organism: Lactuca virosa (assembly GCF_052849685.1). Classification (NCBI taxonomy): domain Eukaryota; kingdom Viridiplantae; phylum Streptophyta; class Magnoliopsida; order Asterales; family Asteraceae; genus Lactuca; species Lactuca virosa. The sequence continues at coordinate 404,946,898 of NC_136430.1, read as the reverse complement.
TATCTAGAACAGAGGATTATACGATCCCTTATCTGAAGGACAGATTATTGGTCAGAGTTGACAGCGGCTATTGAAAGCTACGATTGCTAATCGGATACGGAAGTCATATGTGAGATGTAGTTACTAGACTTATCCAAGTGGGAGACTGTTGGATTAGTGTCTAAGTCCGTAACTATATTTGGTATGTACTTGACCCGAGTGTGCATGGTCCTTTTGGGTTGCCTTCACCAAAGCAACTTGACAAGGTAATTTGATATGAGAGAGAAGATATTATGGTTTATTAATATATTATAAGAATAATATATTAAAGGAGAAATCATATTTATTTAATTAGTATTAGTCATAAATTAATTAGGAATTAATTTGGTGACTAAAAGAGATTAATTAAATAAAGGGGTATAAACTGTCAAATGTGTGATAGTTGGTTTTTGGGCTGGGAAACCTAATGGACTAAGGGGGAACGAAATTATGATGAGGGATCATCATATTTTCGTCCAAGGGCCTCATTCCAGAAGGTTCCTTGGGCTGCTTGGTGGCTAAGCTATCCATTAGGGTTTAGACTGAAACCCTAGCACCCTACAGTATAAATAGATGCCCTATGCTTCAATTTTAGGCCACTTGATTCCAAGGGAAACCCTAGGGCCGAAATTAGCATCCTTCCCCTCTCTCTCTTAATTTCCTTCTTGCTTCAAGGTGTTTGTAAGCCATTAGAGGCACTACAATTGTGGTGTTTGCTTTCAAGAGTTCAAGAGATCAAGGAAACTAGTTGTTATTCCAATATAACAACAAAGGTATGTCTACTACACTTCTATATGTTTTTTCGAAAATAATAGAAGCATGCCAGGGTTTATTTTGTGTTCATGTAGTTGTATGTCTTATAGTGAAAACATAGATCCAATTAGGGTTGTATGCACACATAGGATTGTTTGTATAAAACCTATCAGTTTCTTCACATGTTCGTGCCCAGATGACCAGAAAGGTGAAGCTCGCCTTGAACCTTCTTCGTTAGGGGGTAAAGGACTGGTGGAAGCTGGTGACCGATACTTATTCTCTTGCGTAGAAGGCCGCAGTGACTTGGGAGCAGTTTTCATAGATGTTTTGTACTAAGTATGTGTCGCTGATGGAGAGGGAGCAGTTAGCCCACGAGTATTTGTCGCTGAAGCAAACGACAAAGTCGGTAACAAATATTACCAAGATGTTTACTGAGAGAGCTCTTTTCTGCCCCGAATATGCTGCTTCAGAGCAGGTTCAGGTATCCTGTTACTTAAGCATGCTCAAGAAGGAGATCCGCGAGTTCGTTTCGATCCAACGGTACAGTTCTATTTCCGAGCTACATTCTTTTGCTCGGAAGAGAGAGATTGAGATTGAGACCCAGGGGAGAGTGAAGAGGCAAACCCCAACTTAGTCACAGCTGTAAGCGAAGCAATTCAAGCCTGTTGATTCACAATCTGGAGGGCAGAGGGGCCATACTTGTGACAAGTGCGGGAAGATACATGAGGGAGCTTGCTTATCAGCTTCTGGGTGCCATAAATGTGGCAAGAAGGGCCACTTTCCGAGAGAGTTTCGTCAGAAGCAGCAAGCTCCATCTTTGCGGGTTCGTATTTTTCACCATTGTGATCAGGTATGCCATGTAATTGCCCAATGCCCTTTACTTTCTGCTAGGCCCGTTCAAGCACCAGCCCCATCGACCCTTCGGATCACGGACGAACGTCATGGGAGAGGAGGCCAGGGCGGCGCCTAACTTTGTTACTGGAATGTTTGCATTTATTATTTTGTCAAGTTATTTTCTTGTATGATTATGATTATATTTATGCTAGGTACCTTCTTAGTGATATCCTTTCCTGCTCTTGTGCTTTTTGACTCAGGTGCGATTCGGTCCTTAGTGTCCCAATCCTTTAGTAGGGGTTTTGATATAACTCTTGGGGAGTCGGAGTGTCCATTGTGAGTTTTCATCGCCAACGAACACGGGGTTTCTACATTGAGCATTTTCTGAGATTGTACCTTGGAGATATTCGGGGTGTCTTATCCGATCAATTTGATTCCTATCCCTATGGGGGATGTGTCTGTGATTGTAGCAATGGACTGGTTGAGCATATTTAGAGCCATGGTTGACTGTGAGAGGTAGCGGGTGTTAGTTCGAGCCCCAAGTGGGGGAGAACTGATTATTTATGGCGAGGGTACCAGGGTTGGTTCAGATTTTTGTTCAACTGACAGGGCTCGACAGTATCTTCAGCATGGATGTTTTGGTTATCTCGATTATGTGGTTGAGGCTCGGGTGGAGGGGAGAGTTTCGATTTCAGACGTGCTAGTGGTCAGAGAGTTTATAGATGTATTGCCGGAGGATTTACCTAGTGTGCCTCCCGTGAGGAAGGTGGAGTTCAAGATCGATCTGATCCCCGGTGCAGCCCCAATTGCTAAGGTGTCATATCGCCCCGCACCACCAAAGATGTAGGAGCTGTCCTCTCAGCTTTAGGAGCTGCTGGGCAAGCAGTTTATCAGACCGAGTAGTTCACACTAAGGAGCACCGATTCTGTTTGTGAAGAAAAAGGATGGGTCTCATCGTATGTACATACATTATTAGGAGTTGAACAAGTTGATAGTGAAGAATCGCTACCCACTCCCTAGGATTGATGATCTCTTCGAATAGTTGTAGGGTACATCTTGGTTCTCCAAGATTGATCTGAGATCGGGTTACCACCATATGAGAGTTCGGGAGGAGGACGTGAAGAAGACAACTTTGCGAACTAGTTATGGTCATTACAAGTTCGTGGTGAGCTGTTTGGGATCACCAATTCACCAACAACAGTCATGGATTCGATGAACCGGGTGTGTAGACTGATGCTCGATCGATCAGTTATTGTGTTCATTAATGATATTATGGTCTACTCCAAGGCCAAGGAGTAGCATGAGGAGCGTATTAGAGAGCTACTTGGAGTACTGAGACATGAGAGGATTTATGCCAAGTTCACCAAGTGTGAGTTCTGGTTACTAGAGGTTCAATTTTGACGCAGTGATGCAGTGGGAGGTTCCGAAGTCTCCATTTGAGATTCAGAGTTTTCTGGGATTGGCCGGTTACTATTGGAGATTCATTCAGGATTTCTCCAAGATTGTTGTTCCTCTGGCCCACCTAACAAAGAAGGGTATGGGTTTCCGTTTAGGGCCTGAGCAGCATGCTGCATTTAAGACTATGAGGAGGAAGTTATGTGAGGCCCTGGTATTGACCCTCCCTGAGGGTGTTAAGGATTTTGTGGTATTTTGTGATGCATCGATCACTGGATTGGGGGCGGTTCTCATGTAGATAGGTAGAGTTATTGCTTATGCATCCAGGAAGTTGAAGCCCCATGAGGTCAGGTATCCGACTCATGATTTGGAGTTTGGGGTAGTGGTTTTTTCCCTCAAGATTTGGCGGCATTATCTCTATGGGGTCCATTGTACCATCTACACGAATCACAAAAGTTTGAGATATCTTATGGTTCAGCCCAATTTGAACATCAGGTAGCGCAGATGGCTAACGTGGTCAAGGATTACGATTATGATATTCTCTACATCTAGGGAAGGCTAATGTGATCGCCGAAGCTTTAAGCCGCAAGGCGGCTAGTACTCCTGTTCGAGGGCACTATTTGAGGATGATCATCGACTCCCCACTTTTGGATCTGATCAGGGAGGGTCAGACCGATGGGGTCAAGTAGGAGAATTGGAAGAAAAAGAGTATCAGAGGTGAGATTGACAGATTTTGGAGGAGTTCGGCAGATAGTGTTGGAGGAGGCTCACAAGTCCAGGTTCTTAATCCATCCTGGAGCCACCAAGATGTATCAGGATTTGAGACTATTGGTGGCCCTAGATGAAGAGGTAGATAACATGGTATGTGGAGAGATGCTTGACCTACTGAATGATCAAGGTGGAGCACCAGAGGTCGTATGGAAAGCTTCAGCCATTGGAGGTGCCCATGTGGAACTGGGAGCATATCTCTATGGATTTCATCACCAAGTTGACAAAGAAGACCAAGCGATTTGATGCGATTTGGGTTATTGTCGACTGACTGACCAAGAGTTCCCATTTTTTGCCATTCGGGAGAGCTCTTCGGTCGAGAAATTGGCTGATGTGTATGTGCGCGAGATCGTTGCTCACCATGGTGTGCCAGTTTCTTTTTTCTCCGACCGTAATGTACGATTTACTTCTTAATTTTGGTAGAAGTTTCATGAGGAGTTGGGTACCATACTGCATTTCAGTACTTCTTATCATCCTCAGACTAATAGACAGAGTGAGCAGACCATTCAGATGCGCGAGGATATGTTGAGGGCTTGTGTCATCGGTTTCGGTGGGAGTTGGGACTCCTACCTTCCCCTAGCCGATTTTTCTTACAACAACAACTATCTTTCTAGTACCAATGCACCACCTTTCGAACATCTCTACGGTAGGAGGTGTTGTACACTAGTTTGTTGGGGAGAGTTCGGCCATAGGGTCATGGGTTGGACCGAGGTCGTACTTCAGACTACAGAGCTTATTTAGCAAATCAGGCGGAGACTGCAGACAGACCAGAGCCGATGGACGACGATCTGAATTAGAGTTTCAGGTTGGGGATATGGTGTTGCTGAAGGTGTCACCCTGGAAGGGTGTTATACGCTTCAGGAAGAGGGGAAGTTGGGGCCCCGATTTATTGGACCATTCCGAGTGGTGGCAAGATTAGGCAAGTCGGCCTATCGATTGGATCTTCCCGAGGAGCTTCGCCGGATTCATAGAACCTTTCGGTTTCCCAACTCCAAAAATGTATAGTCGATGATTCAATAGTGATTCCGATGGACGACATTTCGTTCGATGAGTGCCTGAATTATGTATAGAGGTCGGTGTCTATTTTGGATAAGAATACGAAGGCCTTGCACGACAAGGTAGTACCACTAGTCAAGGTCCAGTGGTAGCATCGGAAGCGTTCCGAGTAGAATTAGGAACCTGAGGCAGAGATGTGGGAGCACTACCCAGAGTTATTTGCATCTAACGACTTCGAGGACGAACTCTGATTCAAGTGGGGGAAAGTTGTAACACCCGTTCCAGGTATGAGTCAATTTGTAATGACCTAATTTTCAAAAGAAAATTTTCATTTTTAATTAGCCAAAACACTTTCCATAAACCATAAAATCTCAATACAATTGTTTTCAAAATTCATAACCATAACAACATTATTTCAAATCATCAGAGTGTACCATAAAAATGCATGAGAGAGAGTGCATGTCGCGCCATCAAGCCTTGCCCTTGCCCTTGGGCTCAGATGTATCTGAAACAAATCCACAAACTGTAAGCTAATGCTTAGTGAGTCCCCCAGAGCATACCCCACACACAATCCACATAACACATATCATATTAGCTATAAAAGCTACATATATCACATAATCCATGCATATAATCATATAAGGAAGCCATGGAAACCCTCTAGGGTCTTACACCTAGTGTCATTGGAACCTCCAGGGTCTTACACCTAGTGGGATCTAAGGTCCCAAACTTCAGATCCAACCTCCCCTAGTGTAGTTTGTTGGGTTTTGAGTATTCTAACACTCCTAAGGTGTACATGCAACCATAAATACCTTGGATCTATGTTTTCTCTATTATACATGCAAACTTTCTTTTTCCAAGGTATTACCCTAACTAGCATACAAAACTTTGATACTTGGGTAATAAAACAAGTTAGATAACATACCTTTTGTTGTAGCTCGCTATCCTTGATGTATTTGGCCTTTAAGAACTTAGCACCAATAGTGTGAATGCCTCAAATGGAATCACAACACATCTAGGACAAATAATGACATTTTGAGAGAGTATTCCTTTCACACAAAATCGGCTCATAATCTCCAAGAATACATGAGTAGTAATTTTGGCTATGGAGTAACATATTTATATGTGGAATTCCAAAGGTCATGGGTTAACCCTAACACATACCCATGGGTTTATGATCCATGGTTCATGTGGCCCAACTCTTTATGTATACATACATAAACTTAGTCCAACATGGATCATAAGCCCAACATATAAATATAACTAATTTACACAATTAGTCCCCATTGATTTAATTAGTCTCTTTTGATCAATAAATTAAATCCAAACTAATTCTTGATCAATACTAATTAAATCATATGATTTCATATTAATATATTAGAAGTTATAATATATTAATAAACCATAAATAACCCCTTCTCAAAAGTCCATCCTAACAAATTGTCCTGATGATATGCAACCCAAATGGACCATGCTACTCTCGGGTCAAGTACATACCAATTATAGTTATGAGCTTAGACACCTAATCCAACATAGTTACCACGTAAAGTTGCAAACTTTACGTGCATGCAAGACCTTACAAAGCTAAAACACTAAAACTAAGGTTCAAACAACACTTAGGACATGGAAAAGGGCTTAGACTAGGTAAAGGAAGCAACTTTATGTCATGAGAGACCTAGAGGTGTCGAGATCTGGAACCATATCCTCATGACAAGTCCAAATCCGAGTATGACCCCATTTTGCACCAAAAGTGACCATATTCTTCCATAAAATGAGATCTAAGCAAATAGAGATCAAGGTAGCAACTTTTTACCTCTAAATGGATGCTAACAACAGGTAGATGTCGGATCCAAAGCCTTTTCCTCTCTTCAATCTCCTCAACCTTCAAGTTTCCTTCTCAAAAGCACAAGTTCCACTCTCCAAGTCTCGCACACACTCAAGAAAGCACCAAAATGCTGCTAGGGTTTCTTTCTGGACTGTAAGAATGATGAAAGAGGCTACAAATGAGCCATAAGTTCTTTAAATAGGGTACAAACCCCTGCAAATTAGGGTTTCCCTTTACAGCGACTACTCGTCGAGTCGGGGCCTTCCGACTCGTCGAGTAGGTTCTAAGTCTCGCGTCCATATAAATGATATCTACTTGACGAGTTGGAGCTCCCCAACTCGTCGAGTCCCAGCACAAAACCCTAAAAATTAGATAAATTAAATAATACCTGGAACAGGTGTTACATAATTTTTAAATATTAACTTTTATTTTGGGGTGGCCATGGTTTGGTGGAGCTTCACCATGGTATGATGTTATTGTTTTGGGTCATGGGTTTAAATGACCCGCCATGCCGTGGCCATAGGTGCCACGACATGAAAGGTGTTTTTAGAGAGAAACCCAAATCTTTGGGCATTGGGCCCTATTTAAATATCATTAAGGCTAGGGTTTCGTGATCATTCAGCATCCATCACCCTCTCAAGATCAGAAACCCCAACCCTAGCCTCCATTGCTATTGTGAACCCATTCTTGGTGTTTTGGTGATCTTTGAAGGAGAAGAAGCCCTTGATGTGGTAGTCTACCTTACAAGCAATCTCTTCATCAACTAGCACATCTTATGGACCTTGGTGAGTGTCCGTGATCCAACATTTTCCTTGCTAAGTTGCTAGATCTTTAGATTTTGTCCGTTTTCTTCATGTCTTGATGTGTTTGAGTGGTGATATCTCATAAATTTTGCAACTTTATGAATCTTCAATCCATTTGGAGTAGTTGGTGCTTTTGATCTAGATTAAGAAAAGTTGTGTTTTTCCCTTTTGGACCTAAGAGTCGAGATATTTATCTATTGGAGAGTCTAAAGGGATAAAGTTGGAAACTTTATCCATTTAGACCATATAATGGACCAGATTTGAGCTTTGGAGCCCTTAGAATCGAAGAAAATGAATTCACCCATTAAGCTGTTAGTAACCTAGTGCCCATGGCATGACCTTAGGTCGCCACGACATGGAGAAAGGGCTAGGGGTCGTCTATTTTGTCGTTTCGCTGCCATGGCATGGCGACCAACTGGAGGTTGACTTTTGATTTTTGACTTTTGACCATTGACTGTTGACTTTGACCAAGTTTGACTTTAGGTCATTTGGGGTATTCTGATTAAGTAGATTGAGGGTTGGGATTTGTTTGTGGTATATGTGATCTGTAGAGTCAATTTTGGAGCAGTGATCAATTCAATTATCTTTCATACTGTGAGGTGAGTTTTGCTCATTGTACTTGTGGGTCGAAGGCGCCAATGTCATCCTACTAGGTTGTGTTATGTATCCTTGTATATATAGGATGTTGCTATGATATATAGAACTGTTAGATTGCTAGATCTATATGATTACCTGTACTTGCTGATTATCTGTTTATGTTTATTTGTTGCATATGTCGACATATTATAGTTAGGTTGAGGCAGTCCTGCTTTGTGCTGAAGGCCAAGATACCCAGGGCGGTCCGAATATGTTGTAGGCCTTACGAGGTGGTCCAGTCAGACTGTAGGCGTGGAGAGCAGTCCAGATAGGCTGCATGTCTTGCGAGGCGGTCCAGTCAGGTTGAAGGCTCATATATACATGCTGTCATCTATTTGGTTATGTGTGGTATTTGGGGGAAACTCACTAAGCTCTATGTTACAGTTTGGTTTTATGGTTTCAGGTACATCAGAGGACAAAGGGCAAGGCAAAGGCGTGATTGAGCACACCATCCTAGATTTTTATCTGAATTATACTTTTGGGATACTCTGATTCATGGTTTTGGTTTTGAAACTATATTTTGTGTAATTTGTGAATTTTGGATTGGTTTTAAAAATGAAAATTTTTGTCATGATTTTGTGTACGACGAAATACAATTGTTCAATAATGATATTCTTTAAATAAGTTAAATAAGTTTAATGGTATATATATATATATATATATATATATATATATATATATATATATATATATATATATATATATATATATATATATATATATATGATGCGAACTCGAAATCTGGTCATCGGCTCTTGGAGTTGGATCGGGATCAAGGATTTGGGATGAGCGATGTTAGCAGGTTCCCCATGAGATTCCTAAATACAATCAGGTAACAAGATCGTTAGAACAACTCCAGGGACTGTGCTTCAGGAGTAGGCTCTGGCGATAAAGTTAGATCAATGTGAGTGAGGATATGTTTTCTCCTGGCCGGAGAGAACCATCTAGGTGTAATGGCGGGGTGTATGAGCATAATGGAACCTGACCCTTGAAAACGGAAGAGATAGAAATCTCAGGAAGCTCCTCACTCATGGAGGATGCAATACTCTATTTATATGGGACATTTAGGTTAAAAAGAATTAGGTCATGCTTTGGGCCAACTCAATTCAGGCCCAGGTAGCCGGTAGCAGTGCCAGCCAGTTTGGCGGTCGTGCATTGATGCCAGGCAGTCGCGATACTATAATCAAGCAATGTTGGCCATCACTTCTACCAGACAGTCGTGTCGTCATGTTGTGTGGCTCTTGTCAATAGACCTAACACCATATATATATATATATATATATATATATATATATATATATATATATATATATATATATATATATATATATATATATATATATATATATATATATATATATATATATTCAACCGAGACAAGGGATATTGTAAGACACGGAGACAAAAAATATTCAAACATTAATGGTGTCAACAAAAAATATTCTAAAATTCAGAATAAATAGAAAATTACAAAAACAATTAGTATTATTTTCGTAATTTTTATCCAAAAAAATAAAAATAATATAAAAATAAAAATTTACCGTCCTTTTGCATTACGTGTAAAATTTTTAGAAATTTTAGAATATTACATTATAAATTTTCATAATATCTAAGATTATTATAATAAAATATCACGCGTACAAATAATCTAAAACAATTTTAGAATCCTTCAGAATATTTAAATAAAATATTACACGTACAATTCAGTTAGAATATTTGTAACACCCGAGTTTTGATTGTGTTTTTCCATTATTTGAGTGGTGTTTTCACAACCCAATGAAAGGTAGAAATATGAACCAAAGCATGGAGTTAAAATTCTTATTATGCTAAATTCTTAAAATCTGGTAAATCTGAAGGACACGGGGCGCCTTATAAAAGGCGCAAGGCTCCCTGACCCATGTGCTGGTCTTTTATAGGGTTTATTGATTATTTAGAGAACATTAAACCATAGGGTTTTGTCATTCTCAACCTCCATTAACCCTTAAATGCTTCTTGAGAAACCCAAGCCTCTTTTTGAGGGTTTTTAGCTTATTCATCTTATCTCATCCATTTATATGTGTTTTGGTGGTTTTAGAGTGAAGTGTTCTTGAATGATTGGTCATTGAAGCTTTTCGACTCAAAAGACCAGCCCTCAACACCTTTTGGACATTTGTAAGTCATAAAGATCCAAGTTTTATTACTTTTCATCTTTAGATCTATGAGATATTTGTGTTTTGGTTCATTTTAATGAAGTTTTGGTCCTTTTATAGCTTGGTATATGGAGTTTGGAAAACTCCATGAACATAGAATCATGTTTTACTTCATATTTGTCCTTTTGGAGGAGCCTTGAGTGCATGCATGCGTTCTTTTTTCTCCATGTATGAAGAAAAATGCATTCTTGGACTTTTTGGAAACTAGGGTTTTAGATTTTGCTTGTTTGGAGAATCTTAATGAATAAAGTTGGAAACCTTATCCATTAATACACTATTGAGAATCAGTTCTGAGAATTGGAGCTTTTATTTAATGGATTAAGATTGATTAACATTTGGAAATCAGCCTGCACGCGACGCGTCTACGAGCTTTGCCTAATTTGCATCTGTTTAAGCCAAATTCGACTATTTTTTTCTTGTAATGGGCACGGGGCACCCAGAAAGGGGTGTTTCATGCCGTTTGACCATAAATTGACTCTTTGAATTTTTGACCAAGTTTGACTTTGGGTCAAATTTTAGGGATGACTTGTAGACTGAGTTTTGACCTCTATTTGGTGTTAGGGGGTTCTCTAGCCGCACCCTTCCTTTTTCTCTTGTAAATTGTGGTTGTTTACTCGTACCATATGTATTTTTGTATATTTTAAATTGAGTGGGTTGGTAAATATGGGTTTCCATATGTTGTAGGTTGGGAAACATGGAAGATAGAGTAGAGAGAAAAGCTAATGTGGAGCGGATATGTCAAGTGGGTCAATGGGTTGGGAGGGTAGATCCTCTCCACCTCAACATCCTTACATTCTAACATTTTTACTGATTGTCCAAAATTTCCCTTTTTGAATAATAAAGCCTAAAAGTCTTGCAATCATATTTAAATTTGAGTAATTACCGGTTACCCGGTGGACACCCGATTATCCTCCTTATGTGGCAAGAGAAATCTTCATTAAAGTTACTATATTTTGGGTATCCATTTTTAACCACCTATAATTTTGACATCGTTTATGATTAAGCCATGATTTTTTTTAAATAATAAAGTAGAAAAGACTTCAAATTGTATTCAATTATGGGAAATTAATCGATTACCCAATTTCTTTCAGGTGGCATTGCCAAGGTCGAGTCCATGTGGAGAAGTTACATGTTTAGCTAGTGTTTGGGGACTTAAAAATGAAATAATATAAGCTTGTACGCGAAAACCGTTCTTTTGAAATCATTGGCTTAGTCTTCTTTAACCACCACATGTGTATGCAATGTCCATGAATTAGCTTCACGAGGTGTTAATGTTAGGTGTGATTGTAAAGATTAGTGTGGTATGTGGATTTCTTGGACTCCAAAAAGCTCAATTGTAATGCCTACAACTCCGGGCTAGACATTTAAGTTATAATAATAATAATTATTATATTTTTTATCGAACAATTAAAATCGTCGAATAGAGATAAAATTTTAATAGAAAATTTATCGTTAAGCGATAAATAACATTAACAATAAAAGATTACTTAGGATAAATAATTTTAAAAAAGTCATAGAAAACGTAACCACGAGCACGTGGATATAAAAAAGCTTAAATCTTACTTCGTATGAGGAAGTTATGATTTTTCGAATTTTCCCCTTCGACACGATACAATGTATGTGTCATAAAAAGTGAGATAGAGATTTGATGCTCGTCTGACAAAACATTATAAATGAAAGTTGTAGTACTCTTCGATACAAAATCGGCGATATAAATAACGTTGAAAATGGAGCTCGTATGCGAAAGATACGAATGAAACTTTGTCCCTAAGCATGATATGCAACATCTTTCCCAGTGTAATATTTAGAGAATTGTAAATTTAAAATAGAGTGAGAATTAGCGGACAGAGTCTAAATGAAATTTGTAGTACTCGTCGATATGAATGTGGAAATATAAAGAAAATTGAGAATGGAGATTGTATGCAAAAGATATGAACGAAACTTGGGCCCTACTCTGAAGATGTGGCGTGCCTATTAAAAGGCGCGACACGCCCTCCCTCCAGCCTTCTATAAATAGCAAGCCAAGCCTCTATATTTTCTTTCTCATTCCATTCTTGAGAATCTGTAACACCCGTTTCCTCAGGTATATTTCATGTATAATTAAAGTATTAAATTATATTTTATTATGGGAAAATTAGTCCTACATGGGGTGTAGGTAGCCACCTACGCATGGCGTAGGTCAACAAGTCCTTGCGAGGGTTTAATGCCCTGCACAGGGCGTAGACATGTTTACGTAGGGCGTAAGTGCGTAGGGTTCAAACCCTAATTATGGGGTTGTGATCCCTATTTAAGTACCTTAACTCTTTAAGACCCTCTCCATACTCATCCTCCATCATTTCCTTCATTAACCTTGAAACCATAACCCCTTGGTGTGATCTTTGAAGCATTTGAGTGATCCTTTGTGTGTTTTGGTGAAGAAGGAGGCCCTTGAAGGTGTGATTGGGAGTCCATAGCTTGTAGATCCAGACTCTACTTGTCTTCAACATTCTACAGGAGGTATAAAGCTTTGACCTTGATGGTTCATTTGTTAGATCTAGCTAGTTATGAGTTTTATGAGCTTTTTTCTCCTTGACATTGGTCCAAGTGAATATGAGTTACTCCAGACCTCATGAATGGCCTTTTCCATCATTTCTAAGCTTGTAGAGTGATAAAAATGGGATCTTGGTCGCTCCCATTTTTCCATGCTTATGTCTTTGAGCATTGAAGTGTGTTTTGGATTTAGGATTTGTTATCATGCTTCATTAAGCCATGCAATGGCATAAAGTTGAAGACTTTATCACATAGGGTGTTATTTAGAATCAAATATGAGAGTTGGACGTTTTGTCTTTGTGGATTAAGGACTTAATAGGAATTTATCAAATCAGAGCAGTTACGCGGGGCATAATCTTGGCTATACAGGTTGTAGCCTGATTTTGTCCTGATTTTATCCGAAGGCTCTATGTTGGGCGCAGAGCATGGTATGCAAGGCGTAGCTCCAAAATGGATTTTTGGTCAAAAGGGGTTTTAGTTATTGTTGGGTGGATTATGGCCGTGGAAGGGTAAAATGGTCTTTTACCTAGAAAGAGAGAGTGATTATGGACTAAGACCATTGGGTGTGAATTATTGCTTAATTTCTAATTTGGTTCTTATGGTGTATTGATTAGTGTGGGGAGTTCCAGTTACGACAACTCGAGTGTGATATTTGTTTGTCTTCAGATTGAGGTGAGTCTTCTTACTATACTTATGGGTCGAGGGCACCAATGTTGACCCACTAGATTGTGTTAGGTAGTATGGTAGTTGTATTTGTGATACTTGTATGGAATACCCTGTGGGTAATTTGTATGAAAGACCACATGGGGGTAGCCCATGTCACTTGTGTGTAAGACCTTAGGGTAGCCGAGGACGTCAAGGGAAGACCATGTGGATAGTCCATGACAATGAAAGAGCATGAGGTAGCCCATGGCACTTGGATGAAAGGCCATGGGGGTAGCCCATGGCACCTGTATGCAAGACCATGGGGGTAGCCCATGGCAATGTATGTATGACATGTGGTATTTTGGGGAAACTCACTAAGCTTTGTGCTTACGGTTTTGTGGTTTAACATTTTCAGGTACTTCCTGTTTGAGAGGGAAGGGCCCGACGTGATCGCATAACCTTCTCCTTGATTTTATTCCGCATTGACTTTTGATTTCACTCTGATGTTGAGAGCACTTTGTACTATGGTTTTTTGGAACAAATTGGTTGTATTTTGGGTGTTTGAAAAATAAAAAAATTTAGCACTGTTTTTGGGATGTTACAAGTTAGTATCAGAGCCTTGGTTTGAGGGGTTCGGGCACACCTTCGGTGTGTCAGAACTCAAACTGGGGGGTTAATAATATTTTCAAAAGAAAAATGAGTTTTCTAAAAAGATTTTTACAAAGAAAAATGGGTGCGATGCATGTAATCATCCGAGCTCAAGTAAGCGATTCCCAAAATACCCATACATAAGTATTATGACTAGTATGACTGTTATGTGAAATTGCATGCCAGTGTAGGGCTAAGGATACCTTCATGAATCATATGCAAGAATTTCCTAATTTGTATGAGTCCTTATAGCCTTGGGGGTGGATGCTATGTATTACCCGATATTTATATCGGCTCGGTTAATTGTTAAGTGTATTCTTTAAAAATTGTATACGATTAGGATCATATAGCCCTAGAATGATTGGTTTGGCCTCATTTCCTGTTCTTTGTCTGCTTGTGGGCTTATGGTAGAATCATTTATTCAACAGTCTTTGTGAACCCATTTTGTGTATAATTTGCATGCATAAGGCAATCGAGGGTGTTACTAAAAGTTCTTTGTAGTGTAGGAGCATGTGAGATGAGGATTCCTAAAAGAGTTTAGGAAATGTTGTAGCGAGTTGTGTATGTTGGTTATCATAGAGTGGTGTGATTTTCCTTAGTGGAGTGAAATATAAGATTTGGGATGATCCATGAGGAAAGTACAGATAGGTGTGGAAGGTAATATTAGGCTCGTACTACTGAAAGCATAGGATGTGTAATCATGTCAAGGATTGTCTCTAAGATTCTAAGAAGCTTTCGGTATGAGAGATCCCTCGAGTATATGTTTCTAATCATTGTATGTTTGTATTTCAATATGGTGGAAAATCGAGGAGGAGGTTCTGGTTCTGGTTCTAGCTCTGGTGGAGAACCAATTTATGAGAGGATGTGCGAGCTCATCTCAACGAGTGAGGGATTTGTTGGTTCCACAATATGTGGCAGACGAGGAGATGAAGAAGACGATATACCATGATATGCTGAGGGATGACATTTGTGAGTTTGTGAGCATCTCCAGCTGCAAGACAGTGGAGGACATGATTGCAAGAACCCGGGAACGGGAAATTGATTTAGAGCTTCTGAAGAAGCGGAAGCCAGTTCAGGTCCAGGCGGCGGAGGGCTCTGGGAAGAAGCCCAAGGATCATGATTAGCGATCTAGAGCCAACATGGTCGAAGTCGTTGCCGCAAGTGCGAGAAGCTGCACGATGGGGTGTGTTGGGTAAGTGATTCTGGGTGCTACAAGTGTGGCAAGATGGGTCACATGAGCAGGGACTGTACCTAGGTATTAGGTCTGATTTGTTTCCATTGCAATTAGACAGGAGACAAGAAGGCGCCTTCACCAGCCACTTTGAGGATCACTGATGGCTACCTGGGCAAGGCGGAGGATCCTATGGTGAAGAGCAAGGCATTTCAGTTGACAACAGAGGAGGCTCGAGCCATATCAGATGTGGTTTTCGGTATGTATCTTTATCCTATCTTTTTCTACTTTCCCTATATATGCTTATGTCTTATTTGAACATGTTTAGGGACATTCTTAGTCAATGGTATGACCTCTCATATCTTATTTGATTCGGGGGCTACCTGGTCTTTTATGTATCTTGCGCTTAGCAAGAAGTTTAGCGATGCTCCAGGGACTATGGATTACCCTTTGGAGGTGGAGATCACCGATGATCTTTCAATTAGTGCTACAAGGGTTCATTGAGGCTGTGTTCTGAATATGTTCATCAAGAGATATTCTATTGATTTGGTTTTGATTCCTCTATGAGGGTCAATAGTTTTGGTGGGTATGGATTTTGTTGGGCCCCAATGGGGTAATGATTTGTTGTGAGCACTAGTTGGTGAGGGTTCGAACCCCAAGTAGAGGAGAACTAGTTATTCGTGATGAGGGTGCTCAGCATGGACCGCCTCTTTGTTCAGCTACAAAAGGTAGGAGATACTTTCAGCAGTGATGTTTTGGATTTTTGACCTATGTAATGGACACTCGAGATACATGGTGACGGTCGTGGGTGATGTGCCTACTGTTCGAGAGTTCCCTGATGTGTTTCTCGAGGAATTGCTGGGAGTGCCTCTTGAGAGGCAGGTGGAGTTTTAGATTGATTTGATTCATGGCGCGACACCGATAGCTAAGGCGTCATATCTCTTAGCACCCCCGGAGATGCATGATTTGTCTACAAAACTTTAGGAGCTGTTAGACAAAGGGTTTATCAGGCCGAGTAGTTCGCCATGGGGAGCACGGATCATGTTCATGAAAAAGAATGAAAGATCACACAACACGTGCATTGACTACCGGAAGTTGAAAAAGTTAACGGTGAAGAACCATTACCCACTCCCAAGGATTGTCGTTACGGCCTCCAGCAACGTTCTTGGATCTCATGAACCGGTTATGCTGACTGATGCTGGATCGGTCAGTGATTGTGTTCATTGATGATATTCTGCTATACTCTAAGACCAAGGAGCAACACGAGGAGCACTTGTGGGAGGTTTGGAGACCTTGAGGAGGAAGAGGCTTTATGCCAGTTCTCCAGATGTGAGTTCTGGTTGTGCGGTGTGAAGTTTTTGGGGCACATCATCAATCAGAAAGGGATATTGGTCGATCTGTCCAAGATTGAGGTGGTGATGTGATGAGAGGTCCTGAGCTCACCCTTTGAGATCTAGAGTTTTCTATGTTTAACGGGCTATTATCGGAGATTTATTTAGGATTTATCTAAGATTTATGTGTAATTGACCCGCCTAACGAAGAAGAATGTTACTTTCCGGTAGGGGCCTGATGAGCAGGAAACTTTCGAGACTCTTAGACAGAAATTATGTGAAGCTCCGATTCTCACTCTTCCCGAGGGTATGGATGTTTTTGTAGTTTATTGCGACGCATTGATTTTGGGATTAGGAGCAATGATCATGAAGAGATTTCACGTGATTGCTTATGCTTCGATGTTTTTATGGTTTATTGCGACGCATTGATTTTGGGTTCCGGTTGATGGAGGGGTTAGACAGACATTATTGGAGGAGGCTCATAAGTCAAAACTTTCGATTCACTCGGGAGCTACGAAGATGTACAGAGACTTGAGATTGAGTTATTGGTGGCCCCATGTGAAGAGGGAGGTAGCATGGTTTGTGGAGCGGTGGTTGACCTGCTGAAAAGCCAAGGCTAAACATCAGAGACCCCATGACAAGATACAGTCGTTACCCATTCCTATGTAGAAATGAGAGGAGATCACCATGGGTTTTATCACGAAGTTGCCAAGGACGGCACGTGGGGTTGATTCTATTTGGCTCATTTTTGATAGATTGACCAAGAGTGCTCATTTCATACTTATTGCTGAGAGAATTTCTGCCAAAAAATTGGCTGACATCTATATTAGGGAGGTGGTGGTTCGGCACGGAGTGCTAGTTTTAGTGGTTTCAGATCGATATGTTTGTTTCACCTCCAGGTTTTGGAGGAAATTTCACGAGGAGTTGGGTACTCATCTGCATTCTAGTACAATATACGACCCCCATACCGATGGACAGAGTAAGCGGACTATTCTGACGCTTGAGGATATGCTCAGGGTGTGTGTGTTGGATTTTGGCGGGAGTTGGGATACTTACCTTCCATTGATTGAGTTCTCCTACAAAAATAGTTATCATGCTAGTATTGATCGACCACCTTTTGAGATGTTGTACAGGAGGAAGTGTCGGACACCGATTTGTTGGGAGGAGGTCGGACATCGGGTTATAGGGAGTACTAAGGTATTACGCATGACCACCGAGTTGATTTAGCAGGTGCGAGGTCGACTGCAGACCGCGCATATTCACTAGAAGAGTTATATTGGCCGGCGACGATCAGACCTCGAGTGTCAGTTGTGAGATTTCGTGCTTTTGAAGGTGTCACCTTGGAAATGTGTCATTCGATTCCGGAAGCGGGGAAAGTTGGGCCCCAGTATATTGGTACCATCACGATTATTGCCTGGGTAGGCAAGGTTGCGTACCGGTTGGATCTGCCTGATGAGTTCAGCCAGCTCCACAACACATTCCACATCTCTCAGTTGAAGAAGTGTTTAGATGATGGTTCCGCAGTGGTTCCTTTGGATGATATTCATGTAGAAGAGCGTCTGAACTATGTAGAGAGACCGATCGCGATCCGTGATAGGAAGATGACGGCCTTGCGCAACAAGGTGTGGGCTTAGTTAAGGTGCAATTGAAGCAGTGGAAGGGTTCGGAGTGGACGTGGGAGCCTCTCGAGGAGATGAGGAAGCATTACCCGAAATTATTTGCAGCATCGAACTTTGAGGACGAATTCTGATTCAAGTAGGGGAGAGTTATAACACCCGTTTCCTTAGGTATATTTATTGTATTATTAAAGTATTAAATTATATTTTATTTTGGGAAAATTGGTCCTACGCGAGGCATAGGACAACAAGTCCTTGTGAGGGTTTAATGTCCTACACAGGGCGTAGACATATTTACACCGCGCGTAAGTGCACAGGGTTCAAACGCTAATTGTAGGGTTGTGTGCCCTATTTAAGGACCCTAACTCTTTGAGACCCTCTCCTTACTCAGCCTCCATCATTTCCTTCATTAACCTCAAAACCCTAGTCCCTTCGTGTGATCTTTGAAGCATTTGAGTGATCCTTTGTGTGTTTTGGTGAAGAAAGAGTTCCTTGAAGGTATAATTGGGAGTCTATAGCTTGTAGATCCAGACTCTACTCTTCTTCAACATTCTCCAGGAGGTATGAAGCTTGAAACTTGATGATTCATTTGTTAGATCTACATATTTATGGTTTTTATGAGCTTTTTGTCCCTTGATTTGGTTCAAGTGATTATGAGCTACTCCAGACCTCATGAGTGGCATTTTCCATCAATTCTGAGCTTGTAGAGTAATCAATATAGGAGCTTGGTCACTCACATCTTTCCATGCTCGTGTCTTTGAGCATTGAAGTGTGTTTTGGACTTAGGATTTGGTATCGTGCTCCATTAAGCCATGCAAAGCCATAAAGTTGAAGGCTTTATCACTTAGGGTGTTATTTGGGACCAGATATAAGAGTTCGACGTTTGGTCTTTACGGATTAAGGAAATAATTGGATGTTGTCAAATCAGAGCAGTTACATGAGCCATAATCTTGGCTACGTAGGGGGTAGCCTGACTTTGTCCTGATTCCATCCGAAGGCTTTACGCTGGGCGTAGAGCATGGTACGCATGGCGTAGATCCAGCATGTATTTTTGGTCAAAGTGGGTTTTAGGTCATGTTGGGTGGATTATGGCCATGGAAGGGTAAAATGGTCTTTTACCCAGAAAGAGAGTGATTATGGACTAAGACCCTTGGCTGTGATTTATTTCTTGATTTCTAATTAGGGTCTTTTGGTGTATTGATTAGTGTGGGGAATTGCAGTTTCGGCAGCTCGAGTGTGAGATTTATTTGTCTTTGGATTGATGTGAGTCTTTTCATTGTACTTATGGGTCGAAGGCACCAATGTCGGCCTACTGGAGTATATTAGGTATTATGCTAGTTGTCTTTGTGATACTGGCATGCAAGACCTCGGGGGTAGCCCGTGCAATTGTATGAAAGACCATGGGGGTAGCCCAAGAAACTTGTGTGTAAGACCTTGGGGTAGCCAAGGCACTGCAAGGGAAGACCATGGGATAGTCCATAACAATGAAAGACCATGGGGGTAGCCCATGGCACCGATATGCAAGACCATGGGGGTAGCCCATGGCAATGTATGTGTGACATGTGGTATTTTAGGGAAACTCACTAAGCTTTGTGTTTACGGATTTGTGGTTTAATATTTTCAGGTACTTCCAGTTCGAGAGGGAATGACCCACATGATCGCCCCTTGATTTTATTCGACATTGACTTTTGATTTCACTATGATGTTGAGAACACTTTGTACTATGGTTATTTGGAACAAATTGGTTGTATTTTGGGTGTTTGAAAAATAAAAATGTCACCACTGTTTTTGGGATGTTATAGTTTCTCTCTCTATAAACTCTTTCTCTCTCTAAAATTATGGACTTTTGAGTCCCAAATTATTCGTGAAGAAGTACTGCAACGATGGAAATTCGACATAAAGAACTGTTCGGTGTCGAAAATTTGTTCACGTCTTTCCAGGTTTTTCGCTAAACAACCAATAAGTTGAGTTATGCTTATCGTATATTAAGTATAACTTATATTTATGTTCAGAGTCGTTATTATGAACTTATAAATAAGATTTATCTGCAATACTAATTGTTATAATAATCGATCTACTTATGGTAGTGATGTTTAGGATAGATATGTGAGATGTTTAAAGTGGATTTTCCAAATAGTGTATCTATATATACCAAACGGATCCCACATTCGATACGATATTAACCGATTGTTACTTATCAGTTATATGTCAGTATTCTTTTAGGATTATTGATAAATCTGAGAAAAACATTACAAGGATTAAACTTTATAAATATGAACAAATAGTAAGGCTTAGTAATATTCGTGTTTAGGTTGTTTTAAAAGGGAAAACTAAAGCGTCAGTTAAGGATATGACTTTTTTGTGAATCTTTCACCTCAGCCAGGTGAGTGCATAGTTACTTTCATGAACATGATTTTAATACAAAGCAGTTTATTTAAAAGTATTAAATATCTTTTGAAAGTTTATATGTGAATTAAATGCTTATTATCTGGAATATTTGTTAAATGTATATTTGATAAACATACACTATGTGAACCAAAGATGGTTATATATGTGTTAAGTGTATATATGATATGTTACATGACAATATTAATAAAAGTATTATTATTTAAAAGATTAATGTATATTAAAAACCTGATACTTTGTGTTAAAAATATACACTAAATTATAGTAGTATTGTCTAAACAGGGTTAGTGTTGGAAGCTGATTACACATATTGTAATCTTGTCTAAATTTTCAAACTAAGACGTATAAGGGATGTTTAGATCCAATTAAGTTGGATAATACTTTAATCATAATCTATACCGTGATAATATCGTGAAGACATTGTTAATAATAAATAGTGAACTGGTCTAGTTATAAACTAAGATTTATCAAGGATATTTAGTTCAAATTAAGTTAAAAGAGTATTTAGTTATACTATAACATCCCGACTCCCAGGTATGAATTCCAATAATTTTTATTCATCATTTAAGACCTACTCGACGAGTTGGAGGCCCCAACTCGTCTTGTAGAAACCGATCAGGCCGCGTGGTTTATGGAATCTACTCGACGAGTTGTAGGACCCCAACTCGACGAGTAGGAGCTGAATGGGAAAAACCTAATTTTTAGGGTTTGCACACTATTTAAAGGACTTAACCCGCATCCTTTAGCCTCCCCTATCACCTCATAACCCAGAGAAGGAAACTCTGGCCGTTCTTTACTACTTTATTGTGTGTGTGAGCTTAGAAGGTCATTTTTGTGCTCTTTTGGAAAGGTTTTGAAGCTTAAAGAGGTTAGAGCAAAGGGAGAAGCAGTAGATCCAACATCTACTCTATGTTAGCAACCATTTGGAGGTAAAAAGTCTTTACCTTGGCTTTACATTTCTTAGATCTTCCCTTATGCAAGAATATGATCATTCCTAGTGCAAAATGGGGTCATTCTCGGATTTGAGCTTGTCCAGAGGAGGTGGTTTCAGATCTGGACAGCTCTAGACATCCATGAACATAAAGTGGTCGACTTTAGCTAGTCTTGGCCCTCCTCCATGCCCTAAACCTCTTATTAAGCTTAGTTTTAGTGTTTTAATCCCTTGAAGCCTTGCATGCACGTAAAGTTAGCAACTTTACGTGGCATCTCTATCCTAAGAGGCTAGATCTGTAGTTTGGGGCCTTGGAGTCGACTGGAAAGGGCTGAGCATGTTAAGACAGAAAGAACTCGACGAGTTGCGTAGCCAACTCGACGAGTTGATTAGGGTTTACCCGCCTTCTGGTTACTGAGTGAACTCGGTGAGTGGGTGAGATGACTCGGCGAGTTCATAAGAGTTTTCCCGGTTTCTGAGTTATGAAGGAACTCGACAAGTTGCTAGATGCACTCGACGAGTTGGGTCAACAACGACTGTTGACCTTGACTGTTGACTGTTGACTTTGACCAGGGTTGACCAAGTTTGACTTTATGGGTATTTTGGTAATTTGGGTTTTGATAGAATCGATACTATGATGATTGTAGGTGTTTGAGTTTGGAGCTGTTATTCGGGAGCTTGATTCTTTCAGTTCAGTTCGACATTGTGTGGTGAGTTCTTCTCACTATATCAACAGGGTCTAAGGCACTAAGGCCGACCCTTTTTGGATTGTATCCTGGTTATAGGATGCTGCTATGTTAGTGATCTGTTAGATCTGTATCCGGGTTATAGGATGATGTTATGTTTAGTGATATGTTAGATCGGTATCCTGGTATATAGGATGATGCTATGATTAGTGATATGTTAGATCTGTATGATTATCTGTACATGCTAGCTAGCGTATGATATTATGTGTTATTTGTATGATTGGAGGTGGTTTGAGGCGATCCTACCTTGTGCTCTTGGCCAACATACCCAAGGCGGCCCGGATAGACTTGAGACCCGATAGGGCGTACTAGCCAGGCCGAAGGCCCGAAGAACGGTCCAGACAGGCTGAAGGCCCGATAGGGCGGTCCAAACATGCTGAAGGTTCTGAGAGTGGGCCAGATAGACTGAAGGCCCAGTGAGGGCAGTCCAGTCATATTGTAGACTCTGAGAGTGGGCCAGATAGACTGATGGGCCGGTGAGGGCCGTCCAGTCACACTGTAGACTCTATATGTATGTTGTTGCTATGATATGTTTTAATTGTATGGCGTTGGTATTTTGGGGAAACTCACTAAGCCTCAGGCTTACAGTTGTTGATTTTGTTTCAGGTGCTTCAGATGATCGCGGGAAGGCGAAGACTTGATCGTGTACCTCCACACATTTTATGATTTTGATTTCTAGGATACTCTGATATGAAACTATTTTGAAAACATTTTGTAATAATTAATGGTTTTTAAATGGTTGAAAAAGTTTTAAATTGGCTTGAATTTTATGGATGTTACATATACCCTGTATTGTAAAGATATAGGAAATTGGATTGCAAGTTGATTACAGATATTGAAACCTTTTCTAGTTTTAAACTAATACATAAAAGGGGATGCTTAGTGCCAGTTAATGTGGATAAAAGTATAGTCGTATATTGTATTGAGATAATATGGTATAACCAGGAAAATGGTTTTGTAAGTTGATTACAAGTATTATAGTCTTGCTTAATAATGAAATAAGACTTAAGGGTATGTGCGATAGGATCAGAGAGTAAAACTCTATTATATAAAACAACATGTGTCAATGTACGGATTACATACTGGAGTACGATATAGTGTTCCTTTGGACAGCCAGATATGGTGGGTTCGATCAGGAAACTGAAAACAATATTTCTGGTCATCTCCCAGAGTAAGAAGACAACACTTGATTATTATAGATGATCTTGTGAATTACGTTGGTAGTGTGGAATTATAACCCACAAACGTAGATGAAATGGGATACCATATTCATCAAATACTCTGATGGATTAAATTTCCTTTATGACTCACACCGACCAAGGAAGCACATGGTCGTATACTTAAACCATCGCTCTAAACGATTCACTAGATGAGTTGATACTTCCAGATAATCGTGGACTAGGATTTGTAAGAATCGGTTAGGATGGGTATGTATGAGTGTAAGGTTTTATAGATATGTAAGTTATGAATATATCTATATTGGTTGGCAACAGTTGGTTTTGCAGGTTTGATAATTATAAATTTTATCATAATAATATTGTGGGATTGAAAACCCTTTGTGTCTCGCCAGGTTTCCGAACCTGACCTACTCAAACTATATGCATCACATGTAACAAAGTTAAAGCTGTTGAAACTTGATCAGGATGTTGAGTGATTAAGAGACAACCTGAAATAGTGATCAAGACCGTTAGGTCATTACATTGTAACATATGTTGTGTATTGATTATGACATCTTTAGGGTTTTTGTAGTTTGAAACAACATCTTTACTCAAGATATTTTAATAAAACAAGACGGTTTACGCAAAATGTTTTATTGTATTGGGATTTTCCGCAAACTATGAAAATAAGATTGAATGCGCGGACAACGTTTGAAAACTCAAACCTTGAATTCACTTTTAAGATTGATGTCTGCTTCTAATAATTTGGTCCAATCAAGTCTGGTAAACCAGTCGAGACTTGAAGATAATTTTCAACAAAGTGTTCAACAAAATATCTAAGTAAAGTAAAATGAGTATGAACAAAGTAAAGGCAATTTAATAACAAGTAGAATGTAAGTGAAAGATATTTGACTTGCAAGAGAGTTAAAAATTGATGTGAAGAGAATAATTGCTATATCTTGGTACATAATACATGAAACATCAACTCCTTAAATAGTAAAGGAGTGACATAGTACAAACCGAGAGAACATTCTAAGGACTAGATAATACGAAGTGTTTGACAATTCTGACACTTCAAAGATCTACTGAATTGGTCCTAAGAACTATTCCATAAATAAAAGACAAAAAGCATTAAATGCTTGTACAACCTCAATCACATCGAAATACTAATCTTGGAAACTACTTGATTTCGGATTCAGAGAAACTTCAGAACTCTTCACATCTCCAATTGGGAATTGACTTCGGATCTTGATTAGGCTCGGATTGCTAGAGGTTCACTTTTTATGTATTAACAATCTCCCCTAAGTGAACCTAGCAATCACTCAACATAGTTGGCTTCTTCAGATACAAAAAGGTAAGCACTGTACAGCCAGCTTCGGACTTCCATATACCATTTGAGGTGTTCATTGAACTTCTTTTTCACATGCTCATGAGCTTCACTTTCAGCAGCATTGGCGATGAACTTTTGAAGGATGTTTGAAGGAACGATATGTTTATCAAGAACTCGAAAAAATTCTTTTCGGTTGGTCTTCTTCTCCAGATAGACGTATCCGAGTTCAGGTTCTTCAATGGGACCTTCTGCCAGGATTTGAGCTTCAGGTAGTTCATAAGTTATTTTCGCCAACACATTTTCTGTTATGAACAAGTGTGCAATTCAATGTCGGACCTGCAAAATTCAGCAACATAGTCCTTCAAGAAGTTTATGGCAGCATTGTAAGCTTCGATGCTTGAATGATTGGATTGGCGATCTCGGAGGTGAGCAGCGATTGTGAGAATGTAATTGGGGTCGATAGATGGAAATTCAACATCTGTGATAGTGAGAGTTGCTTATTTATTCTGAGAGATGTGGTATCTGTGCATCATGCATTTGAGATCAAATTTACTTTGAACCTTGTTTCCGAAACCAACGATCTTGATCATCCTCTTCCGAGACCACACTTCTTTTTGAGGATGTGCGTTAACGGATTTGAAAGTTCTCAATCTCTCTCGCTATGTCTTGATGACAGTTTATGGATCATCCTTCGGATGAATTGGAGCAAATTTGATGTAGAATTTTCCATGAGGAGAGATTGGAAGATCAATTTGGTTGAAATCCTATGTTGGAAGATCGTACTAAATGAAAGGGACAATATCGATCTCATGAATAATTCGTTCTCGGAAGAGAGGAGATATGTCGAACATCGGATTCAGATTGTCTTTCAAGGCTTGAATCTTGATGCTTTCTTCCAATGCTTGATTTATCTGCTCTTGGGACCAGCCCTCAGACTTTCTGAACGTCCTCACTTGGCTGTTAGGTTCAGAAGCAATTTTCTTCCCTTTGTCTTGTGGTGGCTTGTTTAAGTCAGCAAGGACTTGTTGTACTGTTTCGAAGATGATGTATTCAGGAGGAGGAGTGATCAGGGTCTCTTTAGGGAGATCATCCGGTTTCTGGTTTGGAGAACCTTCATCGATCGGAACTATTCTCGGAGCTGGGATTGGTGGCAGCATGGATTTTGTAGCTCGGAAGGCATCAACGGTCAATTTTGTATTGAGATTCTCCATTTCACGACTTCTTTTGAGCACATCTGCCAAGGCTGATGGCCAAGAGACAACGAACCATATCCTCTTTTCTTCTTCCGAGAGAACCTTCATTGGTTGTTCCGTGGTAGCTTGAAGTCCTAGAATAGCATTTTCTATTAGGTCTTCATCTTCTTCATCATCTTTCTCAAGAGGTTCCATGGATTCAACCTCGATTAGGTCTTCTTCATTGGATTCATCTCAGAGAGTGAATTCTGAGGCAGGCTTCCATTGGATTGATCTACCTCTGAGACTTGGTCCTTCTCCCCCTCTTGCGTCGGAAGGCCCATCATCCGAGGCAAGTCTGGCAATGGTTTGAAATTCGCTTAAACGTTCGAACACTCTCTAAAAACTCATGTTAATTTGTTTAGAGAAAGCATCGTGGGCTTCAGCAGTGGGGGCTTGGGCTTTGAGGTGATCAAACAAGGAGCCCAAAATCGAGAGCATTTCATCAAACTTATTGTTTGGAACATCAACAATGTTCCAACATGCTCGGAGTAGCTTTATGAGGACCTGTTGCATTATCAGATTCATTTCATCCTTCTTCCGAATCTCCTTCTCCAACCTTTGGATTTGTTTTTCATGACGAATATGGGTTTGTTTGATCAGTTCATTGGTTGCAATTATCATATCATCACGAATTTTTAGTATTGTAGTGGTGGTGGAGATGTGTTAATCAAGGTTGTCGTTGTATTTTTGTTCAACTTCCTCCAAAGTATGCTTGAATTGGAGAGAAATGAGCTGATCAAGTTGATTTTCTCTGTCGAGTTCCGAGGAACCAGCTTCTTTGATCTTAGAGAGAGATTTAAGAATGAGTTCAAGTTTTGATTCGAGGCTGGTGACCTTCTGATCGAGCTTGGAGTCGAGTTGAGCTACAGTCTTGTCAAGTGAATCAACTTTTGAAAGAACACTAGCCACATTGTCTCAGAGTTCTAATAGGGCAAACAAATTTGCGATGTTTTCGTCTGAAGAACCGGTGTCCGAGGTAGAACTCTCAGACTTGTTCTCATTATCATCACCATCATTAACATCAAGTGGTTCGTAAGGAGATGGATTTTCAGCATGATTGGTTTCGGTTTTGTTGCATCAATTTCTTGGATTGGTTTCAGCTTCATTTCCTTAAATGTCTTGAGCATTGGCATCAACTTGTATTTCTTCTTCTTATTCCTAAGAGGATGGGGAAAGGCCGAAATCATAAACCGGCTTGATAGATTAGGGTTTTTTCAATGACTTGAAGGCTGTAAGAATTGGAAGAGCACTAACAGATGTGCTATCTTCATCGAACATGACATCAGTAGAATGTTCTTCATCAGAGAGAGGCTTTGTAGTTTCTTCACTTGTAAACTCGGAGGAGGATCATCCGAAACAACTGTTAGATTAGGAACATCTTCGGTAGCTGCAGTCTGGACTGGTTCGGAAGAGGTAAACTCTTTATCTGTTTCTTCATCAGTAGGAATGGAGAATGTCAGATTGCTTTGGATGGACCTATGACGCATGGAGATAAGTGTGTACTCCACTTGAGCTCTTGTTAGCTCCGAATGACGTGTGTGAGCCCTGTCTACAAAATCAGACCATTTTTCATCAAAAGTACCTGATCGTTATTTACCTGAACCAGGTATCAGACCAGTTGGGGCTCTGGAAGTAGGAGGGAAAACTCCAGCTTCCAAAAGCTTAGAATTCATGGAAGGCACCCCGGATTGTGCATGTGCAGAAGAAAGTGGGATATCCAAAAAGAATGGTGGGAGTGTTCCAGGGGGCTTCAAGGAACTATATTCAACACATGCACCATCTTTTTGGGAAGATGGGGGTGGATTGTGTGCAGACTCCCCGTGTGTGTGCGTGTGATATTGAACATGTGCTTCAGAATAGTGGACGGGAGGGGTTAACTGAGGTCCAGAGTCCGACCGAATGTCAACATGTGCTTCCTTTTTATAGGATTGACTGACTTTGGTTCTCTTTTTCGCTTGAACTTTGGAGGGTGATGTTTTTCTTTTTAGCCATCTTCTTCTTTCGGCCACCAGTAGAAACTGGTTTGTTTGCATCTGAGGGCTGCTCATACGAGACTGGGGCAGATTGTGTGGGGTCATACACAATCGAAGTCTCAAGATGGTTTTTGAGATAAATTGGTACGAATGGAATGACTGCCAACATGTGTTGTGGAAATCAACGAATATGTCCGAAGGCAGATTGGTTCGGAAACCAATAGGTTTTAATAGCCATAAAAGAAATATATACCTCTTTGGAATCGGAATTGATGGGGATGGATTCTCTTATTTCTTCGTACATTTGATGGAGTGTCAGAGCCTAGAATCTCGGACTCGATATCTCGTTTGGCTTCTTTTTGATGGAAAACTTCCGAAAGTCTTTCCATAACACTTCTGTCAAATCAACAGCATTGCTTCGTCCGGAGTAGATGTTGTACACGATGTACAACCAGTCCTTCCTCATGGTGTCAATATCACCATCTTTCCCTGATAATCCTCGAAGGATTAGATGCATCAATACAGTCCATAGACCATGAACAACCGATTTCTTGAACTTCTTGGCCTTGAATTCACCGTTATAACCAATTTAATTTAGAAAGGACTGAAATTCTTCAGATGTAGGATCTTGAACTTGAAAACCCTTGGGTTTTTTGGGATACCAATGGCCTTGAGAAAGGTTTTCTTGGCACATGGACGATCCTGTGACCGACGAGTTTTGTTTCAAGGACATCATTCTCGATCTTGATTCTATCAAACGCTTTGTGAAGAATGCTTAATGGAAGTTTAGGGTTTGTAGTTTTTGTAAGTGGAAAAGCAATGGGATGGTGAGAAATAAACTCGATCATGATGTGAATGGATTCGTCGTAATCCATGGGGTCAGGTGAGAAAAGTTGGGTAGTTTCTCTAAGAATCGGTTCAGTTGAAGACGAAGATGCAGAACCATTGGATGATTTCTTCTTAGTTGCTGGTTTGGGAATTTCAGGAACATTTTGTGGAGACGCCATTGATGAGTTGCTTGAATGCTTGAAGAACATAATACAAAGAATGCTCTAAGGACGAAGATAGATAAAGTGAAAAGTGGGAACAGGTAGGATTCGAAATCCTTTTATAGGTTGGATATTCCGGGGCGGGTCGAATGGAAAGCAACGATGACACCCGAATACAGAATGGGTCGCATTTAATGCATTTCTGAAAATGACATTCCTCTCACCTGTTACAAGCGAAAGATGGGACGTCTGTTGTTCCAAAGAAGAAAATCGTTGTTTCAGTTTTGAGTTGACATTGCACTTTATAGGAACATGTGCCATAGCACGTTTATTGAGAATTAAAGGATAATGATTAAGAAAAATTACCATTAATATATAAATATGAAAACGTTACGGATTAAAAAAAACTTTAATGAAAACCTTTGAAATTCTTTTACAACTGAGGATCTCGGAACAATTGGATTCCGAGATGAGATGTCATAAGATACTTCGGAAAGATTATAAACACATCATTAGTACATGGTATAGAGTTCAAGATGGCAGAATCTTAAACTGAATATCAGAGGTAAAAATTCATGAAGATCTTAGAGGACAATTATCAAAATATTTAGATTCTGAGGTTTGAAGGATCAGAGCTCGAACAAGGATAAGAGATGAACGCACATAACCGCTCGGATTTGAATTCCAAGGTGAACTTTATAACACTTGATTTTGAAATAAATTCCAAGATGAGATTAATGCTAAAACACCAATGTAACTATATTGGTCAAGAGCTTCAAAGGATGAGGAAAGTAGTACAACTTAAAAACTAGAAGAAGAGGTTAGACAAAAAGACACGTAAAATGAACCTATATTTTCGGAGAGGAAACGATTCCGAGGTGAAATGATTTTGGCTTTGGAATTATTTCACTTTCTGATGTTTCCATCAGAGAGTACATGCCTCTTGGAAGAATTGTGGATCAGGCTTCATCATACACATTTTGTTTAGAAACCCGTTAAATTTGGTTTCTTCTAATGCCTTAGTAAGGACATCAACAATTTCATCGTCAGGTGGAACAAAAATAAGTTCGATTTTTCCTTTTAAAACATGATAATGAAATGGTAGCGAATATCGATGTGCTTGGTCATGGAGTGCTGAATTGGATTGTGAGAAATCGCAATGGCACTTTGAGAGTTACAATAGATAGGAATTTGTTGAAATCGATAACTATAGTCCAAAAGCTTAGATTTCATCCAAAGAACTTGCGAAGCGCAGCTTGCATTAGCGATGTCAACTGATTCAAATGTTGAGAGAGCAATACAGTTCTTTTTCTTAGATGACCAACTAACCAATATTCCACCCAAAAATTGACAACCTCCTGGGGTGCTTTTTCTATCCAGTTGAACACCTCTGTATTTTGAATCGGAGAATGCCTGAAGAAGAAAACTTTCATTTGCCGGATACCAAATTCTGAGGTCCCTTAATCCTTTGAGATATCAGAATATTTTCTTGACAGCCAGAAGATGAAACATCTTCGGATTGAACTGAAATCTGGAACATAGGAATGTAGAGAACATGATGTCGGGACGACTTGTAGTAAGGTAGAGTAGAGATCCAATCATTCTCATGTACTTCTTTTGATCAACAGCAACACCTGATGGGTCCGAGAAGATCTTGTGTCCGAAACCCATAGGAACCTTTGTAGAGGCACATGTGTCCATTGAATACTTTTTCAAAAGTTCGGAAATGTATTTCTCCCGGTGAATAAAGATTCCTCTGTTGGTTTGCTTGACTTGAAGTTCGAGGAAGAAACTTAATTCAAGATTCATGCTCATTTGGAATCGACTAACCATTAACTTTGTGAAATCAGCAACCATCGTTGAATCGATGGATCCAAAAATGATTTCGTCAACATAAATTTGGACTAACATGATATGGTTTCCATTTGATCTTCGGAATAGGGTAGGATCAATAATTCCTCTTTGAAAGCTGGAACGCTTAAGAAAATCGGTGAGAGTCTCGTTCGAGGCACGTGGAGCTTGCTTGAGGCCATAGACAGCTTTTTGGAGTTTGTAACAATAGTTCGGATAAGAAAGATTGACAAAACCAGGGGGCTATTGGAGATACACTCTGGTATCCAGTTCACCGTTGAGAAAGGCACTTTTAACGTCCATTTGGTAAACTTTAAATCCTTTGTGAGATGCATCAGCAAGAAATATTCGGATGGCTTCAAGACGAGCAACAAGAGCGAAAGTCTCATCGTAATCAAGTCCTTCGATCTGAGTGAATCCTTTGGCCACCAATCTTGCTTTGTTTCTGATAATAACTCCAGTGTCATCTAGCTTGTTTCGGAAAACCCATCTTGTGCCAACAATAGGGTGATCCCGAGGAGGATGAATGAGAGTCCACACTTCATTTCTGTCAAATTCTGCTAATTCTTCTTGCATGGAAGTAATCCCGTTAGCATGATCTAATGCTTCCTTAATTGATTTTGGTTCAACCACTGAGATGAATGCCGAGAAGTGGCACTCGTTTTGGATGTTCGTAGCAGAAAGAGTTTGAATACCAGCGTTGATATTTCCGATGACTTGATTTGGAGGATGATTCTTTGTCTAGATGTGTAATCTCGGAAGTTCTTGTGCAGCAGATGATCCGATATCAACAATGGAATTGTGTTGCTCCTCTTGAACAATTTGAATTTGAGGATAATGCTCCCCCTAAACTTCTGAACTGGATATGTTGACGTCGTCATCGTTCGGAAAGTCAAAGAAGTTAGCATTGTCTTCGTTGTTGTTCGGAATAGGATAAAATTCAACGAATTGATCCGTTGTATCTTGAAATCCATCCACATTTGATTCGAGGGAAGGATGAACATTCTCCCCCTCAACTTGAGAAGGTTGAAACATTTCAGAATCAAATTGAGGAAAGGTAGGTGTCGGACCAGAAACGTTTTGAGAAATTAGAGCTGCAGTTGATGAGGACGGTCTTGATCGAGATTCCGAGTCAAGAGCAGTTTCTAAAGTTCAGAACAGGCTTTCGAAGTCGACTGCATGACGTGAGTTGTAACATGCATTGGGCCAGAATTCCGAACAAAGTTGTTATCAAAAGTCACATCAAAGCTTTCTTCAAGTAAACGAGTTCGACGATTCAGAACTCTCTAGGCTTTGGATTTGTCTGAGTATCCCAAAAAGATTGCTTCATCGACTTTGGGTTGAAACTTGTGTAGTTGATCACGATTGTTTTTGATAAAGCATCTGCAGCTGAAAACATGTAAGAATGAGATACTCGGCTTGCGACCATTCATGGCTTCATACGGTGTCATGTTGAGACGGCGATTAATGATGCTTCGGTTTTGAGTGAAACAGGAAGTAGAGATAAAGAGATAGATTAGCAAAGTTTAGCATTGATTGAGCGACTTCAGTGAGAGTTTAGTTTCTTCTTTCAACCACAAAGTTTTGTTGAGGAGTGTAGGGAGCAGAGAAATTGTGGTCGATGCCTTTGTCGGAGAGGAATTTCTCAATGGTGACATTAGTGAATTCCAAGCTAGTGTCACTTCGGATTCTTCTAACAGGAAGTTTGACAAGAATTTCAATTCCTTTGATGAAATTAATAAGTTCTGAGGCTTCATTCAGATTTTAGCATAAGCAAGAAGACCCAGGTGAACCTTGTATAGTCATCAACAATAACAAGAATATACTTTTTGTGATGCAGACTTTCTACGGTGGAGGGTCCACAAATATCAATATGAAGAAGTTATAATGGTTCCAAAATTGAATTATTAATTATTATAGGGTGACCTTTCTTGGATTTCTTACCATATTCACATGAAGCACATAGATGGTTGTTTTCTAATTTGAGGAGTGGCAGACCTCAAACCATTTCACTGGAAACAAGATAATTCGTATATCGGAAGTTTAGATGAGCGAGCCTCCGATGCCATAATCAACTAATGTCAGGATCGACCTTTGAGAGAAGACAAGGTTGAGTCTTTCCAATGACCATGTTGATGTCTAATGGATACATGTTTTTGTTTCGATCGAATTTGATTAGACATTCTTTCCGGTCTTCTGTCATGACGTAGCTATGCTTTTTGCAGAATTCAACTCTTTGGTATGCATCAGTGAGTTGAGCCACACTAATCAGGTTATGTTTGAGGTCAGCTACATATGTCACATTGGAGACAGAGAAATTGTCGTTGGTGAGGATGCCATAACCTCGAATTTGTGAATTTGAGTTGTTTCCATACGTCACGTAACCAACGTTTGGAGCGAGTTTGAGATCATGCAGAAAGTCTTTCTGCCCTGTCATGTGCATCGAAAAAGCACTATCAATATACCATATTGTATCTTGTTCCGAAACACATAGTGCCTGCAAAATCAGTGAGTTTTGGAGTTTTTTTTGGCTACGAGTTAGGTTTAGGGACTTTGTGTTGATACATGAAAAGTGAACCTCTAGCAATCACAAGCAATCAAGTTCTGAAGTAAGATGAATATGATATATGTGAGTTCCAAAGCCAGATCAATTTCGAGATCATGATGTTCCGAAGTCAGGAGTCTGCACATGCCTTTAATGCATTTTGTCTTTTCTTTGATGTAACATTTCATAGGACTTAATCGTGTGTATCTTTTAGATGTCAGTTTTTCAAAGACTGATTATTATCCAGACCTTAGAATGTTTTATGGTTTGTTCTATGTTCCTCCTTCACTATTTAAGGAGTGAATGTTTCAGCAATTGTAAGATAGTGAACGATTCAAAGTATTAATCTAAGAATAGCAATTATTCTCTTCACATCACTTTCAACTTTTCTTCAAGTCAAATTTTTTTCATAACATTCTTCTTGTTCTTTAAATATCTTTTCATTGATTATACTCAAGTTTACTTTAGTTATTACTTGAATACTTTGTTGAATATCTATCTTCATGTCCTAACTGGTTTACCAGATTCAACTGGAACCTTATATTAAGAGCAGACTTTGATCTTAAAGATTAACTCAAGGTTTGAGTTTTCAAACCTTGTCCTTGCGCATTGATTCTTGTTCTCACAATTGGTATCAGAGCTTGAGTGGTTGTCCTTTGGATCCATAATAATATATTATAATTGATCTGAGATTACCTTGGTATCTCAATCATTTATGTGTTCAGGATAAAAGTTCTTCTATATACCGCTTCTGCTCTGATATCTTAACTTCAATGGCTGCTCCTAATTCATCTCAACAAATGTATTCAATGAAAATAGCAAATATCATGGGTTTCCCTTCTCGTGCCCCACTTCTAGTTGTTGAAGAGTATGATCACTGGAAAGTTAGAATAGAAAGATTTTTACTTGGTAAGGAAAAAGGTGAACAAATATGGAGATCCGTGAAAGATGGTCCACATGTTTCGATCAGACAAACCGTGAGAGTTGCGCTGCAAATCTCATGGGCCAAGAAGAACAACGCCCAACACCTCTCACTGCTACAAACATTGAGAAACTGCATGCAGATCAAGTTGTATTTTCCGTGATGGTGTTCGGTGTTCCTCCATCTCTCTTTGAGCACATTAAGTTGTGCAAATATAATAAAGAGATTTGGGACACTCTTCAAGATCTATTCGAAGGATTTGAGAATATGAAAGAAAAACGTCCGACTTCGGTTGTTAACGATTTTCATACCTTGACCCCTACTGCAGGTGAATTCGTAGACTCGACTTCAAATAGGTATCCGATTGTTGTAAACAACCTGAGTGCACAGGAAATAACCAGAACTCCTCTAGAGTACAACCTCAAGTTCATCAATAGCCTCAGAAAATTTTGGGGGAATGTAAAAGCAGAGTAATGGATCTCTGAAGAAGCTGAAGCTTTACCAAATCTTTGACGAACTACAAGGCCATGAATCAAACGTTGCACAAATGTTAAGAGAACTGTCAGGAGGTCCTCTTGCCTTGGTCAGTCATGTCAACTCTTTCATTCCAGCCCCATCCATGTCAGATCCCTTTGGAACTATCCCATCTGTTACGCCAGTTCAACAACACTTTCCCACTCCATCAACTCCACCTGTTCCAAATCTTCAAGAGAATTTTGATCCCGATTCAGTTGAGTCCGAATTTTGCTTTCAACAAGAGTATGCTTTACTGTCAATGAAATACAAGCGTCCATGGAATCCCTCTCACAAACCATATCATAACCGTTTCCATTCCCCTCACCTAAATAATCCTCAACCATTTCCTAAACCTTAAGAGAACCCACCTGCTTACAAACCCAACATCTCGTCATCAAGTCATCCCTCAGAATCCCACGATAATCCGAAGTCAGACAAACCCAAGATAGTTTGTCACAAGTGTGGTGATGGCAATCATTTTACCAAAGATTGTATAGCTGAAACCACTCAGAAACCAAAGATCAAGGATTTTGCATACTATGCCCACAGAGCTCAAGAAATGGCTGCAAGTGAGAAAGCTTTCGTCACTACTGTGTTGAGAGATATTGAAGGGTACTGGTCCTCTGGAGATGAGGAAGATGTGAGTACAGGAAGAAACATGTGTCTTATGGCTAGACAAACGATCAAATGTGATGAAGGCTACAGGTCATCAGGTTTAGAAGGAGATAATGAAGATGTTGAGCCAAACTTTTGCTACATGGAAACCAATGATCCACCAGGCAGAAACATCGTTCAGCAGGTAAAATCTATGATTACTGAAAATAATTTTCATTTATCTCTTTGTGAACCATATCTAACCAAGATCCAATCATATATGACCATCATCCATAAAGCCTATGAGTCTGCCATAGAAGTAAGTGAGAAGTTGGAAAGTGAACTAACTCGCCATAGATTACGATTCGAAGATAGGAAGCTCAAGATAGAATCTCTAGAGAGAGAGCTTGTAATGTCTCAAGATGAATGTATCATTTTAAAAGACAAATGTGAAGTCACTTATTCTAAAAGAAATATTTTAGTTTCTGATAACAAACGTTTGAATGCCAAAATTGATGCTTTACATCATGCTATAGATATTCTTGAAGCAAATGAACGAATGACCCATAATTTTCGTCATCCATGGTCCAAAGCACCTAGTCTCGGAAGCGAGTTTCCGAAACCTATTGTTCGTCCCTTGAAGGAGTTACAAAATCTAACTTTTATGGTAGACATTTCTAACCGTAAACATTCGGATACCCCTATCTCTCCATTGTCACCCCTTCCTGAGACCTCATACCAGTTTCAATCTTTGATTCCTAAGTTTCAACCCATAGTTGTCAAATGTACTGATTCCATGCCTCTTCCGCCTCTAACACACCTGGACCTGAATCAGACCTCGAAATCATTCCCTAGCATCACCCACACTGGAGTTCAAATTCCGAACTTCAGTCCTCCTAACAGTTGTGTTGTTGAGGAATTAATTCCAGAGACAACTGGACCTGACTCTATTAGATCATATTTTGATGGGCATCATTAGATAGTGACGTTGAAGAAGAAATATTAGGTGATGATTCATCTGACTCCTGTGTTTCTAATTCTCAAGTGATTTCAAAAACACGCCTAGTGCCAGTCAAGCCTAAGTTTGACAACCCATCAGCTGGACAAACTTCCAAGTCATCATCTGACTCTCGGAAGAAACATTGGTTAAATAGGAAATATGTTGTCAACCCCAAGATGGAATCCAAAAATTCCCTCAAAAAGGAAATTAAGTCAAGTCATGATTCGAGATTCATTGAGAGTTCCAAAAAGAAAGTATTTCAGACTATTAGCCCAACCACTAGGAACCACAACACCTTTGCGCCTGTTAAGATTCTTAAAAGGTCATCCAATCCTCCTAGTTCGGTAGTTCAAAACAAGGTTGTCATTCCCATTTTGAAAAATAATACTGTTGATACTCATCCCACCAAAACTAACTCTTCTCGGACAGTTTCCTCTGTGTTCATTGCTAAATCTGATGGTATGATTTTCAAACCACAACAGCTTTCAAAACCAAATGTATCATCAAAAGTAGCAAACAAAGAACAAGTTGTTAAGAACACTGTTAGTAAAAAAAAATTAATGATTCAAAGCAAAAATTTGAGTGGAAAGTAAAACGTGTTGAAAAAAGAAACTGTAATTTCAAGAGAATGTGATTCCTACAACTCCAAAGACTGTTGGTCCGAGAAAAGTTGTTCACAAACAACCTATTGTTGAATATGATTTCTGGATCAATGAAAAGACCATGGGATTTTGCTTCTTTCCAAAAGTATCTCAATACAAACCCTCCGAGACATCTATTGCTCAAAAGTCGCAACCCAAGTCCAAAGCCCGTGCCAAAGTCCCAAAACCTAACTCGGAGCCTAAAAACTCCAAAACTCACTAATTTTTGCAGGAACTCTGTGCTTCAGAATAAGATACAATATGGTATATTGATAGTGCTTGTTCCATGAACATGACGGGGCAGAAAGACTTTATGCATGATCTCAAACTTGCTCCTAGCGCTGGCTATGTGACGTATGGCAACAACTCCAACTCTCAGATTCGAGGTTATGACATCCTCGCTAATGGCAACTTCTCTGTCTCAAATGTGGCATATGTAGCTGACCTGAAGCACAACCTGATTAGTGTGGCTGAACTCACTGACTCCAACCGAAAAGTTGAGTTCTACAAAAAGCATAGCTACGTCATGACAGAAGATCGAAAAGAATGTCTAATCAAGTTAAATTGCAACAAAAACATGTACTCGCTAGACATCAATGTGATCATTGGCAAGCCTCAACTCTGCCTTCTCTAAAAATTCGTTCCTGACGTTAGTTGGTTATGACATCGGAGACTTGCTCATCTAAACTTTCGATATATGAATGATCTTGTTTCCGGTGAAATGGTCAGAGGTCTGCCACTCCTCAAGTTCGAAAATGATCACTTGTGTGGTGCATGTGAATAAGGGAAGCAATCCAAGAAAAGTCATCATGTTATTATTGAAAAATAAATTTCGGAACCATTAGAACTTCTGCATATTGATCTTTGTGGACCCTCCACTGTAGAAAGTCCGCATAAAAAAAGTACATTTTTTGTGATTGTTGATGATTTTACAAGGTTCACGTGGGTCTTCTTTCTTAGGCTGAAATCTGAGACAGCCTCGAAACTTATCAACTTTATGAAAGGAATTGAAGTTCTCGTCAAACTACCTGTAAGACGTATTCGACGTGATAATGGCTTTGAATTTACTAATGCCACCATTGAGAAATTCCTCTACGATAATGGCATCGACCACAATTTCTCCGCTCCCTACACTCCACAACAAAATGGTGTGGTTGAAAGAAGAAACAGAAATCTCGTTGAAGCTTCTCGATCAATGTTCAACTTTGCAAATCTTCCACTTTATCTATAGGATGAAGCTGTGTCCACTGCCTGCTTCACTCAAAATCTAAGCATCATCAATCGACGCCTCAACATGACGCAATATGAAGCCTTGAATGGTCGCACGCCGAGTATCTCATTCCTACATGTCTTTGGCTATAGCTGCTTTATCAAAAACAACCATGAGCAACTCACGAAGTTTCAACCAAAAGCCGATGAAGCGGTCTTCTTGGGATAATCAGCAAAATCCAAATCCTACCGAGTTCTCAATCGCCGGACTCATGTTCTTGAAGAAAGCTTTGATGTCACCTTCGATGACAACTATGTTCGGAATTCTGGTCCAACCCATGTCACAACCCACGTCATGGAGTCTGATGCTCCATCTCCAGGATGTCCGAATTCTCAAATTATCCATGAAGTTGACTTTGAAACCCTGTTCGGACCATCAGAAATAGCTCTTGATTTGGAATCTCGATCAATACTATCCTCGTCAATTGCAACTCCAATTTCCCAAAATGTTTTTGGTCCGACTCACACTTTTCCTCCATTTGATTCTGATATGGTTCAACCTTCTCAGGTTGAGGGGGAGAATGGTCATCATTCTCTTGAATCAAATGTTGAAGGATTCCAAGATGCAGCAGATCAATTCGTTGAATTTGATCCCAATCCAATCAACAACGAAGACGATGCCCACTACTTTGACTTTCCGAACAACGACGATGTATACATATCTGGTTCAGAAGTTCAGGGGGAGCACCATCCTCAAATTCAAACTTGATGTCGGATCGTCCGCTGCACAAGAGCTTCCGAGATTACATATCTAGACCAAGGATCATCCTCCAAATCAGGTCATCGAAAATCTCAACGGTGGTGTTCAAACTCGTTCTGCTACTAACATCCAAAACGAATGTCATTTATCAGCATTTATCTCAATGGTTGAACCAAAATCCATCAAGGAAGCATTAGAACATGTTGATTGGATTACAGCCATGCAAGCAGAGTTGGCAGAATTTGCTAGAAATGAAGTGTGGACTCTCATCCCTCCTCCTCAGGATCACCCTATTGTTGGTATGATATGGGTTTCACGTAACAAGCTAGACGACGCTGGAGTTATTATCCAAAACAAATCAAGATTGGTGGCTAAAGGATTCACTCAGATTGAAGGACTTGATTATGACGAGACCTTTGCTCCCGTTGCTCGTCTTGAAGCCATCATAATCTTTCTTGCTTATGCGGCTCACAAAGGCTTTAAGGTTTACCAAATGGACGTTAAAAGTGATTTTCTTAATGGTGAACTAGATACCGAAGTGTATCTCCAACCGCCCTCCAGTTTTGTCAATCTTTCTTATCCGAACTATTGCTACAAACTCTGAAAAGCAGTTTATGGCCTCAAGCAAGCTCATCGCGCCTGGTACGAGACCCTCACCGACTTTCTAAAGTGTTCCGGTTTTCAAAGAGGAATTCTCGATCCTACCCTATTCCGAAGATCAAATGGAAACAACCTCATGTTAGTCCAAATCTATGTTGACGATATCATTTTAGGATCTACGGATTCATCAATGGGTGCTGATTTTGCCAAGTTAATGGTTAGTCGATTCCAAATGAGCATGAGTCGTGAATTAAGTTTCTTCCTCAGAATCCAAGTCAAGCAAACCAACAAAGGAATCTTTATTCACCAAGAAAAATACATTTCTGAGCTTCTCAAAAAATATTCAATGGACAACTATGCCTCTGCAAAGGTTCCTACGGGTTTCAGACACAAGATCTTTTTGGACCCATCAGGTGTTGTTGTTGATCAAAAGAAGTACAGAGGAATGATTGGATCGCTACTCTACCTAACAGCAAGTCGTCCGAACATCATGTTCTCCACATGCTTGTGTGCCAGATTTCAGGTCAATCCAAAGATGTCTCATATTTTGGCCGTCAAGCAAATATTCTGATACCTCAAAGGTACAAAGAGCCTCAAATTTTTGTATCCATCAAATGAGAGTTTCCTTCTTCAAGCATACTCTGATTCAAACTATGGTGGTCTTCAATTGGACAGAAAAAGCACCTCAGGAGGTTGTCAATTTTTGGGTGGAAGATCGGTTAGCTGTTCATCTAAGAAACAAAATTGCATTGCTCTTTCAACAATCGAAGTGGAATACATTGTTGGTGCTAGTTGCACTTCTCAAGTTCTTTGGATGAAATCTCAGCTTTTGGACTATGGTTATCGATTTCAACAAATTCCAATCTATTGCGATTCTCAAAGTACCATTGTGATTTCTCACAATCCAATTCAACACTCCATCACAAAGCACATCGATATTCGGTACCATTTTATTAAAGATCATGTCTTAAAAGGAAACATTGAACTTATTTTTGTTCCATCTGATGATGAAATTGCTGATGTCTTTACTAAGGCATTAGACGAAACCAAATTCAATGCGTTTCTGAACAAAATGGGTATGATGATGTCTGATCCTTAATTCTTCCAATAGGCTTGTACTCTCTGATGGAAACAACAGAAAGTAAACTAATTCCAAAGTCAAAATCTTTTTCATCTCGGAATCATTTCCTCTCGGAATAAATAGGATCATTTTACGTGTCTTTTTGTCTAACCTGTTCTTCTAGTTTTAAGTTGTAAAACTTTCCTCAACTATTAAAGTTCATGACCAATATAGTTACATTGGTATTTTGCTTTGATCCTGCCTCGAAATCTATTTCAAAAGAGTGTTATGAAGTTCGCCTCGCAATTCAGTATGAGACTATGCCATCTCGAACTCTATACAATGTACAAGTGGTGTGTTCATTTTCTCCTCGAATCATCGTTTGACACGCAATCTCGGAATTTCTTTATTCCGAGATCATCAGTTTCAAGAGAAGTTCAAAGGTTTTTCACTAAAGTTTTTTCGAAACGTTTTTCTTAAATGACTTAATGGTTATTTTTTAATGATTATCCTTAATTCCTAAATAATCGCGCTTTTGCACACGTCTCGATAAAGTGCACATCAACTCAACTAAAACGACGGTTTTCTTTTTCACACGTATTATCATCGCATCTTTCGTCCTTGCAGGTTAATCGCATGCCAATTTTAGCAACACATTCACTGCAATCCGTTTACTAATCGGGTG
Organism: Lactuca virosa; assembly: GCF_052849685.1. Classification (NCBI taxonomy): domain Eukaryota; kingdom Viridiplantae; phylum Streptophyta; class Magnoliopsida; order Asterales; family Asteraceae; genus Lactuca; species Lactuca virosa. Next base: position 404,905,591 of record NC_136430.1, on the reverse strand, counting down.
TCATCATTATACTTTTTCCTAACCCGACCCGGATATCCAAACTATATAAAGATTTCAAACCCCAACTGTTCCTTTTTACGCTCTATTCACCTTCTTCTCCTACATTCTCTCTGTAACCTATTCTTCAAGCTATCATACATGCAACAATGGCCTCTTCTCAAAATGCCCCAGAAATTCCAAAAACAATTTCAAAGAAGAAATCCTCGAAAGGTTCCGCTTCATCCTCATCCACAGAACCAATCCTTCGCGAAACACTCAACTTTTCTCACTCGATCCTATGGATTATGACGAATCCATTCGAGTGATGATTGAGTTCATCTCACATCATACCATCGCCATTCCCCTCACTAAAACCCCAAATCCCCAAATACCTCTACGACTCCTTCACACTGCCTTCGAGAGTATCAAAATTCAAGACGAGGTTCTGGAAAAACGAAAATCAATGGTGATATAATTGTTCTTGTGTCAAAGCAAACATTCCTCAAGGCTATTGGAATCCTAGAAAACCCCAAGGGTTTTAAAGTGCAAGAACCAATGACTGAATAGTTCCAGACGTTCCTCAACGAAATTGGGTATATTGAAGAGTTTAAGGCTAAGAAGTTCAAGAAATCAGTCATTCCTGGCCTTTGGACTGTATTGATGCACCTCATTCTTCGAGGTCTTTCAGGCAAACATGGCGGTACTGATACAATAAGCAAAGACTGGCTCTATGTTGTTTACAACATCAACTCAGGGAGAACCCACGATTTCGATCTAACTGAGGTCATATGGCAAGACTTTCGGAAGTTTGCCATCAAGAGAAAGCCACATGAGATTTCAAGTCCAAGGTTCTGGGCTCTTACACTTCAACAACACTAACGAGAGAGACAATAGCCAATTCCGATCAGCACAGAACCGAAAGAGGTATTTCTAACTTTTAAAGCTTTTTAGACATATAGACTTTCGAACCAATTGTCTTTCGGACCCACTCGTAGACTGCCACAACACATGTTGGCCACTATTCCATCCGATTCTCTTTTCTTGAAATATCACTTATAGACTTCGACTGTGTATGACCCAACACAGTCTGCCCCAGTCTCCATTGCACAACCCTCGGATGTGGTCAAACCAGTTTCTACTGGTGGCAAAAAGAAAAAGGCAGCCAAACGCAAAACCTCTCCTACCAAACCTCAAACCAAAAAGAGAGCCAAAGTCAGTGGTTCCTCTCAGAAGGAATCACATACTGACATTCTGACTGACTCTGGTCATCCGATTACCCCACCAGGCCACTTTTCCGAAGTACCCTTCAGAGCTTCAATACCACTTGCACACACTCACGCGGAGTCTTCACATGATCCACCCTCATCTTCGCAAAAATATGATGCCGGTGTTGAACAAAGTTCCTTGCACCCCCTGAAACATCCCACATGTCATCTCGGAAATCACATTTTCTTCAACAAAAGCATGATCAGAAGCCCCTGCCTCAGATCCTAAGCTCGCGGAAGCTGGAGTTGTCCCTCTTACTGTTGGGTTTTAGTATACTACAACATCCTATGGTGCACATACAACCCTAAATACCTTGGATCTATGTTTTCTCTATTATACATGCAAATATGAAGTTTCCAAGATATTACCCTATACAAGCATACACATATCATATACTTGGGTAATAAAATAGATAGAATACATACCTTTTTTTTATGTAACTTGTCTTCATGAAGCTTGAGTGCCTAGTGCCCCAAGTGTGACACCTCAAATGGTTCACACAACACCATGAACACTTGGAATAACCTTGAGAATAAGGATACTTTGGTTCTCTCTAGTGAAATCGGCCTTGCCCTTTTGTGTACACACACTAGTGCCATTTCACCAACCAAGGACATCTTTATATAGTGTGGATATTAGGGTTAAACCCTAATACCCATGACCTTTCATTTCATATGATCCATGGGTTAAACACTCCATGGACTATCCATGAAAGCTTAGCCCAACCTAAATGAACTTGGCCCATCACACACATATATCTTAGAGTCCATATTTAATTAGTTCCTTTTGATCACTTAATTAATTATAAATTAATTCTTGATCAATACTAATTAAATAATATGATTATATATTAATATATTAGAACTTATAATATATTAATATAAATTACTAGTATCCTTTTTCCTCATCTTGTCTATCCAATTGTCCCGATGCCATGCAACCCAAATGGACCATGCCGGGTCGGGTCAAGTCTTACCAATTATAGTTATGGACTTAGACATTAATCCAACAGTCTCCCACTTGGATAAGTCTAAAACTATTATTGAGTATCACTTCAAACCCCGACTAGCAATCGTAGCTCTCAAAAGCTTCTGTCGAATCTAACCTTTGTCAATGACTTGTCCATTAGATAAGGGATCATATATTCCTCCATTCTAGATATCATATGGACTGAGACATGGATTATCAATCATTCTCTATGGCCATTTGTTGTTTCCCGATTTCCGATTTATGATGACTGACTGATTGAACAAATCAAATCAGTCCTGGCTTGGCCAAGCACTCACATGTGTCATCGCTAAATCATCGAGGGGCCCACAGATATCGCTTTTATCCCGAAGGTAAAAGGAATGGATTAACTTCGACTCATATGGCTTGTTCTACTACTTGTTGAATCATACACAAAGGCACGTTTTATAACATCGAGTTACCAATGCGTTTTCGTGCAATCAATGTATAACCAACTCATAGTAACAACTCATATCTCTAGGTTTTAAGAATATAAGATATTATCGTCTCATGATCACTCGTGATAAAATTCATGAAGTGATTCAAATGAGCGTGGGTTGAATCCAATACTCAGAACTTATGATCACTCATGAGTGTTGTAGCGCCGCTTTGTCCAACATCTTAGACCTCTACAAGCCAACCCATGACAGTCTTTATTCATATCTACTTCCAACATATGACCGACTGTGGATAGTTTGAATAAGTTAGTCATTCAGGAAGAATGACCTAGTTTATTCTGGAAGTCAAAACATGCAAAATAAAACACAAGAATAAATAAATCAAATATGGTATCAAACCCTATGAATATAAATAGACCACTTTTATTTATCACCATACTGATTACTCATTATTTCATTGTTTCGGTTTTATCAACTTTATACCTGAATAAAAAACACTAGTTGTCCCATGCTCCAAGCATGTACACTATGTTTTTCTAAACAATAGCTTTGCCATACACCAATTATGCACTCTATGTTTGTCTATGATCCTTAATTTGTGAAATAAACCAATTGAATATAATTTCAATGATTATAATTTCACACTCCCAAATCCTTATCGAAAAATGTGAGAATTTCAAATTCCTATCATTTATCGAAATCTGTTTAGATTTTAAACTTATATGCACTGACCCTCCTGTAATAAATATGTACAAAGTCACAAAGACTTGTCAACAGTCATTATAAGGTATTCCAATGGAGATCAACTCCATGGAAACTAAGTCTCATATTCAAAGTACATTGCTTTGGACATGCTTCTTGCATTAAGTTTTCTAATCTTACACATATAACTTCCACCTATGGAGACAACTCCATATTCTCATTTTGACTATCACTTCTGAATAAGAGATGCCTCTTTTCAGAATATGTCAATATGGTCCTTCCAAAATTAGCACTGTACTTCCAATTGTCCCTGAGCAACCAATCTTTGGTAAACCTCAGATTGTCCTCGACAATTGCTTAATCATTTTAGTCATATCCAATTCTAGACCTTTTCCCTTCTTAATGCCTCTGGGCATTTGGAAAAATTTAGAAATGACAAATATTATAGCACATGCAATCGATCCTATACCCAAAGCAAATGGTACACGATTCATGATGTCTCACATAAAGACATGATTCTAGACCAATCTTTTGCTACAATATTTTTATTTGCCATGTTTTCAAAATTTGACTATGAAGAGGGATGCCGTAATCATAATCGAATTTTGAGAACGCAATATATAGAATTTCCTTAAGTTGAACCAATCCAACATGAAATTCATATATATATTCTTGACTAAAGATGATTAAGGTCTCAATCTAAGCCTTTAGAACTAAAATGAAGTATATCCTCTCCCTTAATTATAGCAAAACAACTTTTTCAATCCCTGCAGCCTCACGAATTGAAACTTTTGTTTTCTATAATTAACATTGCTAACTTGCAACACTAAAAATAATTATCATGCTCCCACTAACATGATGATTATTAGCATAACACTTATGCTCCCACTAGCTTTGACATGTACTCAGAAATCAGCTGGACTTCTAGAAATCAATACTTTATTGACTTTCTTACCAAATTTCAGATTTCTGATACGAGATGCTTTGATAAAACTTTATCAAAATCATACACCTTTCCTTAGATAGCATGCATGTATGTCTAAACAATTTCAGAACTATGAAAAGGGATGCCGTAATCATAGTCTCAATTATTTAGACCTTTTGCCATCTGCTTCAAATCTACTTGGTGGAAGTGTTTCCTCACCATCATTTTCATGAATCGGAGAGAAACCTTATGAACCTTAGATTTTATGGTGTATGTGTTCTTATCCATGTGAATCTGTCAAAACCATAATCACAAGACAAGGTTAGTGACAAATCCAAATTCATATGGACTGAACTAAATCTTAATTTCTTGCCACCTGGCAGCACAAGGGCCTGCCATTGCTTCCAAGTTGTTATGCAACCAATTGAGAACTCTAAGAACTCATATGTAAAACAAACTTTAACTGGAATGGGCATAGAATATGTCAACACGATAGGTTATAAACCTCAAGTCGTGTGCTAGTGAAGAACCTCAGGTTTTATTCTTGATTAGTTCTTGAAATTCTTTTTAGGATCTTTAAGACTCTCACTGTCCTCTTGACATATAAGACTCTCTTGTCAAATATTCAAGGAATAGTGCGGATTCTTTATCAAGACAAACACTTCACACAATTGGCCTAAGTTGGTCTTTGTTTTATTCAAAACATCACAACTTACCAATTTCAAATGCACAAGAGTAGGAAACTTTTACTCTTACATTTGACAAGTGTTAATAATCCTTCTTTAAGATGTGTCACTCAAATTACAATCTTGGAGCATGACTCTAAGAATTGTTTTGGAACGAGGTATGACTCATCTTCTTGATTTAACCATTTCAACAATTTATGACTCCTGTTCTTAGCCATAAAAATGCACTAAGATGTCCTTAGAAGACCAATTGTGATATGGTTCTTTAATCATTAAGATGATCACAAAACATGATACTAAAGTACTCTCCCATCTTTTCAGATTTGAGAAACTTTTATCTTTCTGCCTAAGTTGATTCTTCCCATTCGTTCTGCCATACATTGAGACTTTTCCAATGTTTCAGAATTATACTTAAACTTGTAAGTATAACCATATTTACTAAACTTTAGTAAATCATGACGAATAGTCTTATCGATCTTTGTGGTGGACATGACCAATGCACAAGAATGTGTACTCGATCCCTTTAGTCCTTCACTTGATTCACACATCCATGTGAACAAGTCTTAATTTTCCAATGCTTGAAAGTTCTCATTCATCATACTATACAACTTGCATGATTCCAAGTTTCGGTCCAATTGAAACTTGGGTGATGAGAAAATTTCCTTATTTGGTAAATTTAGACACTACCACAAATGAAAGAATCAAATCCATTTTCCAATATTGCTATCAATGGAAGCATGTAAACAACAATTTTTCACAAATGCCATTGTAAGGATACTTAAAATAAATAAATCAAAACTGTTTTTTTATTTTATTTTAAAACTTCCAGAAAAACTTATCCTTACAATGCAAATGCATATGAAAAACTTGTTGTTATCTATTCCTAAGCAATATATCATAACTCCTAAGCAACAGCTCAAAATTCTAATCACCGAACCATGCGATCGAAAACCATCTTCGCGATCAGAATCAACATATACTTCCTTTAAGTTTCTTCACTTTTTCTTTGATTCTTAAAACATCAACATGTGACCAAGTCACATCATGTAATAAGAATCTCAGAATATAAACTTAACAGAGTTAGTGAACTTTACCTGAAGCAGAGTCAAACTTCTTGACTTGATCAACCTTATGATCTTTCAGGTAAATAGGCAGCTTCGCAATCAATGCCCCTTCCTTTGGCAAGAGAAACATATGGACTCACTGGGAATGGTACATGGGACTATCGCAGACTTAGCCTTTCTCTTTACCATTTGGTCAACCTAGTTGACTATGGTCAAACCCTTTCTTTGGGATGAGAAGGCTTTTCTAGATATCCAATGTTACCATTGTCAATGTCCATTGGGAAGTTGATCTCCTAATCAATTTGCTTTACTAGTCCTCAAATTATTGCTGACCAAGCAAATAGATAAGATCATTAAGGGCCATGTCATAGTCTGTTTCATAGTAGTCCCAAAGGAACTCACTAAGTGACTTAGAAAGTGATTAAACATCCAACCTTCTTAAGACCTTGACACCCAACTCTCCCGGCTTGTCAATATGTGACTTCATCTCCAAGATGCGATCACACATAGACCTTGCTTGCCAATAGGGATTGAGTGACCTTTGAACTTGTGGGTTAGGGAGAATAATTGGAGGAGGTGGAGGAAGTAAAGTTCCAAGAGATTTGGGAAGATCATAGATGTCTGAGCTAGACATCTTTTGTGAGATATTCAAGATAGTTGATTTAAAGTCCTTAATATAACACCCAACATGAAATATTAAGGCTAGGATCCAACAACCTATTTATAACTGGAAGAGGGATGCCGTAATCCGAGTTATAAAATAGTTGAAGGTAGGTAAATGACGATTTACCAATTTCCACCATGAAAAACGAAATATAATTAAGTTTTAATTGGATTTGAAACTCCTAGATCTTTTGAGATTCATTGAACTTTTCAATGGCATGTTTAAATCTCGAGTGTGCCCTTCAGGTTTTGTGACTGGGATGCCGAGGATCACAAAACAAGGTGTGAAGTAACCATGCAAATATACTTGGTACCCTTAATATTTACCCCTCAATCGATGTGCCGGTTAACCACACGAGCACCACCGATACTATGATAAATATTAAGTTACCCTTTGCCTACTTTGTTAAATCCATGTTAGTGTGCCGGTTAACCACACACGCTCCATTAACGGTTTAAACAAAGTGCAAAGTGTAATTTCATGGATTAGCACCTTATTCACATTTTCCTAAGTAACTAAGATTGGGAATTAATAAAAGGTTTAGTTACTTAGTATTTATCATTAATACTTTTAATGAAGGGAGAATTATAGTCCTTGTCCTACCTGTTCGGCTAACGACCCTCCACCAGACAAGGAAGCGGTGGGTGAGAGTGGACACCCATTAAGCTGCCATTGTATAGGCAACAACCTTATACCCCCCTTATAGACCGGCTTCGTGAATGAGGCCTACTAATGGTAAGACTGACTTGCTCTTATACACACACACACACACACACACACATATATATATATATATATATATATATATATATATATATATATATATATATATATATTATTAACTTATAATATTATAAAGTATAAGGGTTGAATTTTAACTTTTAAAATTCTAAGGGCTTAACTTGGAAAGTATTCATTAGAGAAAACTTTTCAAATTCCAAAACTTGAGGGCAAGTTTTGAAACTATTCAAAACTCTTGGATTTTCATAACTTATGAGTTTTAAGTAAAGCTTTAAAACTTTTAATGAAGAGACTCTTGGACATCCATAACTTGAGGACAAGTTATGGAGCCATAAAAACTATTTATAAGAAAAGACTCTTCATTTTTTTTGTAACCTAAGACATATTTATGAGTTTTTAAGATTCATAAATGTGACTTTTCATATAACTTGAGGACAAGTTACAAAAAAAACACATTTTATGAACAACTTTTAGATTAATTAGGATTGAAAACAACTAAAACACAATTTTTTTTCATTAATCTAAACTAACTCATAAATCAAGTAAACATAGAACTTTTGGTAATCCATAACTTATGGAGTTAAATGCTTGTTTTATGATGAAACATTTCATGTTCCACAATTTAAGAATAAGTTATGGAATTCATTAAAACATTAACACCAAATTTTGTAACTCCATAAAAACTTTGAATCAAATTTTTTTTTAAACCTTTTCATATCCATAACTTATGGAGGTTTCAAAACACATAAGATCACAACTTTAAAAAAAACTTTTTGAGCTCCAAAATTTTATGACAAAATTTGTAACTCCTTAAAACATTTAGATCAAACTTTTAAAACTAATAAAATAATCATATCATTTTATCTTTTACTAAATTTGACCTAATTCAACTCATATAGCAAATGATTCAAATTTTACAAATAATTAGTTTTTCACAAAACAAGTAATTATCTTAAAATTTGACAAACTTCATGTTTTTTTTTCTTTTTTTCAACTTTGAAAATCAAACATTTGCATGAATATAACAGAAAACAACCCATGGCTCTGATACCACTGTTGGGTTTTAGTATACTACAACATCCTATGGTGCACATACAACCTTAAATACCTTGGATCTATGTTTTCTCTATTATACATGCAAATATGAAGTTTCCAAGATATTATCGTATACTAGCATACACATATCATATACTTGGGTAATAAAATAGATAGAATACATACCTTTTCTTTGATGTAACTTGTCTTCATGAAGCTTGAGTGCCTAGTGCCCCAAGTGTGACACCTCAAATGGTTCACACAACACCATGAACACTTGGAATAACCTTGAGAATAAGGATACTTTGGTTCTCTCTAGTGAAATCGGCCTTGCCCTTTTGTGTACACACACAGTGTCATTTCACCAACCAAGGACATCTTTATATAGTGTGGAGATTAGGGTTAAACCCTAATACCCATGACCTTTCATTTCATATGATCCATGGGTTAAACACTCCATGGAATATCAATGAAAGCTTAGCCCAACCTAAATGAACTTGGCCCATCACACACATATATCATAGAGTCCATATTTAATTAGTTCCTTTTGATCACTTAATTAATTATAAATTAATTCTTGATCAATACTAATTAAATAATATGATTATATATTAATATATTAGAACTTATAATATATTAATATAAATCACTAGTATCCTTTTTTCTCATCTTGTCTATCCAATTGTCCCGATGCCATGCAACCCAAATAGACCATGCCGGGTCGGGTCAAGTCTTACCAATTATAGTTATGGACTTAGACATTAATCCAACACTTACTTCTAGAGCCCCAACTGGTCTGATACACGGATCAGGTAAAGGACGACCAGGTTCTAATGACGAAGATTGGATTGATTTTGTTAACAGGGCTCACACTAGACATCCTAAGCTAAATCGCGCTTAAGTTGAATCAACAAGCCTAGGCTCTGATACCACTGTTGGGTTATGAGCATTCTAACACTCCTAAGTGTACATGCAACCCTAAATACCTTGGATCTATGTTTTCTCTATTATACATACAATTATGAACATCCAAGGTATTATCCTAATCTAGCATACAAAATAATAAATATAACAAGATAGAATACATACCTCTTTGATGTAGAATGTCTTCATGAAGCTTGAGTGCCTAGTGCCCCAAGTGTGACACCTCAAATGGTTCACACAACACCAAATACACTTGGAATAACTTGAGAGAAACTTGAACACTCCTTGAAATCGTCTAGCCCTCACACACACACATTAGTGCACGATTTCTTGAGCCATGGGATTCTTTTATATGGTGGCTATTAGGGTTACACCATGTAACTCATAACTTTACCCATTCCTTATGCTCCATGGATTTTAACTTCCATGGAGTATCCATGGGTCACCCCATGGACTTAGTCCAACATAAGGAATCTTGGATCACAAGCCCACATATATAAGAATGAATTATTTACACAATCAACCCATATATTTAATTAGTCTCCTTTTGATCACTTAATTAATTCCAAATTAATTATTGATCAATACTAATTAAATAACCTTATTAATATATTAGAACTTATAATATATTAACCAACCTTAAGTGTTATTTCTCTCATTATAGTCTATCCAAATGCATGATGCCATGCAACCCAAATGGACCATGCCGGGTCGGGTCAAGTCTTACCAATTATAGTTATGGACTTAGACATTAATCCAACAGTCTCCCACTTGGATAAGTCTAAAACTATTATTGCATATGACTTCAGGAACCGATCAGCAATCGTAGCTCTCAAAAGCTTCTGTCGAACTCTGACCTTGTCGATGAACTCTGACCTTTGTCAATGACTTGTCCATTAGATAAGGGATCATATATTCCTCCATTCTAGATATCATATGGACTGAGACATGGATTATCAATCATTCTCTCTGTCCATTTGTTGTTTCCCGATTTCCGATTCATGATGACCGACTGATTGAACAAATCAAATCAGTCCTGGCTTGGCCAAGCACTCACATGTATCATCTTTAAATCATCGAGGGGCCCACAGATATCGCTTTTATCCCGAAGGTAAAAGGAATGGATAAACTTCGACTCATATGGCTTGTTCTACTACTTGTTGAATCATCCACAAAGGCACGTTTTATAACATCGAGTTACCAATGCGTTTTCGTGCAATCAATGTATAACCAACTCATAGTAACAACTCATATCTCTAGGTTTGAAGAATATAAGATATTATCGTCTCATGATCACTCGTGATAAAATCCATGAAGTGATTCAAATGAGCGCGGGTTGAATCCAATACTCAGAACTTATGAGCACTAATGAGTGTTGTAGCACCACTTTGTCCACCAACTTGGACCTCTACAAACCAACCCATGACAGTCTTGATTCACATCTACTTCCAACATATGACCGACTGTGGATGGTTTGAATAACTTAATCATTCAGGAAGAGCGACTTAGTTATTCTGGAAGTCAAAACATGCAAAGTGAAACACAAGAATAAATGAATCAAATATGGTATCAAACCCTATGAATATAAATAAACACTTTTATTTATCACCATACTGATTACTCATTATTCATTGTTTCGGTTTTATCAACTTTATACTTGAATTTAAAACAATAGTTGTCCCATGCTCCAAGCATATACACTATGTTTTCTAAACACTAGTCATGCCATACACCAAGTATGCTTACTATGTTTGTCTATGATCTTTACTTTGTAAAATAGATCAATTGAACATCACTCCAATGATCCTCTTTTCACAGTTCCAAATCCTTACTGCAAATGCAAGAATTCCAAATTCATGCCATTTACTGAAATCTGTTAGATTCTAAACTTATATGCATTGATCCTCTTAATGATTATGCACGAAGTCAGAAAGACTTGACAACAATCATTACAGAGCATTCCAAAGGAGATCAGCTCCTTGGAAACATCCATCTTTCATTAAGTTTCCTAATCTTACACATATTGAATAATTTCTAACTTTGAAACATTTCCATATTCCATTTTGACTATCACTTCTGAACAAGAGTTGCCTCCTTACAGATTATGTCAATATGGTCCTTCCAGAATTAACATTATACTTCCAACTGTCCTTGAGCAACCAATCTTTGGTAAACCTTAGATTGTCCTCGACAATTGCTTAATCATTTTAGTCATATCCAATTCTAGACCTTTTCCCTTCATAATGCCCCCAGGCATTTGGAAAATTTTAGAAAGGATGAATATAGCACATGTAATCGATCCTATATCCGAAGCATATGGGACACGATTCATGATGTCTCACATAAAGACTAAACCAGTCTTTTGCTATAATATTTCCATTTCAATTTGCCAAGTTCTTAAAATTCAGATTATGAAAAGGGATGCCGTAATCATAATCGAATTTTAGAACGCAAATAATGGACCCATATATAGAATTTCCTTATGTTGAGCCATTCCAACATGAAATTCATCTATATATCCTTGATTAAATACGATTAAAATCTCAATCTAAGCTTTTAGAATTGAAATGAAGTATAATTTCCTCTCCCTTAATTATAGCAAAACAACTTTTTCAACCCCTGCAACCTCACGAATTGAAACTTTTGTTTTCTATAATTAACATTGCTAACTTGCAACCTTTGTCATAATTATCATGCTCCCACTAACATGATGATTATTAGCATAACACTTATGCTCCCACTAGCTTTGACATGTACTCAGAAATCAGCTGACTTTCTTACCAAAGTTCAGATTTCTGATACTAGATTGTTTTGATAAAACTTTATCAAAATCATACACCTCTCTTAGATAGCTCACATGTGTGTCTAAACAATTTTAGAACTATGAAAAGGGATGCCGTAATAATAGTCTCAATTGTTTAGACCTTTGCCACTTCTCACAAGTCCATGTTAGTGTGTCGGTAAACCACACACGCTCCACTAACGACTTTGAGAATGCAAATATCACAATTGCTATCTAGCTAAAATCTACTTAGTAAAAGTGTTTCCTCACCATCATTTTCATGAATCGGAGAGAAACCTTATGACACTTAGATTTAATAGTGTATGTGTTCTTATCCATGTGAATTTGTCAAAACCATAATCACCAGACAAGGTTAGTGACAAATCCAAACTCATATTGATTAAACTTGTGCAATCTTAAATTCTTGCCATTTGGCAGCTCAGGTGCCTGCCATTGCTTCCAAGTAGTTGTGCAACCAATTAAGAACTCTCAGAACTCCTATGCAAAGCCAACTTGAATAGGCACAAAAATTTCAACACGATAGGTTATAAACCTCAAGTCGTGTGCTAGTGAAGGACTTTAGGTTTTATTCTTGATTAAGTCTTGAAACTTTCAAGAGCTTTAAGACTCCCACTGTCCTCTTGACATATAAGACTCCCTTGTCAAATATTCAAGAGATAGTGCGGATTCTTTATAAAGACTAACACTTTACACAATTGGCCTAAGTTGGTCTCTGTTTTATCCAAAACATCACAACTTACCAATTTCAAATGTACAAGAGTAGATAACCTTTTACTCTTACATTTGACTAGTGTTAACAAACCCTCTTTAAGATATGTCACTCAAGTTACAATCTTGGAGTATGACTCTAAGAATTGTTTTGGAACGAAGTATGACTCATCTTTTTGATTTAACCATTTCAACAATTCATGACTCCTCTTCTTAGTCATAAGAATGCACTAAGATGACTTTAGAGGACCAATTGTGATATGGTATCTTAATCATTAAGATGATCATTAACATGATACTAAAGTACTCTCCCATCTTTTCAGATTTGTGAAACTTTTATCTTTCTGCCATACTTTGATTCTTCTTATTCGTTCTGTCTCACATTGAAACTTCTCCAATGCTACAGACTTATACTTAAACTTATAAGTATAACCATATTTACTGAACATAAGTAAATCATGATGAATAGTCTTCTTGATCTTTTGTGGTGGACTTGACCAGTGCACAAGAATGTGTACTCGATCCCTTAGTCCTTTCCTTATTCACATAAGGAATTAGTCTTAATTTTCCAAGCTGAAAGTTATCATTCATCATACTATACAACTTGCATGATTCCAAGTTTCGGTCTAATTGAACCTTGGGTGATGAGAATCTTTCTTTATTTGGTAATATTAGACACTACCACAATCGAAAGAATCAAATCCATTTTTCCAATATTGCTATCAATGGAATCTTATAAGCAACAAATTTTCACAAATGCCATTGTAAGGATACTTAAAATAAATAAAATCAAAACCTTTTTCTTTTATTTTAAAACTTTGCGGAAAAACTTATCCTTACAATCCATATGAAAACCTTGTTGTTATCTATTCCTAAGCAATATAAATATCATAACTCTTAAGTAATAGCCCAAAATTCTGATCACCGAACCATGCGATTGAAATCCATCTTCGCGATCAGAATCAGCATGTACTTAATAGAGTTAGACAATGGACTTTACCTGAAGTAGAGCCAAACTTATTGACTTTAACATCCTTAGGTAAATTTGGCAGCTTCGTAACCAATGCCCCTTCCTTTGGCAATAGTTACCTATGGACCCTTGATAATGGGACTATCTCAGACTTCGCCTCTCTCTTTACCATTGGGTCAACCGAGTTGACTATGGCCGATCCCTTTCCATTGGGAAGAGAGAGCTTTACTGGATATCCAATGTCATCATTGTCAATGTCCATAGCGTTTTAGGAAGTTGATCTTAGCAAATAGATAAGATCATTAAGGGTCTTGTCTTAGTCTGTTTCATAGGATTCCCAAAAGAACTCACTATGTGACTTAGAAAGTAGTTGAGCCACCAACTTTCTCAAGACTTTGACACCCAACTCTCCTGGCTTATCAATATGTGACTACATCTCCAAGATGTGATCACACCTAGACCTTGCCTTGCCAATAGGGCTTGAGTGACCTTAAACTTTTTAGGAACTTGTGGGTTAGGGAGAATAATTGGAGGAGGTGAAAGAAGTATGATATCCATGGGACATCATCTTCATTTAGGAAAGCTTGTTTCAAGAGATTTGGGAAGATCATAAATGTCTAGACCAGACATCTTTTTGGGAGATATTCAAGATAGTTGATTTAAAGTCCTTAATATGACACCCAATATGAAATATTAAGGCTAGGACCCAACAAACTATTTTATAACTTAGAAAAGGAATGCCGTAATCCAAGCTATAAAATATTTGAAGGTAGGTGAATGACGATTCACCAATTTCCACCATGAAAAACGAAATAATTTATTAGGTTTTAATTGGATTTGAAAGTCCTAGATCTTTGAGATTCATTGAACTGTTCAAAGGCATGTTTCAATCTCGAGTGTGCCCTTCAGGTTTTGTGACTGGGATGCCGAGGATCACAAAACAAGGTGTGAATAACCATGCAAATATACTTGGTACCCTTAATATTTACCCCTTAATCAGTGTGCCGGTTAACCACACACGCTCCACCGATACTATGATAAATATTAAGTTACCCTTTGCCTACCTTGTTAAGTCCAGGTTAGTGTGCCGGTTAACCACACACGCTCCACTAACGACTTAAGCAAAGTGCAAAGTGTAATTTCATGGGTTAGCACCAAATTCACATTTTCCTAAGTAACTAAGATTGGGTATTAATAAGAGTTTAGTTACTTAGTATTTATCATTAATAATTTTAATGAAAGGAGAATTATAGTCCTTGTCCTACCCGTTCGGCTAACGACCCTCCACCAGTCAAGGAAGCGGTGGGTGAGAGTGGACATCCATTAAACTGCCATTTTATAGGCTAACCCATGAAATTAAACTTATGGAACTAATTAAGGTTACACTTTTTTTTTAATTTAATGAAGAGACTCTTGAACCTCCATAACTTGAGGACAAGTTATGGAGTCATAAAACCATTTAATTAGAACTAGACT
This sequence comes from Lactuca virosa, assembly GCF_052849685.1. Taxonomy (NCBI): domain Eukaryota; kingdom Viridiplantae; phylum Streptophyta; class Magnoliopsida; order Asterales; family Asteraceae; genus Lactuca; species Lactuca virosa. The sequence goes on along the minus strand of NC_136430.1, from coordinate 404,890,242 downwards.
CTTCATTTTGTAACCTTTGCCAACTTTTATGAGTTTTATGATTCTTAAATGTGACTTTTCATATAACTTGAGGACAAGTTACAAAAACACACTTTGGAATCAACTCTTAGATTAAAATGGATTGAAAACAACTATTTCACACAACTTTTCTATTAATCTAAGAACCTCATAAGAATAAGATAATTCAAATCATCAATCATCAAGAAATTAGCATGAACATACAAACTAATACAAATCTTGAAATTATGACAATTATCTTAGAAATTGGATTAGCATGAACATTACCACATCAAAAACAAGTTTATAAGTCCAAAAACATCTTAGGGTAATGTTCCTAGTCCAATTCCAGCCAAAACAATCGAATATATGCATCCAACTCGATTTTTCAGCTACTTTTGCAAGTATAACAAGAAAACAAGCCTAGGCTCTGATACCACTGTTGGGTTATGAGCATTCTAACACTCCTAAGTGTACATGCAACCCTAAATACCTTGGATCTATGTTTTCTCTATTATACATACAATTATGAACATCCAAGGTATTATCCTAATCTAGCATACAAAATAATAAATATAACAAGATAGAATACATACCTCTTTGATGTAGAATGTCTTCATGAAGCTTGAGTGCCTAGTGCCCCAAGTGTGACACCTCAAATGGTTCACACAACACCAAATACACTTGGAATAACTTGAGAGAAACTTGAACACTCCTTGAAATCGTCTAGCCCTCACACACACACATTAGTGCACGATTTCTTGAGCCATGGGATTCTTTTATATGGTGGCTATTAGGGTTACACCATGTAACTCATAACTTTACCCATTCCTTATGCTCCATGGATTTTAACCTCCATGGAGTATCCATGGGTCACCCTATGGACTTAGTCCAACATAAGGAATCTTGGATCACAAGCCCACATATATAAGAATGAATGATTTACACAATCAACCCATATATTTAATTAGTCTCCTTTTGATCACTTAATTAATTCCAAATTAATTCTTGATCAATACTAATTAAATAACCTTATTAATATATTAGAACTTATAATATATTAACCAACCTTAAGTGTTATTTCTCTCATTATAGTCTATCCAAATGCATGATGCCATGCAACCCAAATGGACCATGCCGGGTCGGGTCAAGTCTTACCAATTATAGTTATGGACTTAGACATTAATCCAACACCTGGATCACTACATCGACACCACCTCTAGCATTCTCAAAATCCATGACGATATGATCAGAGCCACCAACGAGCTGATCAAGCAAACACATGTCCGTCATGAGAAGCAGATCCAGAGGTTAGAGAAAGAAATCAAGAAGAAAGATGAACTTAATCTCATCATGCAACATGTCCTCATCAAGTTACTCCGAGCTTGTTGGAACATCATTGACGTTCCGAACAACAGGTTCGATGAAATGCTTTCTATCTTGGGTAACTTGTTTGATCATCTAAAAGCCCAAGCTCCCCACTGCTGAAGCCTACAATGCTCTCACCAATCAAATCAACATGAGCTTCCAGAGAGTATTCGAAAGGTTGTCCGAAGATTAAACTACAGCTTGACTTGCCTCAGACCATTCAATGGAAACCTGCCTCGGAGTTCAGTCTCCGAGATGAATCTGATGATGATGATATACATGTTTTATCCATGGAACCTTCAACCAAAGATGATGAAGAAGAAGAAGAAATTGATTATATCACCAATGTTGTTGTAGGACTTCAAGCTCCTCGGAAATTTCCAGCTAAATTTTTTTCGGAGGAAGAAAAAAGGATATGGTCTGTTGTTACTTGGCCATCATCCTTGGCAGACGTTCTTCAAAGAAGCCGTGAAATGGCTAAAGTCAAGACTAAGCTCACCATCGGTGAATTCCAAGCTACTTATTCCATTTTGCCCCCTATTCCTTCTCCAATAATTGCTCTTATTGATGAAGGTTCTCCTATTCGGAAACCTAACGACATTCCAGAAGAGCCTCTGATTCCTCCTCCTCCAGAGTTCTTCATCACTGAAAACATTCAAAAATTCATCTCTGACTTAAACCAAACACATCAAGACAAAGGGAATAACATTTCATCGAAACCTCACAGCCCTCCAAGGACCTTCAGAAAGTCCGAAGGCTGGTCACAAGCTCAAATCGATCAAGCACTGGAAGAGAGCATTCAGATCCAAGCTTTAACAGATAATCCCAATACAATGTTGGGCATATCCAAACTCTTCTGAGAATGGATAATTCACGACCAAGACATTGTGCCCTTCATGTACTTTGATCTACCCACACAAGATTCCGACCAAATCGATCTCCCAATCTCTCCCTTCGGAAAGTATTACATCAAGTTCGTTCCACTCCATCCCACTGATGATCCTCAAACAATCATCAAAACTGAGTGAGAGAGATTGAATATGTTCTACTCCATTAACGCAGGTCCTCAAAAGGAAGTGTGGTCTCGGAAGAGAATAACAAAAATTGTTGGGTTTGGAAGAAGGGTTCAAAGCAAGTTCGATATAAACTGCATCCACTATAGATACTACATCAATCAGAACAAAGAAACCACCATCACCATCACCGATGCAGATTTCCCTTCCATCAATCCAAATGATATTCTCATTATTGTTGCTCACTTCCGAAGTCGCCAGAATGATCAAATGAGCATTGCATCATACACTACTACAATCAACTTTTTGAAGGACTATGTAGCCGAATTCTGCAGATCCGACATTGAGTTTGCACACTTATTCGGAATTGACAAAATGTTGGCGAAAATATCATGTGAACTTACTGAAGCCCAGGTTCTAACAGAAGGTCTAATCGAAGAACCAGAACTCGGATACATTTATCTGAAAAAAAGACTAACAAGAAATAATTCTTCCGAGTCATGGACAAGAATCTCGTTCCTACAACCATTTTGCAGAAGTTCATCACCAATGCTGCCAAGAGTGATGCTCCGGAGCATGTGAAGAATAAGTTTATCAACCATCTCAAATGGTATGTGGAAGTTCGAATTTGGCTCTATAGTGCTTACCTTTTCATATCAGAAGATGCCAACTAAGCTGACAAGATTTCTAGGTTCACTTAGGGGCGATTGTTGATACATGAAAAGTGAGCCTCTAGCAATCCCAAGCAATCAAGTTACGAAGTCAGCTGAATCCGAGATATGGTGAAGTTTCGAAGCCAGGTCAATTCCGAGATCATGATGTTCCGAAGTCAGGAGTATGTACATGCATTTAATGCATTTTTTCTTTTCTTTGATGTAACATTTCATAGGACTTAATTGTGTGTATCTTTTAGATGTCAGTATGTAAAAGAATTATTATTATCCAGTCCTTAGAATGTTTTATGGTTTGTTCTATGTTCCTCCTTCACTATTTAAGGAGTGAGTGTTTTAGCAATTGTAAGATAGTCAACGATTCAAAGTATTAATCCAAGAATAGCAATTATTCTCTTCACATTTGTCTTTTAAAATGATACATTCATCTTGAGACATTACAAGCTCTCTTTATAGTGATTATATCTTAAGCTTTCGATCTTCAAAGTTTAATCTAAGGCGAGTCACTTCATTCTCCAGCTTCTCATTTACTTCTATGGCAGACTCATAGGCTTTATGGATGATGGTCATATCTGATTGGATCTGGGTTGGATATAGTTCTCAAAGAGGTAAATCAAAATTATTTTCAGTGAGCATAGATTTTACCTACTGAACGATGCTTCGTTCTGGTGGATCATTGGTTGCCATATAGCAAAAGTTCGGTTTGGCATCTCCATCGTCTCGTTCTGAACCTGATGACCAGTAGCCTTCATCACATTCAGTTACCTGTCTTGCCATAAGACACAAATTCCTTCCAGTTCTCACATCATCCTCATCTCCAGAAGACCAGTACCCTTTAACATCTCTTGACACAGTAGTAACAAAAGCTTTCTCACTTTCTACTAGCTCTTGAGCTTTGCGAGCATAGTATGCAGAATATTTAACCTTTGGTTTTTGAGAGATTACAACCAAAAAATCTTTGGCAAAATGGTTACCAAGTGCACACTTGTGATAAACTATATTGGGTTTGTCTGACTTCAGAATTTCATGGGATTCTGAGGAGTGACTTGATGATGAGATGTTGGGTCTGTAAGCAGGTGAGTTCTCTGAAGGTTTAGGTTTAAGAAATGGTTGATCATTATTTTTGATGAGGGGCTTGGAATCGGTTTTGATAAGGTTTATGACTAGTATTACATGGACGCTTGTATTTCATGGACAATAGTGCAAAATCCTATTGGAAGTGAAGTTCGGACTCAGCTGGATCAAGATCATGATTTTCTGAATGAGTCAGAACAGGTGGAGTAGGGGAAGTAGAAAATGTTGTTTGAATAGGCGAAACAGGTGGGATAGTTCCGAAGGGATCTGACACGGATGGGTTCAGAAAAAGTGGGTTAACACAAATAACCAAGGCAAGAAGACCTCCTAACAGTTGTCTTATAGTTCGTGCAACATTAGATTTGTGGCCTTGTAGTTCGTCAAAGAGTTGATAAAGCTTCAGCTTCTTTAGATATCTATTACTCTGAAGACATGACTTGACGTTTCCCCAACCTTTTCCGAGGCTATTGATAAACTTCAGATTGTACTCAAGAGGAGTTCTGATTATACAGTGTACAGTCATGTTGTTTACAACAATTCAGTACCTATTTGAAGCCCAGGCAACGGATTCACCTGGAGTAGTGGTGAAGGTATCAAAATCGTTGACAACCGAATTCAAACGTTTATCTTTCATATTCTCGGACCCTTCGAACAGGTCCTGAAGAGTGTCCCAAATATCTTTTGTAGATTTACACAGCTTAATGTACTCGAAGAGACGGAGGAATACCAAACACCATCTCGGAAAATGCAATCGGGTTTGCATGCAGGTTTTCGATGTCTGCAGCAGTAAGAGGTGTTGGACATCGTTCTTCTTGGCCCATGAGAGTTGCAGCAACATCTCTTACCATTTGTCTGACCGGAACATGAGGACCTTCTTTCATAGACCTCCATATTTCTTCAAAATTTTCCTTGCCAAGTAAAAATCTTTCCATCCTAACTTTCAAGTGATCATACTCTTCAACAACTAGCAATGGGGCACGAGAAGTGCAACCCACGCTATTTGCTATTTGCATCGAATACATTTGTTGAGTTTGATTAGGAGCAGCCATTCAAGTTAAAGTATTAGAGCAGAAGCAGTATATAGAAGAACTTTTATCCTCAACACATAAATGATTGAGATACCAAGGTAATCTCAGATCAACTATAATATGTTCTTATGGACTCAAAGGACAACCACTCAACCTCTGATACCAATTGTGAGAACAAGATTCAATGCACGGAAAAGGTTTGAAAACTCAAACCTTGAATTAAGTTTTTAGATCAATGTCTGCTTCTAATAAGTTGGTCCAGTCAAGTCTGGTAAACCAGTTGATACTTGAAGATAAAATTTAACAAAGTGTTCAACAAAATATCTAAGTAAAGTAAAATGAGTATGAACAAAGTAAAGGCAATTCAAGGAAAAAGTAGAATGTAAGCGAAAGAGATTTGTCTTGTAAGAGAGTTAGAAATTGAAGTGAAGAGAATAATTGCTATATCTTGGTACATAATACATGAAACATCAACTCCTTAAATAGTAAAGGAGTGACATAGTACAAAACGAGAAAACATTCTAAGGACTAGATAATACTAAGTGTTTGACAATTCTGACACATAAAAGATTTACTAATTTGGTCCTAAGAACTATTCCATCAACAAAAGATAAAAAGCATCAAATGCTTGTACAAACTCAATCGCATCAAAATACTAATCTCAGAAACTACTTTATTTCGGATTCAGAAAAACTTCGGAACTCTTCACATCTCGGACTGGGAATTGACTTCGGATATTGATTAGGCTCGGATTGCTAGAGGTTCACTTTTTATGAATTAACACAAACAAAGATATTACGATTTTTTAAAGCTTAAAGAAAAAGTTTTTTTTCGGTTCCTGAAAAATAGGGGATATCACATAAAGGCTCAAATTCATAGGTTGCCCTAATTTCATCATAAAGCTAATGAATTTTCCCATTTCCATTACTAGTTTATGTTTTAGGTTATAAAAGTGGGTAATCTTCATATATGTTGTAATTTTCTATCATGTAAGATGTAACGTCCCAAAATTTAAGACTAAAAATTTCGATTTTTAAATTAATAAAACCATTATCCAAGACAACATCATCAAAACCATAGTGAATCAAAGTGTATCAATAACATCCAAATATATCAGAGTAATATAAAATGCGGAGTGATGTGGTGTGTGCACGGTAATCATCTCGGTCTCTTCCCGTTCGAACCAGTAGTACCTGAAACATAAACTAAAAACCGTAAGCATGGAGCTTAGTGAGTTCCCCAAAATATCACATACCATACATATCAAACATATTATCGGCCCAACCCGTCATCGAGCCCCGCTCGGTAAACAGATCTGTCAGTCATAAGGCCCCATCTGGCATCGGGCCCCGCCCGGTATCCATATAAACATGTAAACATATAAACACATAACACATGCAATAATCACAAAGATAAATAGCATACAAATAGTCATCGGGCCCGGCACGACATCGGTCCCCGCCCGGTAAACATGTAAATACATAACATATGCAAGATTCACGCATACATCTAGCATCCTAAACATAGCAACATGGGCCAACATTGGTGCCTTCGACCCGCTAAACACAGTGACGAAACTCACCTCAAGCCGCTGAATCTCTCAATAAAGTCTCGGTCTGCTGATTCGGAAAATCCCCGCGCGCTAGAACCATCAAATAATATCAAATTAAAAATTTGATCTCAATCCATAATCAAGAATCTGAATTACTTGTCTAATATCTAGGGTAAAAAACCATTTTACCCTTTTCTTACTTGGCCAAAACCAAGGCCCAACCAATTTGCTCAAAAAGCCCAATTTCCTAAATGGCATCCCAAGGCCTAGTATGACCCAACATCCTAATTGGGCCCAAAAACCATCATGGACCAATATCCAAGAAAGCCTAAAATCTTTCCATAGCCCAAAGTCAGAAGTCCAATGGCCCAACAAGGCCCAAAGCGTAAAAGGCCTAAAATGGACATTCTGGGGAGTACGCCCTGCGTACCAGAAACGTACGCCCCGCATACTCACCCACGAATCACAATGTACAAGTTGTTGATACATGATACCGATATTACGTTGAGCGTACTCCTATGTACGCCCAATGTACTCATCAGAGGCCAAAAATCCATATTAAGTTCTTATTGGGTTAAGACAAGTCGTCCAAACACAAATCTGATCCCTAGAAAAGGTCTTAAACCATAAAGTTCCCAACTTTACTCCCTCTTATGCCTTAATGGGACCCAAAACCCATTTTTATCCCTCTAAAAGCATAATATGAACATCAACTTAATCATGACTCACCCAAACCCATCAAGATGACATTTTTATGCACCCACAACCTTAGAAGTGCTAAGATCCAACGTTCTAAGCTCTTGGAGTAGCTCATACTCACAAAGATGAATCTAAGGACCAAAATAAACCCAAAACATAACCTAGGCTAGATCTAACACAAAGAGTTAACAAGTTAGAAACTTCATACCTCCTGGAAGTTGATGAAGATGATTAGAGCATGGATCCACAAGCTCCGAGCCAAGCAATGCTTCCAACAAGAACTCCTTCTTCTCCATGGCACACCAAAATCACATGTAAAACCTCAAAATGCTCAAATAGAAACTAGGGTTTCGAATCTAGGGTTTAATGGGATGGAGGCTGAAGATAAGAGGGGTTGGAGTGGAGTTAAGGTCATTAAATAGGGTCCAAGACCCTAAATTAGGGTTTGCATGAGGCTGGAGTACGCCCTGCGTACTCCCAGTATGCCCATCGTACTCCAAGTGATGCATGCGATAATTTGGCCTAGTACGTCCAGCATATTCCCTATGTACACCCAACGTACTAGGCTTGGCCTTAAATCCACCAACTTCCGAAGATCATAACTTCTTCGTTCTAAGTTCGATTTCGACGATCCTTATATCCACAGAAATGTAATGATAAGTTCTACACTTCTATCAACTCCCCCTTGCCATAAAACGTTCCGAACTAAAATCCAAAATTCTTAAAAAACCCAAACTGTCACTTTACCGATATACTCTTGGACTTCAAAACACAAACCGAACTCCTAGATCCTCTAACCTACATTATGCACACTTAAAGGGGTCTAAGTCTCTTTCCCAAAGGCCCTAACCCCTATGATAATTGGTCTTCGGGTCACGACCCCGAATTATGAAATGATCTGAAACAGTGTGTTACAACTCTCCCCCACTTAAATTAGATTTCGTCCTCGAAATCATTCCTTACTACTTCCTCTTCCATGCTAGACAATCCGGCCCAAACTTCCTGAATTCCGATCAAGACTGAAGAATCATCCACCGCCGACGAACGCCTCCCAAACTTGCCATCCAAGACCCTTCTTGGCAGAAATTGATTATACTTCCGTGAGAATGAACCTTAACATATTGCCCTCAACCCAAAAGAAGGAAGCCCAACAGCCCTGCCTGAGAACTGGAACAAGTACCTTATTCCTGCCAACTGGAAGACCTCATAACACATCGATAACCATTCAAATCAGAAACTTCCTGAAAACATGAACCCATCAATCTAAATCCCACCAGATTATTCCTTAGGACTACTGATCATCCATTCATCGCACCCGTCCCCTCAAGTCCTTGACTAGGAATAACATTCTACTATACAGAAGGAATGCTCAAAATATACCGATATCAAATTACACCAAATCCCCAATTCGGAGGTGGCGCCTAACAACCTCACATACGCGCTTGACTTCCTGACAATCATCACTGACCTGATGATATCACGAGAATAAGAATGGTCAATCCAAGGATTCTCACATTGCATCCAAATCCCCTGTCAGCTCAGGTGTACCCTCACCTGACGAAACGCTCGAGACATTCACAATGGACTTAATGGCTCGAGAGTCCATACCCGATGCCCAACACTGGTAACCGAACTCCTGATAAACAGCCCTCAAACAACCAATGTTCATAATGTAACCACTCTTCAAGTGGCTACAGGTGCACGACCATCATTCGTAACAACCTTTAACTGCCCACATGATCCAAACCAGCTGGTCACCGAATCTCCCGACTACCACAAGGCACTAACACCCAAATAAGCCAAGAAGCTAACGATCTGTGACCTAATAGTCTCAATAAAAAGACTGTCGGGTCTTACCTATATAAATCGTACAACCACTAGTTCACAATACATCAAGGCACGTACAATCCACCAAACGATCGGCTCCCGGTATTAAACTGATCTTGCCGTCATCATATCGATAGCCTGAAGACTCGCGACCAACACGAACGGGACCTAAAGATACCCAATCATCAGTCCACCGACTTGCAGGGACCTAAACACAACCCTCTCAATGCTATTCGAACACAACATGGGCCATACTCTTATATCATGCACAATTCCTTACACAGCACATACTAATATCTAAGTAAAACTAGAAAAAAAAACTTTGTTACACACAACGAGAGTAGGAGTTAGTCAGTCATACTCTTGTCCCGATTTGAAGGTTATAACCCAAATGATCACCATGCCAACAATTCCAACCAATAGGTCTCAAGTTATCTTACTCAGTCCACTTGTACCCCTCCTGTCCATACTCTAGGCACTACTACAATGTACGCCCCCAAGGGGTTACACACACCCAAACCTAGATCGACTGCATCCTATCGTCCTCACAACTTTACCCAAAGGGTGAGGTACTAACAAATTTAATGAAATGGTGAACCTCAACCATTAACAGAAACATCCTCATGAACGATTGACAAAATATCCCACACCTAGATTGAAACCGAACAGATTCCACCAATTCGTAACTAGCTCGAGAAAACTCCCAAGGTGATCTAGAAATGCTGCCAAAACCTGAGCCTACTATGCACCAAAATTCCCGACCATAATGAGGGTAAACATACCCAGAAACCAAAGAAAATATAAAACACACAGAACTTGACGGTATGTCGACGCATCCATTGAACTTCAACTAAAACAACTTGAAACTTTCGAAGAACCTCCACTTTTGATGATGAACGAAAAGACCAACGATTGAGACTGCATTGACAACTAACCCAATAACCCAATACGTTGCTTGCGCAATACCCATGTGAGACTAAACATACAAAACTCTGAAGCTGATTACCGATCAATACTGCCCACCCTAGAACAGGGATAACAATCTATATAACAAGCCGAGGAATCCCTCAGCACCCGATGCTCAACCTGAGCATCCCAAACACCTCTTGTTGCGATGAAAACTTTTGTATTCCTGAACACATTCATCTAATGATAAATTTCTCTGCACCTTCGTCCTGACCAAATCCTGAAGCGACGTTCCGTGTACCTGAACTGCAAATCCCTACGACCCATTCTGCTGAAATCATAAACTCAAACATAGAAATGATCCTTCAACCAAAATAGACGGTTCTCCCCCACTTAGGGTTCGAACTACCAGCAAATGACGTTGCAGACATACCACATCTCAAACCAGTCTTCCAGTTAATGACCAAGCGAACACAAAGTTATCCCGGATCTCAGATGGAAACCTCAAAAACCTCCCAATCATAACCACCTCTAATATCAGAATCCCATGCAGATGAACAAACAATAATTGTGTCCACTTATGACACCAATTCTCCATCTAGAAACAAATGAACTACCACACACCTCGTCTAATTCCCAACACACAATCCATCGCGAGCATTATCCATAGTTATAAGAAGCAACGTTCTCTTAGTAAGGATACATAAGAGACAACATAAGTTGCTCTTACTGATTCACTTCCCTTGGTTCCTGAAACAATCAACTAGCACCTGACCTAACTAATCCCAAGAAAGCAGACCCCTGATCTCATCTCAAGGCAACCGTACCACAAAACCCTTTTGTGTATTCCTACGTTGTCACACCCATTGAAAAAGAAAAGGAAAATCTTCTAGACTCGTGTCGGGACTACATCCCATCTCTAAAAATCACATGATTATTCTCTCTCTTCCCTCCGATCACGGAGAGATGGAAGTACATAAACCCTGTCGATGATCGTGATATCCCAATCCATCTTCCAATCACTAAATTTCCGGATGCAATCCTCGAGCCATTCATCACAATCGCTTCCTTCTTGAGTCCCGCGACTCAACTGTCACTACTTGAGAAAGGCTCTACAGACCTCAGAATCAACTACCTTCCATGTTTCTGCATCATTGAAACCCAACAGACATGGCCACTGAGGCCCGATCAATCATCTGGCCCATCCTTAACCCGGACGATCATACCCGATAAACCGATAAAGGCGGAAAATCTGAAATACACCGCAATGAATCATGGTGCCAAACCGTGCTACCTTCCTTAACTTATCCCTTAGAATCCCCCAAGTTTTCCTCGAGTCGTGTATGGATCCTGTGCTTCCAGTAGTACGGGTCCAATACGACCTTCCACACCTATCCATACTTTCCTCAAGAATCATCTCGGGTCCTCTAAGTAACCACTCCTGTCCGAATCCATCCTATCCATTCTTATACACCCATTACCAAATAAATATCCATCGCTAAACAACGTAGGCCAACCCACTACAGCACATCCTAGGCTCTCCTAGGTTCCCGACCTCACCCTGCCATCAGCTGCAGAATAATTTCCAATAATGTCAGCTAACTACTTCATGAATACAATCACATGCATCAAAGCTTAGATAATCCTTCGAGTGAAAGACTCATCCTTACAACGGTTAGACTCGAACGAGAGCTGCGCAATAGGGTGAAATCCGCCACTCTGAGATTATTTAACCTAAGCCACATGTGACTTAATATATTCACTTAATAGTTAACTCACATCATCATGAGTCCCACAAAGCACAAAGCAGGCATCATTCGTGCAGTAACACTCCAAGTCACAGCCAAACAGAGGACATTTCAATCTCACTTCCTACCAAGAAAGATTTCAAATCTAGCATAACATCCAATTCCTCTTAGGCTACAAGGAATCACATATCAGGCCAATCCATCCACCAAACATTTCTGCAACTGAGAGACGTGAAACATGCTATGGATCTAACTAAACAACTCGCGAAGATCCAGGCGATAAGCAACCCAGCCCACCCAGGCCAAAACCCTAAAAAGGACCGATGTACCTGGGGCAACCACCACACTACTCCCCGTCATCATCTGCATAAGGAACTCCCCCTAAAATCCTATTACTAGCTCACGAATACAATTACATATCACCGACACCAGATAATTCTTCGAATGAAATGTCTCACACTACAACGGTTGGACTCAAACAAGAGCTACGCAATAGAGTTAAAACCTAACCTTCTAAAATTATCTAGTCTCAACAATATGTAACTTAATATACTCGCTTACTAGTTAGTTGTGGTTAATGGAAACTCCTAAAAGCACAAAGCAAGCAACATTCGAGCATCGAGTAATCGGAACAAGCATAACCTAAACAGGCCATCCTATCACTGACTGATCAGTACTAGCATGCAAGTCTACAAGCTCATACAGTAGGCATATAAAGGCATCTCTCCTAGCATTCTATCATGCAAATCATGAGCAGATCCTTAGCCCTAACTAGCATGTGATTCACAGATTCACAAATCAATTCATATCATAAAACATGCATGGGTATTTTGGGAAAACTTACTTGAGCTCGGTCGATTGCATGCACCACACCCTTTTTCTTTTATTAGAAAACCCCTTTTTTAAAACATTTCTTTTTGAAAAATCTACCAAACCCTCAGTTTGAGTTCAGACACACCCAAGAGTATGCTCAAATCCCTCAAACTAAGGCTCTAATACCAACTTGTAACATCCCAAAATTTAAGACTAAATAATTCGATTTTTAAATTAATAAAACGATTATCCAAGACAACATCATAAAAACCATAGTGAATCATAGTGTATCAATAACATCTAAATATATTAGAGTAATATAAAATGCGGAGCGATGTGGTGTGTGTAGTACAATCATCCAGGGCTCTTCCCTTTCGAACTAGAAGTACCTGAAACATAAACTGAATACCGTAAGCAGAAAGCTTAGTGAATTCCCCAAAATACCACATACCATACATATCAAACATATAATGGGCCCCGCTCGGTAAACAGATCTGTCATTCATCAGGCCCCACCTGGCATCGGGTCCCTCCCGGTATACATATAAACATGTAAACATATAAACACATAAACACATGCAATAATCACAAAGATAAATAGCATACAGAATAGTCATCGGGCCCCGCCCGGTAAACATGTAAACATATAACATATTCAAGAGTCACGCAGACATCTAGCATCCTAAACATAGCAAACCATGGGACAGCATTGGTGCCTTTGACCTGCTAAACATAGTGAGGAAACTCACCTCAAGCCGCTAAATCTCTCAATAAAGTCTCGATCTGCTGATCCGGAAAATCCTCGTACGCTAGCACCACCAAATAATATCAAATAATAATTGGATCTCAACCCATAATCAAGAATATGAATTACTTGTCCAATATCCAGGGTAAAAAAACCATTTTACCCTTTTCTTACTTGGCCAAAACCAAGGCCCAACCCATTTGCTCAAAAAGCCCAATTTTCTAAATGGCATCCCAAGGCCCAATATGGACCAACTTCCTAACTGGCCCAAAAATCATCATGGACCTAATTCCAAGAAAGCCCAAAATCTATCCATGGCCCAAAGTCAGAAGTCCAATGGCTCAACAAGTCCCGAACCCTAAAAGGCCCAAAAAAGACATCTTGGGGGTACGCCCTGCGTACCAGAAACGTACGCCCCACGTACTCACCCACGAAGCAGAACGTACAAGTTGTTGATGCATGATACTGGTAATACGCTAAGCGTAATCCTATGTACGCCCAACGTAATCATTAGAGGCCAAAAATCCATATTAAGTTCTTATTGGGTTAAGACAAGTCGTCCAAACACATATTTGATCCCTAGAAAAGGTCTTAAACCATAAAGTTGCCAACTATACTCCCTTTCATGCCTTAATGGGACCCAAAACCCATTTTTATCCCTCTAAACCCATAATATGAACATCAACTTAATCATGACTCACCCAAACCCATCAAGATGACATTTTTATGCACCCACAACCTTAGAAGAGCTAAGATCCAACATTCTAAGCTCTTAGAGTAGCTCATACTCACAAATATGACTCTAAGGACCAAAATAAACCCAAAAAATACCCTAGGCTAGATCTAGCACATAGAGTCAACAAGTTAGAAACTTTATACCTCCTGCAAGTTGATGAAAATGATTAGAACATGGATCCACAAGCTCCAAGCCAAGCAATGCTTCCAACAAGAACTCCTTCTTCTCCAGGGCTCACCAAAATCACACCAGAAACCTCAAAATGCTCAAATAAAAGATAGGGTTTCGAATCTAGGGTTTAATGGGATGGAGGCTGAAGATAAGAGGGGTTGGAGTGGAGTTAAGGTCATTAAATAGGGTCCAAGACCCTAAATTAGGGTTTGCATGAGGCTGGAGTACGCCCTGCGTACTCCCAGTATGCCCAGCATACTCCAAGTGATGCATGCAGTAATTTGGCCTAGTACGCCCAACGTACTCCCTATGTACGCCCAACGTACTAGGCTTGGCCTTAAACCCACCAACTTCCGAAGGTCATAACTTCTTCGTTCTAAGTTCGATTTCGACGATCCTTATATCCACAGAAATGTAATGAGAAGTTCTACACTTCTATCAACTCCCCCTTGCCATAAAACGTTCTGAACTAAAATCCAAAATTCATAAAAAGCCCGAACTGTCACTTTACCGATATACTCTTAGACTTCAAAACACAAACCGAACTCCCAGATCCTCTAACCTACATTATGCACACTTAAAGGGGTCTAAGTCTCTTTCCCAAAGGCTCTAAGCCCTATGATAATTGGTCTTCGGGTCACGACCCCAAATTATGAAATGATCTGAAACAGGGTGTTACATAAGATGAGAAGGACTACAACTTTTTTTTATTACATTGTCCCACCGTTGTACAACAAGTGATATATAGACAAGATGTTGGAAGTGTATAATCTAAAAAATGATGTTGGATTGACCCACCATTTGTGTGTGATATATGGACTTCTTGTATTAACCCACCATTTGCAAGATTATGCATCTCCAATATCTTGTCTTTATACAACTAGTTGGGCAATGATGGGTCAATCCAAGGAATATTTATAGACCTTTTCATCGTACGAGATAGAAAATTAACAAAAGTTTTGAAGATTTGTCAATTTTATAACCTAAAACATAAGCTAGTAATGAAAAAATGCGAAAATTCAGTAACTTTACCCTGAAATTAGGGCAACCTATGAATCAACATCCTAGATTATTTGGAGTCCAAGAAGTGCATATAGTATACTTGTCTTTTCAATCACCACAACCCTAACACCCTACGAAGTTGATTCATGGAGACTACATACACTTGTGGTGCTTAAAGAAGACGAAACCATTGATATCAAAATAATGATTTGGGGGTACAAATTGCTATTCTTTCATATTTAAGTACCCAAATGCCAACTAAACATGTAATTTATCTATCTGGAGTCCAACTCAGTACGGTTTTCATTAACCGAATAATCCACCCGAAATCCGAATAACTTGAACCAATTAACCCATTTTTTATATTCGGTTTCAGTTTTTTTTCGACCCTAGGTTCCTGTATATTTTTGGATTACTAAAGTTGGTAGTGTATGTTTTCCTGTCTTTTTTTTTTTGATCACTAAAGTTGGTAGTGTATATGTACTTTGTTATAAAAAAAACCCTAAAATAACAGCATCTCAAAAAAGACGTTTTTGAATGATTGAATATAAAATCTCAACCCATAAAATGTTTTTTTTCTTTATTTATTTATTTTATTTTATTTTATTTTTTATCATTTGATGGAGTAGTTATTTTTTATCATTTCATGGAATAGTTTTTTAGGTCAGTAATAATAATCATTTTATTTTATTGTTTTTTTTACAGGTAACCTTTTATTCGAAAATGTTTTATTTTGTTCCATTCATTATATTAAACTTCAAAACTATAATATTTGTTTAACTTTAGTTTTAGTAGTCTTTGTTTTTAGTTTGTATATTGTAATATACTTATCTTGTTTGATGTTATAACTAAGTACCTTATAATTTCATAAATGTGACACGTTGGTAAAGTATACTTACTTGTACAACGAAATCATAAGTTGTTGTGTATAGAGAAAAAATATTATGTATGAATTACTTTCCATTTCACAATGGTAAAGTATATTATATAAATAAAAAAAAACTTTTAAAAATAATCAATGATCAAAAAAAGTTAATAAATTATTATTTGATAAAATTGTGAAAATGTAATATGACACTATGACAGAACGAAAAAGTAATACATGAGATCGACGATTGCATATGCTTAAAAATTTATCAACTCAAATGGTATAACACATTTTATCACGTCGAGTCTTAATATTTTTACTCTGTAAAAACCTCAGATTAAAAATACTTTGAGTAATTAAAATCATGCCAAAAAATGAATTTAACAATGAAAATCTTACATTAGAGAAAATATTTATAAATCCTATATGATTGTCAAAATACAAGTATGTCAATTTTTAATAATACAATATCGTCCACATATTGCTTTTAGCATATTTCTACATTTATACAAAGGCAGGGTGGGAATTTGACCAAGGTTGTTGGGGGACCTTTTCTCTGGTCTCATGATCAGGCTCGAATCTTGAAACCAAGTCCAATGGACCTGCAATTTTTTTTTGCAGGCCCATTTAGACACTATATTATATTTAATTATATTATATCTTATTGTATTTTCGTTTTGTTATATATGTACTATATATATTTATGGATGAATACGCTAACTAAAAATACTAGTTTAAATTTGTATTATATTCAAATATTTTATTAAATGTAATGTTTTTTTTAATATTATGTAATATTGTCAATTTAATTTTTAAAATTATTATTTTGAAAATCAGTTATTTAATTAACAAATACTAATATCATTAGTAATTTAGATATTTGATATATTAAGTTAAATAAAATCATATAATGATCAAAAAAATATTATTTTATTATTATATATTAAAATATGTTTTTTAGGGTACACTTTTAGTGTTTGCTTGGAGTTGAAAAGAGTTTTAGTGGAACTTTACACAATAAATAATGTAATTTATAGAGTCAAGGTTGGAGTTAGTGTAAGGAATCAATGGATATTGAGGTTGATGAGAATCGTACTGTGGAACATGAAGCATTTGGCATAGGTGATGTTGGAGATTGTAAATTTTCAATTCTGATATATCTTCCTTTATGCAAGAATAAGGGAAAATTAATGATGGTCGTATTGATTTGGACTTGGAAAGTGAGTTTGTCAAGAAAGAGTGAGGTATTTATAGAAATAACGCTTTTTGCTTTAGACTTGGAATCATTAAGACACGGGGAAGATGAAGTCTTTTTTAATCCGAACTAGTCAAAACTACAACTTGAAGTTATCAGTGCCTCTTTATAAGAGTGTAGTTGGGACTTGGGAGGGAATGATTCTTATAAAACTTCACGAAATGTTATAAATGGTGGAAGCAATGAGGGTGAGGAGTCGATGGAAGTGGAGAATGAACCAATAAAATCAACATAGTAGGAGCATCCAGTAGAAAGAAGTATCGGTCCGTGGCCAACATAAAACTTCGGTAACTAAAATACAAGGATGTGTCAAAGAGGTTGAAACTATTAGAAATAAATTATAGATGGAAGCTCATGATTATTTTATTTTAGATTCTTAGATTTTTATGTTGTAATACGCACGTGTGGTTAGAAACAAAGGTGCAGCTAGCATCTACACGCATAATGTGTATATGTATGAGGAGGTTTGGAGAACCATGCATGACTAGCTTCCCAAGGGTAGTGGAGTTTGACGACGAACGCATAGACACAACCCTTCATGCAAACCTAGGCCTTGTCGACCAATGATGAGAGGGTAGGTACTCAAGCATGCGATCCTAAGAAAGAATAAGGCCACGCATGGAAATAGTTTGCGAGGAGGCTGTTTGCAATACCCTAAAATGTGGGGGTAAGATCGGGTCCAAGATCAGAAATGACACCTTCGTCATGGAGAAGTGTCAAACCAAACGATAACCGATCAATACAGACCTAGCAGAACGTATATTTCCATTTTTTTGACGAAGGGACCCATACTCTTCACATGGATGAGCAAAAAATGTACCGAACTAAAATCGGAAAAACCCGAAAAAACCAAAAAAACCAAAACCGAACTAAAAATTGATGGTGTGGTTTTTGTTTATACATAAAACCGATCATTCGTAATCCGATGTGGTTTTATATACTATACCGAGATGCATTAACCTAATTGCACCGAAGGTTGGGTCATAACTGAACCACATTGATATATTAAAGAATAATTAAATACGTAATATATTATTGATAAATACTCATAGTTAATAAATATAATGTTTTTGACTTTCCTAATTCATTCCATGTTTAGTCTCGCTGTGGGTATGTCATCATCATCAACATCGTACCATTTTAAGTAGGAAATGGTCACTACACCACTTTAATTTTCATGTCATCTAATTTTATTCCTTTTTTCGAGTGTTTTTTCTCAATTTTGTTTTTTCAATAATTATAAAAAAAATTATATAATATTAAAAAACATAACATTTAAATTGAAAAAGACAATACAAGACCAAAAAAATACATATTTTTTTTCCTAAATACACTACTCGTTATCATCGTTAGCATCGTAGATATGGTCCGTCAAGTCTTGTCGAACTTGTTTGTGTTTTTCTATGTCTTGAATATCAACATCTGTATTCAAATATTTCGTTGAATCATCCACAAAGTAATCATGATATAGACATTTGTGTCTTTCCTCGCGATTTCTATTTAACCATGCGCTTTGTTAGTAGAGGGCTACAACTTCTTATAGTAGTTCGTTAATGTAATACTCGTACACCATGATGATGAACAAACATCATTATTGGAGGACGAGTCAAACGGATTCATAAAAAAATTCTTAATTTGTATTAAAGGATAATAAAGATAAGAGTTGGGTGTTGGATAATATTTTGTTTTGTTACATTATAAGTGACATCTTCGTTGTTTCATAATTTCAGTTGGATAATACATATTGTTATATTATTATTATTTTGCTACGACATATTTTTTGATCAATAGCAAACAATCAATTTTATTTTATTTTTTTATTTTTTATTTTTTATATTTTGTAAGTTTGGGACTTTAGGAGTAGCAATGTCTAGTGATGAACCTATGATTTATCTCGATGATCAAAATGATAGAGTTGAAGAACCATAAACGAGTGAAGTTAACACTAGATGACCATAACTTTCGCTTTGTGATCACATGTCCCTAAGACACTCATACTCAACTCGGAAGGACCACACACCGAACATATCTTTGTGTGTGTGCGTGTGTGCGTGTATATATATATATATATATATATATATATATATATATATATATATATATATATATATATTGTGAAGACAAATGATATCCCGAGGATATATTTTGGACAAGGTTTGATAACAATGGAGGCTAGTAAAGATTTCCATTCAAATCTGGAATATATCCAGTCAAGCCTTGAATAATGATAACTAGGTATTCAGTGCAAATAATAACGATGATAATAAGAGAATGTATTAAAGAGAGAATGACATATGTGATTCTTGATTCATAAAGGTGTACATGATACTTAAGTTGACACTTTTATTTATAGCACTAGGAGATATAAAAGACAAAATATACAAGTGTACTAACGACGTGGATTGCAGATCAATAGCCTGAATTTTGACATGGCATTGTTGTTGATCTTGTCTCCTAAGTCTTACATAAGACAAAAAAAAAATACAAAATAGTACTTGTCTAGGATCACTGACATTGTCTCTACATCGGAATAGCAACATTCTCGGAACTTCCTAACTTCTTCCTAACTTCGGATAGACACCCATCTCAGAAACACATTAATCTCGAATAGTCTAAGGGTCACTTTCATGAACTAACAATCTCCCCCTAAGTGTCCTTATCTATCATTTCCACACATAAGCTTCATTGTCAAAGGAAAACAAGTATGTCTTATGAATCCATTCTTGAACCTCCAACCATCAACTGATCTTCTCCATAAATTATTTCTTCACTTCATCATATGCTTGTGTATTTGCAGTTTTGGAGATGAACTTCTAGAGCAAAAAAGTTTGAACTAAGTGCTTTCTCTCCTTGCTTTGAAAAATTATGTATTTCTTGAGTCTTTTCTTCTAAAAATGTATCTGAGCTCTGGTTCAAGGATAGGACCGATTTAAAGCTCTTCAATTCCATTAAGATCCGAGTTAAGAGGAGGAAAGAATTTTTCATTTTTAAACAAAGGAGAAAATTCAATGTCATTCAGAGAAAACTCAGCAACGTAGTCTCTTAGAAAATTAAAGGCAGATTGGTAGGCACTTCTTGTAAGATCGGTTGTTTGCTTCTGTTGAAAGTGAGCTGCAATGACAAGAACATTGTTCGGATTGATCGTTGGAAAGTCAGTGTTTGAGATCTTTATCTTTTTTAGGGAATTCCGAATGATGTAGTACTAGTGTAGTTGGACTTTAAGTCCAAACTTGTTAAGGATCTTCATCCCACATACATCGATCTTGGTGATTCTTCTCTTTGACCAGGCTTCCTTGATCGGTAGAGCATTTCTGGCACAGAAGTTCTGCAATTGTTCCTTTTTGGTTATGATTTGTATGGACATTTCATCAAATTCATGAAGACTTAGGAACTTCTTGTAGAATTTATTATAGGGAGAGATCGGAAGGTCAAGTTGTTCTAAATCCGCGGTTGGCGGAGCATAACTCATAAACAAAACATAGTGAAAGTCGTAAAGACGACCTTCAGGGAAGTAGGCAGAAATGTCGTAAAGAGGACTCAAATTGTCCTTGACTTCTTGAAGAAAGATACTCTCTTGGATTGCTTTGTCAATTTATTCTTGAGACCAACCCTCAGTTTGTTCAATCGGCTTCATTAGGCTAATATGCTCACCTTCTATGCATTTACCTTTGTCCTTGATAGGAGATCCTAGACTTGAGATGTTTATGTTGGGTTATGAGCATTCTAACACTCCTAAGTGTACATGCAACCCTAAATACCTTGGATCTATGTTTTCTCTATTATACATACAATTATGAACATCCAAGGTATTATCCTAATCTAGCATACAAAATAATAAATATAACAAGATAGAATACATACCTCTTTGATGTAGAATGTCTTCATGAAGCTTGAGTGCCTAGTGCCCCAAGTGTGACACCTCAAATGGTTCACACAACACCAAATACACTTGGAATAACTTGAGAGAAACTTAAACACTCCTTGAAATCGTCTAGCCCTCACACTCACACATTAGTGCACGATTTCTTGAGCCATGGGATTCTTTTATATGGTGGCTATTAGGGTTACACCATGTAACTCATAACTTTACCCATTCCTTATGCTCCATGGATTTTAACCTCCATGGAGTATCCATGGGTCACCCCATGGACTTATTCCAACATAAGGAATCTTGGATCACAAGCCCACATATATAAGAATGAATGATTTACACAATCAACCCATATATTTAATTAGTCTCCTTTTGATCACTTAATTAATTCCAAATTAATTCTTGATCAATACTAATTAAATAACCTTATTAATATATTAGAACTTATAATATATTAACCAACCTTAAGTGTTATTTCTCTCATTATAGTCTATCCAAATGCATGATGCCATGCAACCCAAATGGACCATGCCGGGTCGGGTCAAGTCTTACCAATTATAGTTATGGACTTAGACATTAATCCAACAGTCTCCCACTTGGATAAGTCTAAAACTATTATTGCGTATGACTTCAGGAACCGATCAGCAATTGTAGCTCTCAAAAGCTTCTGTCGAACTCTGACCTTGTCGATGAACTCTGACCTTTGTCAATGACTTGTCCATTAGATAAGGGATCATATATTCCTCCATTCTAGATATCATATGGACTGAGACATGGATTATCAATCATTCTCTCTGTCCATTTGTTGTTTCCCGATTTCCGATTCATGATGACTGACTGATTGGACAAATCAAATCAGTCCTGGCTTGGCCAAGCACTCACATGTATCATCTTTAAATCATCGAGGGGACCACAGATATTGGTTTTATCCCGAAGGTAAAAGGAATGGATAAACTTCGACTCATATGGCTTGTTCTACTACTTGTTGAATCATACACAAAGGCACATTTTATAACATCGAGTTACCAATGCGTTTTCGTGCAATCAATGTATAACCAACTCATAGTAACAACTCATATCTTTAGGTTTGAAGAATATAAGATATTATCGTCTCATGATCACTCGTGATAAAATCCATGAAGTGATTCAAATGAGCGAGGGTTGAATCCGATACTCAGAACTTATGAGCACTCATGAGTGTTGTAGCACCACTTTGTCCACCAACTTGGACCTCTACAAACCAACCCATGACAGTCTTGATTCATATCTACTTCCAACATATGACCGACTGTGGATGGTTTGAATAACTTAATCATTCAGGAAGAGCGACTTAGTTATTCTAGAAGTCAAAACATGCAAAGTGAAACACAAGAATAAATGAATCAAATATGGTATCAAACCCTATGAATATAAATAAACACTTTTATTTATCACCATACTGATTACTCATTATTCATTGTTTCGGTTTTATCAACTTTATACTTGAATTTAAAACAATAGTTGTCTCATGCTCCAAGCATGTACACTATGTTTTCTAAACACTAGTCATGCCATACACCAAGTATGCATACTATGTTTGTCTATGATCTTTACTTTGTAAAATAGATCAATTGAACATCACTCCAATGATCCTCTTTTCACAGTCCCAAATCCTTACTGCAAATGCAAGAATTCCAAATTCATGCCATTTACTGAAATCTGTTAGATTCTAAACTTATATGCATTGATCCTCTTAATGATTATGCACAAAGTCAGAAACACTTGACAACAATCATTACAGAGCATTCCAAAGGAGATCAGCTCCTTGGAAACATCCTTCTTTCATTAAGTTTCCTAATCTTATATAGATTGAATAATTTCTAACTTTGAAACATTTCCATATTCCATTTTGACTATCACTTCTGAACAAGAGTTGCCTCCTTACAGATTATGTCAATATGGTCCTTCCAGAATTAACATTATACTTCCAACTGTCCTTGAGCAACCAATCTTTGGTAAACCTTAGATTGTCCTCGACAATTGCTTAATCATTTTAGTCATATCCAATTCTAGACCTTTTCCCTTCATAATGCCCCAGGCATTTGAAAATTTTTAGAAAGGATGAATATAGCACATGTAATCGATCCTATATCCGAAGCATATGGGACACGATTCATGATGTCTCACATAAAGACTAAACCAGTCTTTTGCTATAATATTTCCATTTCAATTTGCCAAGTTCTCAAAATTCAGATTATGAAAAGGGATGCCATAATCATAATCGAATTTTAGAACGCAAATAAAGACTAAACCAGTCTTTTGCTATAATATTTCCATTTCAATTTGCCAAGTTCTCAAAATTCAGATTATGAAAAGGGATGTCGTAATCATAATCGAATTTTAGAACGCAAATAATAGACCCATATATAGAATTTCCTTATGTTGAGCCATTCCAACATGAAATTCATATATATATCCTTGATTAAATACGATTAAAATCTCAATCTAAGCTTTTAGAATTGAAATGAAGTATAATTTCCTCTCCCTTAATTATAGCAAAACAACTTTTTCAACCCCTGCAACCTCACGAATTGAAACTTTTGTTTTCTATAATTAACATTGCTAACTTGCAACCTTTGTCATAATTATCATGCTCCCACTAACATGATGATTATTAGCATAACACTTATGCTCCCACTAGCGTTGACATGTACTCAGAAATCAGCTGACTTTCTTACCAAAGTTCAGATTTCTGATACTAGATTGTTTTGATAAAACTTTATCAAAATCATACACCTCTCTTAGATAGCTCACATGTGTGTCTAAACAATTTTAGAACTATGAAAAGGGATGTCGTAATCATAGTCTCAATTGTTTAGACCTTTGCCACTTCCCACAAGTCCATGTTAGTGTGCCGGTAAACCACACACGCTCCACTAACGACTTTGAGAATGCAAATATCACAATTGCTATCTAGCTAAAATCTACTTAGTGAAAGTGTTTCCTCACCATCATTTTCATGAATCGGAGAGAAACCTTATGACACTTAGATTTAATAGTGTATGTGTTCTTATCCATGTGAATTTGTCAAAACCATAATCTTAAGACAAGGTTAGTGACAAATCCAAACTCATATTGATTAAACTTGTGCAATCTTAAACTCTTGCCATTTGGCAGCTCAGGTGCCTGCCATTGCTTCCAAGTAGTTGTGCAACCAATTGAGAACTCTCAGAACTCTTATGCAAAGCCAACTTGAATAGGCAAAAAAATTTGAACACGATAGGTTATAAACCTCAAGTCGTGTGCTAGTGAAGGACTTTAGGTTTTATTCTTGATTAAGTCTTGAAACTTTCAAGAGCTTTAAGACTCCCACTGTCCTCTTGACATATAAGACTCCCTTGTCAAATATTCAAGAGATAGTGCGGATTCTTTATCAAGACTAACACTTTACACAATTGGCCTAAGTTGGTCTCTGTTTTATCCAAAACATCACAACTTACCAATTTCAAATGTACAAGAGTAGATAACCTTTTACTCTTACATTTGACTAGTGTTAACAAACCCTCTTTAAGATATGTCACTCAAGTTACAATCTTGGAGTATGACTCTAAGAATTGTTTTGGAACGAAGTATGACTCATCTTTTTGATTTAACCATTTCAACAATTCATGACTCCTCTTCTTAGTCATAAGAGATGACTTGAGAGGACCAATTGTGATATGGTATCTTAATCATTAAGATGATCATTAACATGATACTAAAGTACTCTCCCATCTTTTCAGATTTGAGAAACTTTTATCTTTCTGCCATACTTTGATTCTTCTTATTCGTTCTGTCTCACATTGAAACTTCTCCAATGCTACAGACTTATACTTAAACTTATAAGTATAACCATATTTACTGAACTTAAGTAAATCATGACGAATAGTCTTCTTGATCTTTTATGGTGGACTTGACCAGTGCACAAGAATGTGTACTCGATCCCTTAGTCCTTTCCTTATTCACATAAGGAATTAGTCTTACTTTTCCAAGCTGAAAGTTCTCATTCATCATACTATACAACTTGCATGATTCCAAGTTTCGGTCTAATTGAACCTTGGATGATGAGAATCTTTCCTTATTTGGTAATATTAGACACTACCACAACCGAAAGAATCAAATCCATTTTTCCAATATTGCTATCAATGGAATCTTATAAGCAACAACTTTTCACAAATGCCATTGTAAGGATACTTAAAATAAATAAAATCAAAACCTTTTTCTTTTATTTTAAAACTTTGCGGAAAAACTTATCCTTACAATCCATATGAAAACCTTGTTGTTATCTATTCCTAAGCAATATAAATATCATAACTCTTAAGTAATAGCCCAAAATTCTGATCACCGAACCATGCGATTGAAATCCATCTTCGCGATCAGAATCAGCATGTACTTAATAGAGTTAGACAATGGACTTTACCTGAAGTAGAGCCAAACTTATTGACTTTAACATCCTTAGGTAAATTTGACAGCTTCGTAACCAATGCCCCTTCCTTTGGCAATAGTTACCTATGGACCCTTGATAATGGGACTATCTCAGACTTCGCCTCTCTCTTTACCATTGGGTCAACCGAGTTGACTATGGCCGATCCCTTTCCATTGGGAAGAGAGAGCTTTACTGGATATCCAATGTCATCATTATCAATGTCCATAGCGTTTTAGGAAGTTGATATTAGCAAATAGATAAGATCATTAACGGTCTTGTCTTAGTCTGTTTCATAGGATTCCCAAAAGAACTCACTATGTGACTTAGAAAGTAGTTGAGCCACCAACTTTCTCAAGACTTTGACACCCAACTCTCCCGGCTTGTCAATATGTGACTACATCTCCAAGATGTGATCACACCTAGACCTTGCCTTGCCAATAGGGCTTGAGTGACCTTAAACTTTTTAGGAACTTGTGGGTTAGGGAGAATAATTGGAGGAGGTGAAAGAAGTATGATATCCATGGGACATCATCTTCATTTAGGAAAGCTTGTTTCAAGAGATTTGGGAAGATCATAAATGTCTAGACCAGACATCTTTTTGGGAGATATTCAAGATAGTTGATTTAAAGTCCTTAATATGACACCCAATATGAAATATTAAGGCTAGGACCCAACAAACTATTTTATAACTTAGAAGAGGGATGTCGTAATCCAAGCTATAAAATATTTGAAGGTAGGTGAATGACGATTCACCAATTTCCACCATGAAAAACAAAATAATTTATTAGGTTTTAATTGGATTTGAAAGTCCTAGATCTTTGAGATTCATTGAACTGTTCAAAGGCATGTTTCAATCTCGAGTGTGCCCTTCAGGTTTTGTGACTGGGATGCCGAGGATCACAAAACAAGGTGTGAATAACCATGCAAATATACTTGGTACCCTTAATATTTACCCCTTAATCAGTGTGACGGTTAACCACACATGCTCCACCGATACTATGATAAATATTAAGTTACCCTTTGCCTACCTTGTTAAGTCCAGGTTAGTGTGCCGGTTAACCACACACGCTCCACTAACGACTTAAGCAAAGTGCAAAGTGTAATTTCATGGGTTAGCACCAAATTCACATTTTCCTAAGTAACTAAGATTGGGTATTAATAAGAGTTTAGTTACTTAGTATTTATCATTAATACTTTCAATGAAAGGAGAATTATAGTCCTTGTCCTACCCGTTCGGCTAACGACCCTCCACCAGTCAAGGAAGCGGTGGGTGAGAGTGGACACCCATTAAACTGCCATTTTATAGGCAGTAACCTTATACCCCCCCTTATAGACCGGCTTCGTGAATGAGGCCTACTAACGGTAAGACTGACTTTACTCTTATACATATATATAAATATTATTAACTTATAATATTATAAAGTATAAGGGTTGAATTTTAACTTTTAAAATTCTAAGGGCTAACTTGGAATTAAAGTATTCATAAGTGAAAACTTTTCAAATTCCAAAACTTGAGGGCAAGTTTTCAAACTATTCAAAACTAATTAATTCCATAACTTATGAGTTTAAAGTAGTTTTAATTAAAAAAAAAAGAAAAAAAAATCTTCAAGTTCCATAACTTGAGGACAAGTTATGGAAGACTTTAAACTAATTAATAAAAAAAATAACTTTTTTTTTATTGTAACTTATGGAACTAATTAAGGTTACACTTTTTTTTTAATTTAATGAAGAGACTCTTGAACCTCCATAACTTGAGGACAAGTTATGGAGTCATAAAACCATTTAATTAGAACTAGACTCTTCATTTTGTAACCTTTGCCAACTTTTATGAGTTTTATGATTCTTAAATGTGACTTTTCATATAACTTGAGGACAAGTTACAAAAACACACTTTGGAATCAACTCTTAGATTAAAATGGATTGAAAACAACTATTTCACACAACTTTTCTATTAATCTAAGAACCTCATAAGAATAAGATAATTCAAATCATCAATCATCAAGAAATTAGCATGAACATACAAACTAATACAAATCTTGAAATTATGACAATTATCTTAGAAATTGGATTAGCATGAACATTACCACATCAAAAACAAGTTTATAAGTCCAAAAACATCTTAGGGTAATGTTCCTAGTCCAATTCCAGCCAAAACAATCGAATATATGCATCCAACTCGATTTTTCAGCTACTTTTGCAAGTATAACAAGAAAACAAGTCTAGGCTCTGATACCACTGTTTGGTTATGAGCATTCTAACACTCCTAAGTGTACATGCAACCCTAAATACCTTGGATCTATGTTTTCTCTATTATACATACAATTATGAACATCCAAGGTATTATCCTAATCTAGCATACAAAATAATAAATATAACAAGATAGAATACATACCTCTTTGATGTAGAATGTCTTCATGAAGCTTGAGTGCCTAGTGCCCCAAGTGTGACACCTCAAATGGTTCACACAACACCAAATACACTTGGAATAACTTGAGAGAAATTTGAACACTCCTTGAAATCGTCTAGCCCTCACACTCACACATTAGTGCACGATTTCTTGAGCCATGGGATTCTTTTATATGGTGGCTATTAGGGTTACACCATGTAACTCATAACTTTACCCATTCCTTATGCTCCATGGATTTTAACCTCCATGGAGTATCCATGGGTCACCCCATGGACTTAGTCCAACATAAGGAATCTTGGATCACAAGCCCACATATATAAGAATGAATGATTTACACAATCAACCCATATATTTAATTAGTCTCCTTTTGATCACTTAATTAATTCCAAATTAATTCTTGATCAATACTAATTAAATAACCTTATTAATATATTAGAACTTATAATATATTAACCAACCTTAAGTGTTATTTCTCTCATTATAGTCTATCCAAATGCATGATGCCATGCAACCCAAATGGACCATGTCGGGTCGGGTCAAGTCTTACCAATTATAGTTATGGACTTAGACATTAATCCAATAGTTTATAACTTGTTGTGTAGTAGGAGTCACTATCACTTTTGAAATTTGAGTGACCAATTTCAGAGTAGGCAATCCATCATATGTTTGCGTTGGAGAGCCTTCACCTATTTGAGAGATGAACGGAGGAGGGATCAAAATTTCTTTCGGTTGAGTAGCTCGGAAGGCATCAACTTTGATTTGAGTTTTAATCTTGTCCTATTGGATGCTTTTGTGGACTGAGGCAGCAAGTGTAGAAGGCCATGTTAGCCACTATATTTCTCTTCATCGAAAATGATCCTTTCAGAGGAAGATTGTTCGATATTGACCACTTGTATGTCATTGTTGTGAGCTTCTTCATTCGAGGTTTCGTCTCTGAGCTTAAACTCGTTGCTCTATTTCCATCTGCTGGTTGTTCCTTCTACCCTCTTGCATCAGAGGACATGGCCTTCGGTGTAATCTCTACTTGTTCCTTTAACTCATTGAACTTCTTGAAAAGCTTACATTGAAAATCTTGGTGAGATTGTCATAAGCTTCAACGGTGGGGACTTGCTTCTTGAGAGTATCTAAAGTTTCTTCAATATTAACAGTACTTCATCAAACTTGTGATTCAGAATGTCCAGAAAATATTGGGCAGACCGAATCACGTTGATGAGATCCTGTCGGAGCACAACATTCATTCTATCTTTTGCTTTGATATCTTTATCCAATCGCTGGATCTGCTTCTCATGAAGAATATGTGTCTGCTTGATGAGTTCATTTGTGGCAGTGAGCATATCATCATGGACCTTTAGCATCCAATCAACACTGTCCATATGACGTCGAAGATTATCTTTATAGCGTTCCTCAGATTCCTCCATAAAATGCTTCAACCGAAGAGATATCAACTCATCCAACTGTTTTTTACAGTCTTGGATGGAAGGAGTGACAGATATGATCCCGGAAATAGATTTGAGGACTAGATCCATTTTAGAATCAAGTGAGCCAACCTGATCCTTTACAGAATTGACCTTTGCATCAACCTCGATAACCTTGTCATTCATCTCAAGAATGGAAGAAGGATCACCAATGAGCTCGTCCGAGGATCTAGTATTCGACCTGGAGTCCTCTTTAGGTTCAAAATCCATTTCTACATTATCTTTTCTCTCAACGTCATCTTCATCATCACCATCACCACCATCATCTTCCATGTCATTCGATGAGGACTGCAAGTCAAATGCATCTTATGGTTTGGAATAACATGGTTGCATAAACTGAATCACCTAAATGGGTTTCTGAACACTATTGATATCTATGTCACCTTCATCGAAAATCACTTCAACACTAGCTTCATCTTCCTCATCAACAGGGACAAGAGGATCCTATGAAACCTTAGTGGATTAAGGTGTAATGCCCGTGTTTCTAGGTTAGGCATTAATATTGACATGATAGTCTAGGTTAACCTTTGTGACTCATTTTGGAGAAATGAAAAGGAATTATGTGAAAATTAAGTGTTTTATGTGTTTTATGCTTAATTATTATGATTTAATTAATTAAGAATAAAAATGAGCGTCAAAAATTAAATTTTAGATAAAGCCGATATCTATTAAGAAACTTGTAGTGGACATGACAAGGATTACGAATATATAAAGAATGCCGAAATCCGAGTTATAACGAAGAAGTTATGACCTGTCGAAGTTTCGCGATAAACCGACACGGTGCCGAATGTCGTAAAAAGTGAGTTTTTGATAAACTACTTTTTAGCCTTAGTTATCTAAACTAAACACGTAGTATTCGTTAAACCGAGAAGTTCGATAAAAAGAACGCCCAAATCTAACTTCGTATGAGGAAGTTATGATTTTTCGAAGTTTCAGCTTAGCAGTAGACAGCAAAAAACTCGAATTTTAGATCGAGTGATTTTTAGCCGACACGACCTAAACGAGAATCGAAGGTCTCATCATTAGTAGCACAACGGTAAAAAGTCTGACGAAAACGGACGTCGGATGAAGAAGTTATGAATTTTTAACGGATTTCCTGTCCCGGTCTGTTAAAAATAATAATATAAAAATTAAAGTCAAAATTAGCCGACGAAGTCTAAACGAAAGTTGTAGAGCGTAATTTTACCTACGCGTGCATATAAAGAACGTCAAAAACGGAGCTCGTATCCGAAAGTTATGGATTTTAGAAGTTTTGGCGCGAAAACCGAGAACTTTCGCATAGGTGGCTTCGGCCACGTCATCCTTCGCATGCAGCCTCCACGTGGCATCTTCTGATTGGACCGCAGCCTCGCGTGGCAACCGCTGATTGGTCCGAAGTCATCACCCTTCTTCCCCATTGGACCGAGTTCCGGTCCACTAAGAGGCCTCCAGCTATCCGAGCCGAAGCCTTGTCTCGCCATCTGTCCGAACCCTCGCATACGTGTCCGAGCCTCCTGCTGCCGCGTGTCTCGCATGCTGACTCTTCCCCTCTAAGCTGACCTTCGGACCCCTATATATAGAAGGAATGCGAGCCTTCTCGGCTACATTTTGGAAATTGCCATTTTTAGCCCCTTTCTCCATATTTTCTTCATCTTAACCTCCCTCGAAGCCACAGTATCGATTCTAACACCCGGAATACGCCACGAAGTGCCCGAGAAGCCCAGAAAATTTATCTTTTCGGTTTCGAAGCCCGACCCTCGCAGAGCCCAGTTTCTCAATAAAACTCCCGGTTTTATTAGAAACGATCGTTTTAGGAAACGAATTGCTGCCCGATTTTCATTAAATCAGGTGAGTGTGTAGTCACTTTCATCTTACACATAGATATGAAGTATTTTATATAAAACACGTGATATGTGTATATATGTTGTTTGTTTATTTGAGACGGATGTTGAATGAATGCTTTATACATGTTTAAAATGATTTAAAATGTATATATATTTTATCTTCAAATATGTTGGGTAAAACATGGGTAGATAAAGTATGAGGGATAGAAGTACAGTATAGATGTACATTGGTAGCTATGAATTTAGTACAGTATAGATGTACGTTGGTAGCTATGAATTTAGTACAGTATAAATGTACGTTGGTAGCTATGAATTTAGTACAGTATAGATGTACGTTGGTAGCTATGGATTTAGTATGTTGGCAGTTATGGACTTAGTGCCTGTTGTGTAAACCTTGGCGACGATGTGACTTCATGCCTATTTGACATAAATTGCTAAGGAAAGCAGTGTTGTCACCACGTTGGTTGTTTTATTTGACATAAATTGCTGAGAAAAGCAATGTTGTCACCAATTTGATTGTTTTATGTCAGGTGGTCTTATTTGACATAAATTGTTGATGGAAAACAATGTTGTCACCCCGGTGTTTGTTTTATTTGACATAAATTGCTGAGGGAAAGCAATGTTGTCATCCAGGTGTTTGTTTTATTTGACATAAATTGCTGAAGAAAGCAATGTTGTCACCTATTATTGGTTGTTTTATTTGACATAAATTGCTGAGGGAAAAACAATGCTGTCACCCCGGTGGTTGCCTTATTTGACATAAATTGTTGAAGAAAGCAATGTTGTCACCTTATTGGTCGTTTTGTGTTAGGTTGTCTTCTTTGACATAAATTGCTGAGGAAAGCAGTGTTGTCACCATGTAGGTTGCCTTATTTGACATAATTGTTGAGGAACCCCCGAAGCAAAGTTGTCACCCCTAATGAAAATCCTTAGGCTAGGTCCCTTGTGATAGTTGTTTTAGGGACGTAAGGTGAGGATAACCGGAATGGGTAATTAGGGTTGTTTTTTGTTGCTGAAATTAATAAAGTATTTGTTGATTGATAAACTTAAAGAGTTTATTATTTATTGTGGGTTGAAAACCCTATATGCTCACCAGGCTTCCAAGCCTGACCCACTCAGCTTTTTATATTACAGGTAGTGGACCCCGAGCATAGTAAGATGATGATGATGAGTGATTTTTGGATTATAGGCCAGTAGTTATAAATAACTGTTGTAAGGCTTATAATGTCTTGTTTATGCTTTTGATCTGTATCGGAACATGACATCCCGAGGTTTTGATATAAAAGGAAATTATATATTTCTTAAAGAAAGGTTTTGACAAACTTTTATCATGTTTTGCTTTGGGGACCAATTCCGCAACATCTTTTAAAAAGATTTCTCTGATTTTATTTTAAAAACCATAAATGAAATCGGTCTTTTCTGGCCGTGAAATTGGGGATGTCACATTTGGTATCAGAGCATTAGTTTAAGCGAATTAGGAATTTGTAGGATTTCTAGACTTAAACTTAAAATGCTAAGTGATGATTGTGAGATGAGTGTCTACCATATTTTAGACACGAGCACTAGTTTATTTTAGGAAAGATGCCTAAAATGCCCTTATGTGCTAAATGTTATATGTTTTCCATATATGCCATTATTTGTTCGGATCTATGGTCTGTTGCCGACCGGATCTGGAAACCTTATGTGTGTAGGATTCTAAACGTATGATTACGAGATTAGAACTAACATGTAAACGTTTCGGAGTGATAAGGGAATTGACATGTCTAACAAGGATAAATACCTAAATTCGCCTTATTCGGTATATAGATTATAATGGCAAGAACCCGAAGTGGAGTTGGAAATGTAAATAGAAATCAGCAACCTCAACCCCAAGTGGTGGAACAGGTGCCTATAGTAGGAGCTGCACCCGAACCCATCACCATGGCTGGAGTACGAGCTGTGATTCAGACCATGATGGCTGAACAGAGGGAGGAGTTGAGGCAAATGTTGCTGAACAATAGGGATGAACCTTCAGTTCCTATTGAACAACGTGAACTAAATGACGATCGATCTGAAGAAGGGAACAACAGCAGATCGGTTGGTCATAGTGAACCGCTTGTGGTTGGGAGAAATAACCACGAGGGTAGAGTGGAGAGAAATGGGTGCAAGTATAAGGACTTTATGACTTGCAAGCCATCGACCTTCACTGGAAAAGAAGATCCTGTCGGAGTAATGGACTGGATCTCGGAAATGGAGTTGGCTTTCATGACTTGTGATTGCCAAGGCAAGTTACAAACTACCTTTGCAGTACGTCAGTTCAGGGGTAGTGCTGCTCATTGGTGGAATACATTGGGGAAAACCCTAAGCCCTAATGAGCCACTGCAAATGACTTGGGCAGAGTTCTTGGTGCACTTTAAGCGCAAGTACTGCTCGGCCCAAAACGTGCTTGAGTTAGAAAACCAATTTCTAACATTGAAGAAGGGGAGTATAACCGTTGATGAATATACGAATAACTTCACAGACAAAATGGAGTTTGCTTTGCGTATTGTCCCAGATGAGCTGGCGAAAATTGACAGGTACGCAAAGGGACTTCCATGGGAGTATGCGGTGCCAGTACGTTAGGCACTTACTTTGGAGGCAACTATCTGGGCTGCCAAGTCTGTTGAAGATATGATTAAGGGGAGAGCCGCCAGCAAGGTTGAAGTTGGAGAGAAAAGAAAGTTTGAAAAGACTTCAGGGTCCAACAAGAAAAGAAAGTTCTCGAAGGCTGGGGGAGGAGAAGGAGAAGCAAAATGGTGCGAGAAGTGCAAAAAGAAGCACTTCGGGAAATGTAGCGAAGAGGTGACCTGCTACAAGTGTGGAAAGACTGGGCATTATGCCAACGAGTGTCCGTCCAACAAGAGGATGTGTTATCGATGTAACGAGGAAGGGCACATTTCGAAAGACTGCCCAAAGAAGAAAGAGGCAGCAATGCCCAATGTTCCACGAAAAACCAAAACCAAAGGCATTCCAAATGATCCTTAATGAAGCAGATGGAAATACAAAAGATCAGGAGTAAGGACCTTATATTCTCAAAGCCAAGATATAAAGTAGCAATGCAGTTAGTAACTTATGGTGTAGCCTATTAGAGGCGTAGTATAGGGTAAACTCGAACCTCTGTGTAATTATTTTAAGAAATAATATAAACCCTGGTTTTGTCATCTGATGAATTGAATGACTATGTGAAATTCTTGTATGGTGACTTGGAGAACTGCGAGACAATACTTGGGACGAGTAGGAGTAGGTGTGAATGGTAGTAGAGGCCTATACTACCGGAAGCACAGGACTCGTACTTGGATCAAGGAAAGTCACAAGGTTACCAAGAAGCTAGAAATTGATTTCGTTATTGTTCGAGTACTTCATTACCTTCGTTTCGGTAATGACTAAGAAGATGATTGTTATTCCGACCCTAGAGGTCATATCAAATTAAGTCTGACTACGATGAGTTTGCTATGTGGTTCAGAGAACCAAGTTCGATGTAGTAGTTGACTTAAGCCGAATTGAAGTAAAGGATGTTAGCAGCTCAAGATCGTCAAAAGAGCTATGCTGACAAGAAAAGATAATCGATATCATTCGAAGTTGGAGATTCGGTTTTACTTAGAGTCTCGCCATGGAAGGGACTTATAAGATTTGGTAGAAGGGGAAAGTTGAGTCCATGATTTATTGGACCATTTAAAGTTCTTCAGAGGATCGGGAATCAAGCTTACAAGCTAGAATTACCGGAAGAACTGGAGGGTATTCATAACACCTTTTATGTGTGTTATTTGAGGAAGTTCACGGGAGATGCGCCCGACATAATTCCCATTTCTGAATTAAGGTTGGATGAAAACAAGAGGTTAATTGAAGAACCTGAGGCAATCGTTGACCGTAAGACTAAGAAGTTGTGACGCCAGATGGTCGATTTAGTGCTTGTGCGTTGGAAACATACGAATGGGCCAAATCTCACCTGGGGAAACGGAGAGTGACATGGTGAGTCGCTACCCGTATTTGTTTGCTGATGTGTGATTCCGGGGACGGAATCATTCTAAGGGGGAGAGAATTGTAATGCCCGTGTTTCTAGGCTAGGCATTAATATTGACATGATAGTCTAGGTTAACCTTTGTGACTCATTTTGGAGAAATGAAAAGGAATTATGTGAAAATTAAGTGTTTTATGTGTTTTATGCTTAATTATTAGGATTTAATTAATTAAGAATAAAAATGAGCGTCAAAAATTAAATTTTAGATAAAGCCGATATCTATTAAGAAACTTGTAGTGGGCGTGACAAGGATTACGAATATATAAAGAATGCCGAAATCCGAGTTATAACGAAGAAGTTATGACCTGTCGAAGTTTAGCGATAAACCGGCATAGTGCCGAATGTCGTAAAAAGTGAGTTTTTGATAAACTACTTTTTAGCCTTAGTTATCTAAACTAAACTCGTAGTATTCGTTAAACCGAGAAGTTCGATAAAAAGAACGCCCAAATCTGACTTCGTATGAAGAAGTTATGATTTTTCGAAGTTTCAGCTTAGTAGTAGACAGCAAAAAACTCGAATTTTAGATCGAGTGATTTTTAGCCAACACGACCTAAACGAGAATCGAAGGTCTCGTCATTAGTAGCACAACGGTAAAAAGTCTGACGAAAACGGACGTCGGATGAAGAAGTTATGAATTTTTAACGGATTTCCTGTCCCGGTCTGTTAAAAATAATAATATAAAAATTAAAGTCAAAATTAGCCGACGAAGTCTAAACGAAAGTTGTAGAGCGTAATTTTACCTACGCGTGCATATAAAGAACGTCAAAAACGGAGCTCGTATGCGAAAGTTATGGATTTTAGAAGTTTTGGCGCGAAAACCGAGAAATTTCGCATAGGTGGCTTCGGCCACGTCATCCTTCGCATGCAACCTCCACGTGGCATCTTCTGATTGGACCGCAGCCTCGCGTGGCAACCGCTGATTGGTCCGAAGTCATCACCCTTCTTCCCCATTGGACCGAAGTCTGGTCCACTAAGAGGCCTCCAGCTATCCGAGCCGAAGCCTTGTCTCGCCATCTGTCTGAACCCTCGCATACGTGTCCGAGCCTCCTGCTGCCGCGTGTCTCGCCTGCTGACTCTTCCCCTCTAAGCCGACCTTCGGACCCCTATATATAGAAGGCATGCGAGCCTTCTCGGCTACATTTTGGAAATTGCCATTTTAGCCCCTTTCTCCATATTTTCTTCATCTTAACCTCCCCCGAAGCCCCGGTATCGATTCTAACACCCGGAATACGCCACGAAGTGCCCGAGAAGCCCGGAAAAATTATCTTTTCGGTTTCGAAGCCCGACCCTCGCAGACCCCGGTTTCTCAATAAAACTCCCGGTTTTATTAGAAACGATCGTTTTAGGAAACGAATTGCTGCCCGATTTTCATTAAATCAGGTGAGTGTGTAGTCACTTTCATCTTACACATAGATATGAAGTATTTTATATAAAACACGTGATATGTGTATATATGTTGTTTGTTTATTTGAGACGGATGTTGAATGAATGCTTTATACATGTTTAAAATGATTTAAAATGTATATATATTTTATCTTCAAATATGTTGGGTAAAACATGGGTAGATAAAGTATGAGGGATAGAAGTACAGTATAGATGTACGTTGGTAGCTATGAATTTAGTACAGTATAGATGTACGTTGGTAGCTATGAATTTAGTACAGTATAGATGTACGTTGGTAGCTATGGATTTAGTATGTTGGCAGTTATGGACTTAGTGCCTGTTGTGTAAACCTTGGCGACGATGTGACTTCGTGCCTATTTGACATAAATTGCTAAGGAAAGCAGTGTTGTCACCACGTTGGTTGTTTTATTTGACATAAATTTCTGAGAAAAGCAATGTTGTCACCAATTTGATTGTTTTATGTCAGGTGGTCTTATTTTACATAAATTGTTGAAGGAAAACAATGTTGTCACCCCGGTGTTTGTTTTATTTGACATAAATTGCTGAGGGAAAGCAATGTTGTCATCCAGGTGTTTGTTTTATTTGACGTAAATTGCTAAAGAAAGCAATGTTGTCACCTATTATTGGTTGTTTTATTTGACATAAATTGCTGAGGGAAAAGCAATGTTGTCACCCCGGTGGTTGCCTTATTTGACATAAATTGCTGAAGAAAGCAATGTTGTCACCTTATTGGTCGTTTTGTGTTAGGTTGTCTTCTTTGACATAAATTGCTGAGGAAAGCAGTGTTGTCACCATGTAGGTTGCCTTATTTGACATAATTGCTGAGGAACCCCCGAAGCAAAGTTGTCACCCCTAATGAAAATCCTTAGGCTAGGTACCTTGTGATAGTTGTTTTAGGGACGTAAGGTGAGGATAACGGGAATGGGTAATTAGGGTTGTTTTTGGTTGCTGAAATTAATAAAGTATTTGTTGATTGATAAACTTAAAGAGTTTATTATTTATTGTGGGTTGAAAACCCTATATGCTCACCAGGCTTCCAAGCCTGACCCACTCAGCTTTTTATATTACAGGTAGTGGACCCCGAGCATAGTCAGATGATGATGATGAGTGATTTTTGGATTATAGGCCAGTAGTTATAAATAACTGTTGTAAGGCTTATAATGTCTTGTTTATGCTTTTGATCTGTATCGGAACATGACATCCCGAGGTTTTGATATAAAAGGAAATTATATATTTCTTAAAGAAAGGTTTTGAC
Organism: Lactuca virosa; assembly: GCF_052849685.1. Classification (NCBI taxonomy): domain Eukaryota; kingdom Viridiplantae; phylum Streptophyta; class Magnoliopsida; order Asterales; family Asteraceae; genus Lactuca; species Lactuca virosa. The sequence goes on along the minus strand of NC_136430.1, from coordinate 404,852,055 downwards.
AAACTTTTATCATGTTTTTCTTTGGGGACCAATTCCACAACATCTTTTAAAAAGATTTATCTGATTTTATTTTAAAAAGCATAAATGAAATCGGTCTTTTCTGGCCGTGAAATTGGGGATGTCACATCAGACACATTTTTGACTGGTTTGTCTGCATCAGAAGGTGGATCATCCGAAATTGGAGTTGAGTCGGGAACATCACCTTCAATAATATTTCGAGGAGGATCATCTAAGCATGTTATGGGCTCAGGAACATCTACACTCAGATTTTTGGTAGCATCATCTGATGAACCGTCCAAAACATTGGGAACATCATCGGTGGCCTTGGAAAACTTCTAATTTGCTTAAACCATGATATCCTCGACATCAACATCCTCTTTCAGAAACTTAAGTCTCGAGAAAAGGTGTTAGTAGATCGGAGTATACTTCCAATGATAAAATTTGTGATCTCAGCCAGAGATTTGTCTGGATGCCTCTCATGAATCCTGTTAATAAGAGATTCCCATGAAAGATTAGTAGCACCCGAACTTCCTTTACCCGTGGTGGGTATTAATTCAGTTAAGGCAACATAAATAGGATGGATTGTCCCAAGTTCAGATTGCTTAGTATTTCCATCAAGGGTCGGAAATTTTGATTGTGTATAAGGAAAGTGTTTCAAGATGACTTGTGTGTGTGTTCCAGGGGGTTGCAAGGAACTTTGTTCAATACCAGCACCAGCCTGTTAGGAGGATGGGGGTATATTATGTGCTGACTCCCCATGAGTGTGTGCTAGTGATGATGAGACTCTGAAGGGTACTTCGGATGAACGGACAGGTGGGGTTGTTAGAGACCTAGGGTCATGTCGTTTTCCGATCTGTGATTCTTTTTTAGATGAATCACATGTTTTGGATCTCTTTATTCCTTTGGCTTTAGAGGGATAATGAGGTCTTTTTTAGATTTCATCTTAATTTTACCACTTGATGGAGCTGGTTTCTTCACTTTCGAGGGTTGAGCATCTGAGGATTGGGTAAGAATTAGCAGGTCAATTAAATATGAATAATACAGATGTTTGAGTTTGAAATGAGATTCGGAAGGGGGAGCATCCAACATGTGTTGGGGAAAAAGTCGGATGGGACCGAAGGACATTTGGTTTGAAAGTCTGTATATCTTAATAACTTTAAAGGAGCAGTATAACTCATTAGGAGATGTGATGATTGGAACAACTTCATGTTTCTCTACATACATTTGTTGAAGAGTGAGAGCCCAGAATCTCGGGCAAGGAATCTCGTTCTTCTTCTGACGATGAAAGTCACTCCAAATGACTTCAGGAAGATCAACTGTGTTGTTTCGCCACGTGAAAATGTTGTAAACCAGATATAGCCAATATTTTTCCATGGAGTCGAAGCCACCATGTTTTCCTAAAAGCTCCTCCATGATGATGATAATCCAGGAACATATGATTTCTTGAACTCTATAGGAACATAAGCCCCTTTGAAACCAATTTGGGTCAAAATTCCTGGAATTGATCAAATATCGGTTCTTCAACGACGAACCCTTCAGGATTATGTTCAATCTCAACTAATCTAAGAAACAATTCCTATGTAACATCAACAACCTGAGAAAACAAGGATTGTGCGGACAAGGTTTGAGAAGTTAAACAACGAAAATGGTTGCTAATAACAATTCCATTCAAGTCTGGATAAACTAGTCAAGCCTTGAAGAAGATAACTCAACAATGTGCTCAAGATAAGTAAAATAAAGTATGAACAATCAACAAGAACTAGAAGAATGTTAGAGAAATGATTGAGTGAATATTTCTTTATTGATAAGAGTGAAGTGCTAACTATTAAATTTGTTCAAGGTTGACACTCCTTATATAGCATAAGGAGGTACTAAAGACAAATACAAAAAGTGTATGGACTGGAGATCAATAGCCGACACAACCATTGCTATTAATCTTGTCGGTTGTACTTTGATAACAAACAACCAAATTACAAATAAAATAGTACTTGTCCACTAACACCGATCATTCTATTACATCGGAAATAAAATAACTTCGGACATCTTATCAATCTCGAAAATGTTCACTTCTACATTACATCATAATTTGTTGATAGCTCGGATTGGACTTTCCAATTGCCAAGGTATCACTTGTTTTGTACCATCAATCTCCCCCAAAGTGATCATTGTAATTATGATCTTTTACACTTAATATCCAAAAGCAAAAAAGATATGCAGTTTGCAACCAATTTCCCAGTTCGATCAACCGGTTGAGCTTTTTGATCAACGGTTCCTTGATTTGTTTGGAAGTATCAGACTTGGCAGTTTTAGAAATGATCTTCTGAAGCACATTGGTTTGAACCAAGTGCTTTTGTCTGTCTCTGAAGAATTCCTTCTTCTCTGAATTCTTCCTTTTGTAGATGTAGCCAAGTTCTAGTTCTGAAACCTGACCTTCGTTCAGTAGATCAATCTCTTCAAATTCAGTATCAACAGGGGCAAGGAGCTTCTTGGTCTTGAATAGTGGAGCAAATTCAACATCAGTGCGAAAAAACTCAGCAATGAAGTTTTTCAGAAAGTTCAGTGTTGTACAGTAAGCTCCAAATACTTGTATCACTGTCTTGATTTTCTTTGAGGTGAGCGGCGATCATGAGCATGTCATTTGGACTGATCTTTGGAAAATCTGCATATGTGATTGTAATGGATTTTTGAGAATTCCGAGTGACATGCAGTCTTGTCCGAATTTGCTCACGACTTTCCGTCCACACCAACTAATATGTATGATTCTTTTATTGGAGCTTACTTCTTTGTTAGGACGAGCGTTGGCGGAGTAGAAAGTTTGCAGTCTTTTTTTTTCTGTTCGGATAAGAATCTCCTGATCATCATTCAGATGTAAGGGAGCAAACTTGATGCAAAATGTTGCATATAGAGATCTTGGTAAGTCAAACTGGTCAGCATCCGAGGAAGGAAGGGCATAGCCCATGCATAGAACCATGTGATGTTCATGCAATATACCTTCTGGGTGGAGAGGTAATATTCTAAGCATAGGGTTTGGACAACCCTTTGGAGCTTTAATTCAGATACTTTTAGTGATGGCTTGATTGATTTGGTCCTGTGAGCAGCCCTCAAACATTTTAGACGAATTCATCGGGGTAATCGGATCAAAGAAATTCCTTTCCCTTTTTCTTTAATATGGGTGCTCGAGGAGCGACCTGAATGAATGGTTGAGCAGCAGGAGTCACAATTACCTTGTAATATGGTAGAACCAATTCCGGTGCCGGGAGACCATCATCTTTTCTAATTCGGGAACCCTAATCAATCTTAATGATTTTCGAAGAGGTTATTAAAAGGGATTTTTGATGGGTAGCTCGGAATGCATTAGCGTTTAGCTTAATCTTCAGTTTTGAAATTTCTTGGCTTCGTTTGAATGCATCAGCTAGAGTGGATGGCCAAGCAATTGAAGACCATTTTTTATTCTCTTCGCCAGAAAGTGTTTTTCCGAACGAAGGTGGCTCTTTCTCCAATGGAAGATCTAGCACCACTTTCTCAAGTTCCCCGTTATCATCACTTTCTCCTTCATTTCATTCTTCTTCATTTTCTTCTTCTTCATCAGCATCTTCTTCTTCTTCTTCACCTTCTCTCTTTTCACCAGTAACCATGAGTTCATCTTCATCTTCATCAGTTGACTCATCTCTTAAGTTAAATTCAAACTTTGGCTTCCACCCTGTCACCATTTCTCCCCATCTTGCATGGGAAGGTCCTGCTTCCGATGCAAGCAACACACTAGGACTTAGATCGCCAAATTTATCAAAAAAAATTTGGAAGCTCAAATTGATCTGTTTAGTAAGCTTGTCGTATGCATCGGCAGTTGGAGCTTGAGCTTTGAGGGTGTCGAAGGTTTCTTCCATGATTAGAAGGACTACATCAAACTTGTGTTCGGAATGTCCAAAAAGTGTTGGGCAGACTGAATTACTTTGATGAGGACTTGTTTCACAGCTAGATTCATGCTATCCTTAGCTTGGATCTCCTTCTCTAACCTATGAATTTGCTTCTCATGTCGGACATGCGACTGCTTAATGAGTTTGTTTTTCACAACAAGCATATCGTCATGAGCTTTGAGCATGGTGGCAGTGGTGGAAATGTGATGATCAAGGTTATCATTGTATTTCTTCTATGCTTCTTCTAAAGTGTGCTTCAATCAAAGAGGTAAGACGATCAAGTTGTTTCTCTCGGTCTTGTTGTGAAGGAGCAGCCGACTTGCTTTCAGAAAGAGATTTGAGAACCAAATCTAGTTTTGAATCAACTGCTCCAACTTGAGCATTGATGTTTTCTACCTTAGTATCAAAATTTTCAATCTTCTACTGCGTGTCGAGCAGAGCAAAAGGATCTACTATCTCATCGGAAAATCCAATGTCCGAACTGGATTCACTCTTAGATTGCTCTTCTTCATCTTTGGAATCATCAACTCCTTTGTCATCATCACCACCCTTGTTTGTATCATCATTACCATCTATAAGAATGTGACATCCCCAATTTCACGGCCAGAAAAGACCGATTTGTTTATGCTTTATTTGAAAATCAGAGTATACTCTTAAAGAAAAATGTTGCGGAATTTGTTCCCATAAAAATATAGATAAAAGGCATTTCCAAAGAAATGTATTTTTATTACATTACAAAACCCGGGATGTCATCGTCAATACAGATCAAAATCATAAACCAAAAACAACATAGGCCTTACAACATTTCTATTTATTTTTACTGGCCTATAATCCATAATCACTCATCAGATCATCGCATCTATGCTCTTGTGTCACTACCTGTAATACAAAAAAACTGAGTGGGTCAGGCTGGGGAGCGTAGTGAGCACATAGGGTTTTCAACCCACAATAAATAAGTTTATTATTCTCAACAATCATTCAACCCGATTACCCGTTCCTGTTATCCTCACTTTACGTCCTAAAGCATCTATTATAAGGGACCTATCCTAATGAATTTCATCGGGATGGACACTACTGGTAAGGGGATTCCTCAGCCATATATGTCCATAAGGCAACCATGTGGGGGATGGAGTACACCGGTGAACACATCGTTCACATACACCTACAGGTTGCGAGCCTGCTAGCGTTCCACTGAACTGTCTAGAAAAGTCTGTGGTCGTCATCCATACTCCGCTAGATGACTGGATCAACGTCAATATCGAGGCCTCTCATCATTTTATTTCATCACACACCACTTATTACATCTACCCATGTTTTACCCAACATATTTGTAGATATAAAATACATCTACAGTTTAGATCTGAAGAAAAGGTTTAGATCTGAAAACAAAATACATCTACAGTTTAGATCTGAAGAAAAGGTTCAGATCTGAAAACAAAATACATCTACAGTTTAGATTTGAAGAAAAGGTTCAGATCTGAAAACAAAATACATATACAATTTAAATATGAAAAACCAAGAAGTTTAAATCTTTCATCTAGCACAGATCTCAAGTAAATATGGACACATAGCACATAATTTATATAAAATACTTCATATCTATGTGTAAGATGAAAGTAACTATGCACTCACTTGATAAAGTGGTGATTCCAACTTGGACAACGCTTCACTTCGACGAATCCGGGAGGTTTGCTTGAAAACCAGACTCTGCGGGGGCAGAGTTTTTAAACAGAAAAACTCTTTTTCTCGGAGCCTTCTGGCGCTCCGGGGATTTCTTCAAGTGATAGGGAAGTTTCCTAGGCTTTTGCGGGTGTTGTGGGAGGTTTAGAGAGTGAGTAGAGAGAAGAAGAAGTGGATTTTGGTATGAAAAATGAAGGAACTCTCGAGTGGTATTTATAGGCTGAAAAAGGGGTGAACTCGTCGAGTATCTGGCCCAACTCGTCGATTTTTTGGACCCCAACTCGTCGAGTTGCTGGTCCAACTCGTCGATTTGGTGCCACGTTTCGTCATCTGGTGGAGAGAAAGCAATGGCTCAGATTGCGCCACGTCACCCACTTCGCTGCAACACCCTGCCGACTTCTAAACCCCGTAACTTTCGCATACGAGCTCCGTTTTTTACGTTCGTTATATCCACGCGTAGGTATTGACAAGATCTACAACTCTCCTTTTGACTCCATTGGTTAATTCTCGACCGATTTTAAATTTAACTGTATGAGAAAATTACACTGTTTAACGACCGTGAAAAATTTATAACTTCTACATACGGACTCCGTTTTCGACTGTCTTTTTATTGTTGAACTTCTATTAATGAGATATTCAATTCTCATTTAGGTTGTGTGGGCTAAAAACCGCTCGATCTAAAATTCGAACTCCAGGCTGTAAACTGCTATGTCAAATCTTAGAAAATTCATAACTGCCTCATACGAAGTCAGATTTGGACGTTTTTTTATGCACGCTATCGGTTTAACGTATACTACGACTTTCGTTTAGATCGATAAGGCTAAAAAGAACTTTATTGTAAACTCACTTTTTACGTCACACAGTGTCGTGTCGGTTTTTTCGCAAAACTTCGACAGGTCTTAACTTCTTCGTTATAACTCGGATTTCGGCGTTCTTTATATGTCCGGAATCCTTTTCACGACCACTACAACTTTCTTCATAGATATAGGGATTATCTAACGTTTTATTTTTGTCGCTTATTTTATTATATCCTTACAAACAAGTATATAATGACATAATTCACATAATATTCAAGTAATTCATCTTTATTACTTTAAAATAGGTTACAATGGTTGACCTTGACTATTACATCATCGAATTAATGCTTAACCTCGAAACACGGGCGTTACAAAGAACCATATCCTCTAAAGATGACTGAAATTCGAGATCAAACTCTGGCCTAGAAGAAGAGGTTGAAGAAATTAAAATTGAGTTCTTGAAGAAAGAAGACTTGAAAAATAAACTTTAGTGTTTGCAAACTCAATCTGATCATCAGCATCATCGCTATCACCGTGAGGAGGATCATCCGAATCCGAATTGGTAACAGGAAATTCTCCTGTTGCACCTTCATTGGCCCAAGGAGGCTTGTCGAAAATTGGCGTTGGTTCGGGCACTTCTGCACTTGGAATTTTCTCAGCATCATTGGTTGATGGCTCATCCGTGTTACCGGGAACATCATAGAGTGGTTGCTTTTCAGATGCAGGAATAAGAGCATCGACTTTGGAATCTATGGGACGCTTCATTGTGATTTTTTTTGCGGAGAGCTCGGTCTCTCATTCCAAGAATTAAAAACTTGATTTGATCTCTTGTGATATCAGGACGCCTGAGTTAAACCCTGTCAAGAATCTCATTCCAATCTTTGTTAGTAACACCCGAACGTCCTTTACCTATAGTGGGCATCGGTTCATTTGTGGCTTCAAATCTTGGGGGGGCTGCCCTTTGCTCAGAAAGTGTGGGATCTATGCCAGGGGCCACATGTCGTGATTGTGCAGAAGGAATGGGTTTGACGATGACCCATGTGTCTTCTAGGGGGCAAGGAACTATGTTCAATGCCAATACCATCCTTTTGAGAGGATGGGGGCAGATTATGTGTCGAATCCATGTGTGTGTGTGTGTGCTTATAATATTGAAGCTCTAATGGGTGCATCAGAAGAGTGGGTGAGTGAGGTTTATTGTGACCTAGAGTCAAGTCCGATACTGATCTGTGAATCCTTTTGAGAGGACTCACCATCTTTGGTTCTCTAACTTTAGCAGGAAGAGAGGTAGATCGTTTCTTTAAAATCATCCTGAGACGACCTTCTTTCTTGGTCTGAGTCTCACATTTCGATGGCTGAGCATCCGATTTTTTGGGTGGGAGCCAGTGGGCTAACTAGCTCTGAAATCTCAAGATGTTTAGATTTGTGAGGAGAGTCCGAAGGGAGAGTGTCTAACATGTGTTGAGGCAGAATTCAGATGGGACCAAAACTTGTGTGACTAGGTAAACGATATGATTTAATGAGTTTGAAAGTGCTATATACCTCAGGTGGATCCGACGTTAGTGGAAATAGGATCGCCTCTGTCCGATTAGATTTGTTGCAAAGTAAGAGCCCAAAATCTCGAACTTGAGATCTCATTTGTTTTCCGACAGATGGCATACTTTCGAAAGTTGCGCCATAGAATCTCTGTAAGATCCATAATGTTTGTTCATCCGGTGAAGATGTTGTAGATGAAATACAGCCAATCCATGCTCATAGAGTCAGATCATTCGTGTTCGCGTGGCGAGCCCTTCATGATGATGAGCATCAATATCGTCCAAATCCCAGGAACACCAGACTTCTTGAACTCCTTTGATTTGTAAACCCCTTTGAACCTAATTTGGTTCAAAAACCATTGAAACTCGTCTGCAATTGGTTCGAAAACACAAAAACCCTTTGGATTTGGGGAAACCCCAATGGCTCTGAGAAAGGTATCTTTAGTCACATGAACGATCTTATCTTTAGTGAGCATGCATTCAAGGGTATTGTTTTCGATTTTGATTCGCTCAAAAGATTTGAAAAGAAGACGACATGGGAAGTTAGGGTTTGGAACTTTGGTTAAAGGAACTGTTATGGGATGGCGGGAGATGAATTCCACCATGAAACAAATATACTCGGCGTAGTCGTTAGGATCAAGAGAGAACAATTGTGTTGCATTCTTCAAAATGGGTTCAGAGGAAGAAGATTATGTAGATCCTTTGGAGGATCTCTTCTTCGAAGTAGATTTAGTAGTCTGGGACACAATTATTGAATGCTTAAGGATGAGTGAAGAACACAAAGAATATATAGTATAGAGAAAGGTTCAAAGCCAAGAGAGAGATGAAAGTGTGAAGAGGGAAAATTATATATTCAAAATCCTTATATAGTTAGGTTTGTTTCGGGTCGGGTCGGATGAATCAATAATGACACCCATATCCAAAACGAGTTGCATTAAATTTCGGGTACTCAAATACCCCCTAAACTGACATTTAGACCATAAAGATGGGACGTTTATATAGTTACGTGCCATGACATGTTTATTATAATTAAAAGATAATCATTTATTCGTTAGATAAAAAAAAATTTGACGTTTCATTAAATAGAAACAAATGAGAACCTTAAAATGAGTTTATTCATTTATGAGATCGGAAAAATAAATTCCAAAAGATGGTAGGTATAAGATGATTTCGAGAAATAGAAATCAATCACTAATGTTTGATATTGATCCGAGATTAGGCACAAAATCTTGGATGGATATCAGATACAAAAGTTACATGGAAGATCTTAGAGGTATTGAGATTTGAAAGAGATTTGAGAAGTTCTGAGAGCCAAAGGATTAGAGCTCAAAAGAGTAGAGAGAAATGAGATCACATTACCATCTCGGATTTGAATTCCGAGATAAATTTATCTTGGAGATACATGCTAGTGAAATTTCAGATCTCAATATAGGATTTTTCTAGATGTCTGACAAAAGAAATTTTGGACTGAACTTGGCATGATAAGACACAACAACCTGAGAGCTTAAAACTAAAAGAAACGTTAGACAAAAAGACATATAGTGATATGAAAAATGTTTAGATTAGAATTATTTGACTTTCCGATGTTTCCATCAGAGAATACAAACTTATTGGAAAAACTGAGGATCAGGCATCATCATTCCCATTTTGTTCAGAAAACTATTGAATTTGGTCTCGTGCAATGCCTTGGTAAAGACACCAACAATATCCTAAAAGTGGAAGGACTAAAGGTGACAATGTTCAAAAGTTGAATATTGACCAATTCTAGAACCTCCCATAGAGGGGACGGTTCTAGAGGATTTTCAGAGGCTTTCTAGAGCTTTTCTTGGGCTCTAAGGAAACTTGGATACCTTAGGGGGGAAAGCAAAAGGATTATGGTTATCTAAAAGGAAACTGCCTTATCCTTAGCCTTCCTATCACCTATATAAACCCCCTTGGGTTATGATTTTAGAAATTCACCTCATTCCAAAGAGAATTTCAAAGATTCCCTTCCTCCTCCTCTCTCCTCTTTAGCCTCCACTTTGATAAGGTTTGGGTGTGATCCATTGGAGGCACGAGACTTCTGGTGCTTGCTTTCTAAAGACCAACAAGGAAGGATTACCAGTTTATTTGCTATAATAAACTAAGGTATGTATTTTTCTAATAACCCTTTAGTAATTTCGAAAATAACAATGTACTTTTAGGGTTCTTGATATTCAATAGTTATTTGCAAATCATAGTGAGAACATGGATCCTTTAGGGTGCATGGGAACTTAGGGTTTATGTTTTTCTGCCAAAATAGATATTTTGTAACATATAAAAATCATTAGTGGTATCAGATCCATTGTTCTCATTGATTTTGCACAAAGCTGAATAGATCAAAATTAGGGTTTATAGAAACTAAACCCTAATGAGGCAATTTTTCGAAAATACCTAGGGTTCTTGAAACCTTAGCCTCCACCCTATATTTTCGAAATTTTCAAGGGTTATAGAAACCATAGCCCCCTTTGCCTAATTTTCGAAAATTGAGGATCCCCTTTAGGGTTTGCATTGTTTCCTTATTTGTTATTTTAAAAGCCTTAAAATTTAAACAATTAAAACCCGATAAACCCTAGCCTATTTTTCGAAAAATTAGAAGGCTTAGGATTAGGACTAAATTTAGGAGGAAATGATGGATTAAAATCCAAATGAGCATCCTCAAATATTTCTTCAGCCTCTAAAAATTATTCTGCAACATATAAAGTATCATTAATTTCGTCATTTTCATTACATGGACATCCATTATTATCTTCGATATGTGTTCGACTTGGCTCCCCCTGAACACATGCATTCGTTATGTGCTGCTCCACCCCAACACCATCATTCGAAGTTAATAGCACCCCCTCGAATTGAGGTTGTGTTGTCAAGTGCTCCCCCTCAACTTAACCAGTTGTCAAAGTTTGACCCTCTTCGACATTAACTCTTGGTGTCGAAGATGAATATTTATTTTTGTGTCCATCAGTAATAGTTGATTCATCAGCATCAATTGCTCTGTCAGAAATACAAAAAGCAAATCAAAGTCAATATCACAAGTAAGTATTTGTTCAGATTCCTCATTAGAATCAGAAAGTATTGGTTTTTAAGGAAATTTATGTTCAACTCTTTTAACATAGTAATCATCGAATGTTAACTTGAAAGTTTCTTCAACTCTCCGCGTTCATTTATTCATCACCCTATATGACACAAAAATTTTAGAATATCCAAGAAAGATTCCTTCATCAGCCTTTGTCTGAAACTTCGAAAGATTGTCTTTTATATTCATGATAAAGTATCTACAACCAAAAACATGGAAAAATTTTACATTAGGTTTCCTTTTGTGAATGATTTCATAAGGTGTGATGTTAAATATTCTATGAATGAACGAACGATTTGTTTGAAACAAGTTGTAGAAATTGCTTCTACCCAAAAATATTGAGGTAAATTTGCATAAGTGAGCATTGTTCTAGTAGCTTCACACAAAGATCGATTTCTCCTTTCGACAACACCATTTTGTTGTGGTGTGTAAAGAGACGAAAAATTATGAGAAATTCCAAGATTCATCAAGAATGAATTGAGAACTTGTTTCTTGAATTTCGTTCCATTATCGCTTTTGATGCGAAAAACTTTCTTCTTCAAACTCATTTCAATATTTAATTTGATGAAATCAATCATCACTTGAGCAGTCTTAGATTTATGTCTAAGAAAATGAACCTAAGTGAAATGCGAAAAATCATCTACTATGACAAGTATGTACTTATTCCCATTGATGGACTCAATAGTCGAAGGTTCATACATGTCAATGTATAGAAATTCCAATGGTTCAACGATCTTCGATTCGATGACTATAGGATGACCTTGTCAATGTTGTTTGCCTTGCTCACAAGTTGCGCACAAAGAATCATTATCAAATTTTAGAATAGGTAAACCTCGAACAAGATCATTTGTAACAAGTTTATTCAAATTATTAAAATTAAGAAGTTAGAAAGCCTTTGATGCCAAAGCCACATGAGATCTGAAGTGGCCTTCGATAGTAAGCAAACAGAAGGTATGCCAACTATTGGTTTTATGTCCAGAGTGAACATATCGTCTTTTCTTTTCGACTTTAACAAAACTTCCTTCGTTTATTTGTTTGAAATCACACTTCCTTATTCAAAAAAGAGAACTTGATTCCCAGTGCCAAGGATATGTTGAGATACACTTATAAGGTTGTGTTTCAAGCCTTCGACATATGCGACTCTATTCACAATAAACTTCCCATTTGTAACCTTCACATATCCTTTCACTTTTCACATTTGATTATTACCAAACTTCACAACTCTAGCATTTTCTAACTTCCTAAAAACTCTTAGGTTCTCTTTCCTTCCAGTCATGTGACGCGAGCATCGACTATCAATGTGCCAATTTTCATCATATTGCTCGTCACATAGAACCTTCAATAATTCAGAGAGATTTAGGTCCCCAAGTCTTTTTGGGTCCTTGGACATTAGTGTGAAATGTTGTGTGTAGTGTCGAATTAAAAATCCAACTACGAAATTTTGTGTTGATTTTGTCAATTAAATCAACTTCATCAATTTTTGGCATAGAAATAAAATCATTCAATATCGAAGCATCAACTTTGATTTTCTCTTGTTCAACCATTCTTTCATAAAAATCAATTTTCTTGTCTGTTTTAACTTCTTTCCATTGTGATGGATTCGACAATGATTCTTGTGATGAAGTACTTCCACCCATTGATTCATTCAAGTAATTCTCGTAAGCCTGATTGACTTATGCTTGAGAATACTCATTTGATTGAAATTTTTTTCCTTTATTTTCAAACCAATGATTGTAAATTTTCATTTCATTTTTGCCTTTGACAAATGAAACTTTTGATTTGTACAAAGAAGATGGATTTGGAAATCGTGGACCATTAGGTTTGAATGGTACATTTCTCTTTGCAACATTTGTTGGTTTTGACAGACTTGTTTGCGAAAAATATTTTTGAGAGTGTTGTTGAAAACAATTTTGATATCCAAAACGAGAATCTTTTTGGAAACTTTTATAATTTTAAGAAAAATTCTTGTGAACACGTCTCTGATCAAGATTTGGACCTATTATGAATTTGTTCTTTCTTTGAATTTTGAACAAACTTTGACTTTTGTGAAGAAAAAAAAATTTGATTTTTGTTCTCAACACTTTTGTTGAAACCTTTTTGACCAACTGTCGAAGCTCCTTTTGAAAAATGTGTTTTTTGATTGTTCTGAAAATTTATTTTCTTGAACTTGTTGTGATTTTTGTTGTAATTTCCTTTCTTTCTGAAAATCTCTTCTTTTTTTCCAATAAGCTTTGTTTTGAGATTTCTTTTTGGAAACATCATTTTCAAAAATTTGAGTCTTCTCTTTTATATTCTTCAAACCATCTCGTAAAGACTTATCACAACTTTTCTGTGATTCGACATCTAACTTGGTAGTTTTCACAACCCAAACACCATTTTTTTATTTTTAATATCTTTTGAAAACTATTTCTAACTCTTTTGACATTGAAAAGTTTTTGATCTATGATTCAAACTCCTTTCCTCAATATTTTGGTTTGAATAAAAAACCTTTATTGGTCATTTTCAAATTATCTTCTTTCAATAATTCATTCAATTTGGGATCAACTTTATCCCTATTTCCTTTTGTAACAAAAACTTGATTTGGAAATTCTTTATTAAATTATGGATAAAGGGCCGAGTTTTGTTCAAGAAAATGTTTTCCTTTTTCTATCAAAATCTTTGTGTATTCCAGTGAATCCTCAAACACTTGAGCTTCAACAACTCGTGGAATTTGTTTCACTTGAATCATTGTCACTGTCACTTTCATTATGTGTTATGTCTTCAATAACAACAAACTCTTGAGAATCATCAATTTTGGTTGTCAAAGATGAATCATTATTTAGTTTCAATTTTGAATCATCATTTTCTTCGCTTTTGGCTAACAAAGTGATTTTCATGACAGACAATTTTGAGCAATCAACACATTCATCTTCCTTAATTTCACTAGTATTATCAGAATCGTCTTCGATATCAGAAAAATTTTGGTAAGTACTTTGTGACGAAGTCTCAGTTTTGTTCAAAATTTTCATTTGTTCATTTTTAGACAAAGTATCATTCACAATATCAACCAAATTATCATTATCCAAACAATCATCGATATTAACAATACCATAAGCATATGAATCATTAGGAACTTGATCATATTTAGCAACCATACTCTTACAATCATAAGTAATCTCATCAACTAACTCACGCTCAAAATTTATGAAAGGGAGTAATTGTCGGTGTTGTTCCTTACAAATATCTGACGAATGATAGATATGAGTAAGTTTTCCATAAAACCATTTAGCTATCTTACAATATATGTTTCTTTGTTTAACTAGCAAACTATTATCTATTCTTAAAGAGTCTCTATCTATCATGATATTCGTAAGTTTGAAGTCTAAGCTCTAGCCTTCTTCTCCTCCAAACAATTCCTAGCTTCATAAAGCAAAGCTTTATTTTTCTCTAGTTTGCTACTCATAGAAATCAACATATCATTCAAGTAAGAACATGTATAATCAAAATCAGAAAAAATAGCATTGTAAGAATTTAAAGGAACATTAAGAGAGATAAGAAGATCACGTACCTTCTCAGTCATAGGAGACTTCGAAGCTATTGACACAAAACATCTTACCTCAATTAACTCATCTTCATCTTCACTCTCTTCTCCATTCTCCTCCACAAATCCTTCCTAATCACTCTCCTTCTATAAATGATCACCAATATGCTTTGCGAACATAACCCATGAGTTGGATAACGCATCTCCTTTTCATCAGAACCAGAAGACCAAATCTGGTAAGTTCCATCTTCATCATTTGAATTCTTCGCCACCAGCGAGAGATTCTTTGACTTTTCACGAAGCTCCTCAATCTTCATTGCATAGTAAGCTTCATGTTTTACTTTCTCCTTCTTCTCCTATTACTTCCTCAACATGCAATCACTTGCAAGATGGTTGTGCCTATTGCAATAATTACAATCATAACCGGAATCTCCTTTTAATTTCTTCTTAACTTTCTTCTCTGCTTTCTTTTCTTCCACCGTTACAACACTCTTATGACCAACCCCAGAATTTGACAATGACTTCTTAACTGAGTTGTTATTAAAGTTTACACCAATTGGCTTCTTATAGAATTTATTGACCCTATTATTTGAATAATAGGCAACAACTTCATCATCTGAATTCATCAAGAGACCTTCTTCATTCTTATCAGCTCCACCTTCAGAACAAGATTCCTTCCCAGTGGCTTTCGATACTAGTGCCAAAGGACCTCCAAAGTTCATTTTGTTATTTTCCTCTGCAATCTCTTTCACCTCAGACTCGTGAGCTTTAAGAATGTTGTAGATATTCGACGGTGAGTAAGTTTCGAAGTTCTCTTGAGTCTTTATAATCAGATAGATATTCTTCCATCCCTTCTACAATCCAAGTATGAAAGTAATGTTGAATTCGAGAGTGGTATGGACAACATTGTACATGGTTCACTTGTAAATGAGCTCTTTGAATCAATCGTACTAAGTTTCGATAGATTGATTCTCCTTTTTTTTAAGTCAGCTAACTCCGATAAGCATTGAGTCACTGAGCTTTTCTTAGTCCACTCATTTCATTGGAATTTTTCCTTGAGCGTGTTCCAGATTTCTTGTGCAGTCTTGCAGCCACAAATATTGTTGTACACGACCGGTGGCAAAGCTCCACATACTCGCCAATGCATCTCTTGTCATTAGTCTTTTGTTTTTTTTCCTTGAGCAATCATATCTTCAGCAACACCAGCCGTTCCTACATCTTGAAGATGATCGGCACAATAAGGACCAACACTAATCGATCTGCAGACATCCACATCGATTCCATTGAGGTAATATTCCATACGATCTGCCCACTGATCGTAGTATTCAGGCAGCAACATCGGAATCTTTATGGAAGATCCAAGCAGATTATCAAAGTTCATCATGGTTTTAACATTCAAATTTGCCATTGAATCAAGTTGAAAAGAGGATAAACTTGAAAAGAAAGAAATCGGATACAAACGATTAATTAATGATCGCAAAATCGTTAAATCACAGGGATCAATTGAAGAATTATGTTTTCACTTGCGGAAAGATTGAATCGAAACAAGTGATTCAATAAAATGAAAACACGAACGAGATTCTTCAATCGATATGTCGATTCCTGCTCTGATACCAATTGCAAAGTCGTATTTAATCAATCGTAAAATAAATTAGAGTACAAATGAACACACGATGTAAATAAGATCTTGTTTCAGCTCGATTTGTCCGGATTAGTTCAAGTACATATGTAGAGAGAGAAAGTACAGTGCTCACAATGGAAAAAGCTACAAAAGACTTATGTACCTACTCTATTTATAGAGTACTTGACGGATACAAAAATCAACTCTGGACTTCGACATTAATAGCGAATCTATAAATGTGCATGATACAATACATACATTATCGAAGTCATGTTGATTTTCGATATTGACATAACATTCGTTACTAAGACAACTACTTAAGCTTCGATATACCATAACAAATATGACTCTACAAACTTTGGATATTTTTATATATTATATTAATGGCTATTTATAATGTTGAAAAGTTATTAACTTTAGTGTGTATATATATATATATATATATATATATATATATATATATATATATATATATATATATATATATATATATATAGAGAGAGAGAGAGAGAGAGAGAGCTAGGTTCAAATGTTTTTAGCAACTATTGTGTGCCTAAACGCACCAATGAGAATTCAAGAAATAATAAATAATTAAATAAATCATTAAAGGGTATTTTGGACCTTTTGTACTTTTAATTAAGGAAATCATTTAATTGAAATCCTACAATTATGGAAATAAAGTAAATATATTTGACCTAATCCTTCACCTTCGTTTCCTGCCTGGAACATCACCACTACAGAGAAGAAATTCAGCGACTTCCCACCGCCGATTGCAGCCCTTCCTTGCGATCGATTAAGAGTCATCGGCCATTTTCTGAATGTTTTTGTGTTTCTTTCTTCTCCGATCAACTGAGGATCGAAGTCTTTCCCTCCCTGCGTGATTGTTGTCGGATAGAAGAAGGAGCAGCCGTCGCTGCCACTTGACGGCAACACTGCTGCCTCCGTTCCATTCCTTTCCACGATTGGTGGCTGACGGAGACGGAGATAGTGAACCAAGGGAAGCCTTCCGGGGATTAGATCTCCCTTCCTTGCGATCTGTTCAACCACCGGTGAACCCATTGGAGCTGCATTCAGGGGCTTTTTCATGGAAGTTGTTCTAACACTATATGTAAGTGTTTGATTTTTCCTAATTTTATTTACCCATTTGATACTATATTCTTGATTTTTTGAGATCCATCATATAAAGATGGTGAAGTCTTCAGTCAATGATTCACTTGCTCAACCTGAATTTTACCAGTACATCAAAAAATCAGATGGTGAAGCCATCCGACTTTAGGCACATAGAATTTTAGAATAGTTTCAGATAACCTATAAAACAATTACTTTATCATGTTTGTATTCTATCTTGTAGAATTTGATATTTGAAAAAGACATTGGTGAAAAATTTATTTCTTATCTTCCTCATGAATATCAAGCACCAAAGGAATAATCTTCAATTAGTAGCAGTAGCAAAATCGCCTTAGTATCTAATATGATGAGGGTAATTCTGCCAGAATGGAATCACGAATTCCAATTCTGTTAGAATGAAATCTAATATGTTGGTTTGATAAAATGTTCACTTCAAATTATTCTACTTATTCTAATGTATGTTGTATAAAATCATGCTCATGTTTATCTCCTTTTTGCAGCTCTTTGTATAAAATCATTCTCATGCAATACAATTCTGACAGAATGTCAATCGCACAAAATGTCAATCTCATAGAATGCTAGCATATTTTGAAGTGGCTTAGAGGTCAAACATACACAAAATGTCAATCTCACAACAAGTATATTTGTTTAACTGGTAATGAATTTGTGATACTTTATGGTTGACTTTATAGTCTCTACTACATTCTGTCAGAATTTATAGTTTTTATTTTTCTACTATATTCTGTCAAACTTTATAGTCTTTAATACATTCTGTCAAAATTTATAGTTTTTATTCTATTAAAATGCATTGAATTGTTTAATTTTTGAAACTTGATTATGTTTCTTTGTGGATTTAGGTTTTGAAGAGGCTAACATTGATGTGGAGAAGGAAGAAAACATATAGAACGAGAGTGTATTATACCAGAGTGTGTTATGCTACAATGTATAAAGTGTTGCTTAAAAATAATATTCTTTCAGAATAGATTAGTGTTTTTGTTAAATTTTGATGTTTTTTTTATTTTTATCTTTCAGAATGTTGTTATTATTCAATTAATCACAATCATACAATGTAATTATTTGTTATATTATTAGTTCAAGAATTGATTTTGTGTATTCTTTCAGAATGTATTTACTAGTTTATGGTTGGCATTCTGTCATTCTGACAGAATAAAATCGAAAAATATATTTACTAGTTTATGGTTGGCATTCTATCATTCTGACAGAATAAAAATCGGATTTTTAAATTTGAATTAATTTAACATATTCATATTTTTAAAAAAGAAAGGAATTAATTATCCCTAAAAATCCAAAAATTTCATTTTTTAATATAGGTTAATTGACTAAAATGCCCTTATGCTGAAATTTGTGTGATTATATGGTATATATTATCTTATTCTACTATCATAGACCCTGAGATCATGACCTTTGATTATATTCCATCTGATGGTCTAGATCTGTGCATTCTGGCACACAATAGTTAGTAAAAACAAAATAACCTAACCTTATATATATATATATATATATATATATATATATATATATATATATATAAAGCTTTTTGCTCTGATGAGAGAGAGAGAGAGAGAGAGAGAGAGAGAGAGAGAGAGAGAGAGAGAGAGAGAGAGAGAGAGAGAGAGAGAGATTACTTTTAAAAAGTGTTGCCAAACTCTTGTTCATTAAGTTTGTTTCATCTGTTGTCTTGGCTTTCCCTCATTTAAAAATATGTATTTGTCTTAACAGCGAAAATCTCATAATTAAAATAACATAACTTTGTATCCAACATAAACTAATACCAAATATAAAAACATTCAGAAACATCATTTTAGATCTCATATACACAAACATACAAAAACAAGAGTTAATTTTTAACTTTTGCATTATTTAACTACCCATGTTTTACTTTTGTAGTAAAACTAAAAATAATATGGTACACACTTATATAATTGTAAAGAAACCTTTACTGGAATAAAGTAGTAACAAAGCGAATAAAGTGATCCTGTTTCGACTGCAACACACAACCAATTTTTGTTTCTCATAAAAAATATTGTGTATAGTATGTTTTTAGTTTAAAATTTGTTAATTAAACTAACGGGTTTATTAAAAATAAAAGCTTAATATAAATTTGTAAGCATTACATATTTTTAAAGTAATATTTTTATATAAATACAAAAGATATAATGAATAAAATAAATAATTCAATATATATACTAATAAAAAAATAATAACATATTTTATTTTAAA
Source organism: Lactuca virosa (assembly GCF_052849685.1). NCBI lineage: Eukaryota > Viridiplantae > Streptophyta > Magnoliopsida > Asterales > Asteraceae > Lactuca > Lactuca virosa. Next base: position 404,832,531 of record NC_136430.1, on the reverse strand, counting down.
GAATGATGTACTATTCTACTATATATATATATATATATATATATATATATATATATAATACTTTATATATATAAAGAAAAGAATGCGATGCGAAACATTTATTCTAAAATTTAATAGAATTGTCTATTTTATATATAAAAAATTTTAGGAACATATGGATTTTAAATTTAAAAAAGTAGAAAACACAAAAAAATGTCAAATGGAAAAAGAAAAATGTTAAAAATATCAAAAAATGACATGTGTTAAAATTAATAAGAACATGATATTTGATAAAAATGATTTTGATTTATTAAGTTAGATATGATAATATATTTTCTAATAAAGTTTTTAAAATTATAATACTATTTTAAACGGTTTATTACTTTGTAATGTAAATGAAATATTAGGTCGATGATTCGGAAACACTACATGTAATGGCGGATCTAGAAAAAATTGTCAGGGATACCAACCACGGTTTTATGGATAACACGTTGGAAAAATTATAATGCGTCAAATATTTTCTCAAAAAATTTTACACTACGCCAAAAATATAGGTACTCCCATGACTACATGCTATCAATTCCTTAGCACTATTTTTCTTTTCGATTGAAAGGAGTGAAATTCGATCGACTTATCCCCCTGGAGCATGACGTAAGCTTTGTGGATTCGATCCCTTCAAAATGCATTATATTGTGTTAATGATGATGAAAGATTAATGGTTGAGATACAAAATTCTAAATAAAAGTGAGTTCCAAATATAGTTTGTGTTTCGTAATTTATTTTTTACGTGATGGATCTTTTGACGAACTTGGTATGAGTCGTCTAGATGTATACTTTATTATTTGTATAAATACATTAAAATGTATATTAGATTTTCTAGGAAAAAAAAAAGTTTAACACTTGCTTTTTATGAAAACTCTTTTGCAATTTTACATATTTGTCCACTAAGACGGCGGTTCCTAATTTAAAATAAATAAATAAATAAAACTTTTCACTTAAAAATATGATGTGTTCAACAATAATTTTTTAAAATATTTTAGAAGCTTTTAAAAACAACTCGAATTTAAAGAAATTTGTTTGTTTTGAATTACAAGTTGAAAACTTTTATTATAGAAACTAATAATTTAAAAGCTATTTGAGGAGTTAAGGTAGTTTTTAAGAGATTTTAGTTTTTAGTTTTTATATAAGGTTATTTATAGGTTTCCAGTTTCCACCTAGTTTGCTCAACACTTAAAATTTAAAAAAAAAAAAAAAAACTACAATATTAAGTTTGCAACTACCAGTAATTGCTAAACACTCCCATAATTACGTTCCAAAATTAGAATTTTATTTTATTCTAAACAAGTTTTATGATAATTTAAAGTTCATACAATATAACTATTGTCATTTTTTTAACAATATTTTTATTATTTTAAGTTATCTTATTCTTGAACATCAATCTAATTACTCATAATCTACACCTTAAATCTTAATATCAATATGTCTCAAGTAAAACTTGAAATCTCAACCTCAAAAAGATAATGCATACATCATTCAGTTAAACCAAAAGCATTTTGGTATTATTTACAATTGGTTTTATAAACGTAATATAAATACCATGCATGATCAAAAAACAAGGTTTTAGATAACGTCGGGTGTGATTTGGCGGCAATGTCAAGCCTTAAGTTTTTACGAGACGATGTTTGTAAGGCATGACTTAAGGCGATAATTTTATATATAATTAATAATTATGTATATATCTTCTATTATTATTCATTTTTATACATATACTTTATGTGATTTAAGACGACTGACGTTCACTACAAACAATAGAACCATGTCAAAGTCATGATGAACTGTCTAGAACCTTGTCAAAAAAATATAATGTTGTAATTGAATATTGGTTACCTGGTTAACGTCAATTTTTTATTTATATAAAAAATTTGTAAATTTTTATCGGCTTGTATAATAATATTTTCCTTTTCTTTTCTTCTTTTTTACCAATTTCTATACAAATTTACAAGTTTACATATTTTATTCTTAAAAATACAATTATATATTTCGTTATAAATCCACGTATAAAAATAAGACCAAACCTCGTTATATAAACAAACCCTATAAGTATAATATGAAATGCTATATTTCTAATGATTGAAGCACTTCAAAAGTGTAGTGATAAAATCCAATTGAGGGGAAAATTACTTTATTCTTTTACATAGAAATGATTTGCTTTGTAAGAGAATAATTTATATTGAGATATGAAGATTCGGCTTTTTCATCCCTTTATTGGAAGAATTTATTCGGTGTAATAATGCATCAACCATATTCATGGGACTAGTCAAAGATTAAAAAAGAAAAAACATTTCACAAATTACCATATACGAGGATTAAACTAACTCAATACATCGAAATTAATTTCAACAAGAAATAAACATACTCTTAAGAGGCAGAGGTAGAAAAATCGACAAGTCGAAAGGGTTGAATACATATCAAAATAGATAAAAAAAACAACATGCTTATTGTCTCACATTGTTAGATGTTGGTTGAAATGTGTACAAATCGATTACAAAACATACAATTTTGTTTGTGATTATAAAAAAAAAAATGCATGTCTTCGGGTATAATGTTGATCGAAAAATAATGAGGATAAAGTTTGGACTTTTGAGAATTATTATTCAACAAGTCTCACATAGGGTCGTTTAATAGCTATTGACCGGGTTAAAACTTGTTACTGAGTCCATATTTGACTGAAACCATATTATTTGATTATTAATCAGAGTGACTGTGATGAATGAGAAAAAATAACCATATTACTCTTATGTTGTCTCTTATACTCGATAAAATTATTATAAAAAATACAAACTGTCACATAAAATCTAAATTAAGAATACATCATTTAAAATCCAAATACAAATTGTCATACAAAATCCAAATACAAATTGTCATACAAAATCCAAATACAAATTGTCATGCATATAAATTTAACGTTAAACATCTTATTCAACTATTTGAAAAAAATTATTAATATTATTAAACTTTTAAAACAAAATAATCACATGTTTTCAAAATAAAAGAATACATTTGCCTCCGCTTGTCATTCTTCCTTTGTCATATGAAACGTGTTTGTTTTAGGATAATAAATATTGCAAGTTTTGTTTTTGAATTTTCAACCAAACTGCATACTTGTTTTTCAAGTGGTCATAACAATATTTCATTTGTTTTTTTGTCGAATACAAAGTCAAGTTCATTTTTTAGTTTTTCGGTTACAACATTCCATGAGTTTCCTTTCAGACCACTACCCTCCCGACCGTTACTTGTTAGTTCTTGTATACATGGTTCAAAAAAAAACTTTTGTTCACAATATTCAAAGACCAACTAGCTCTACCTTTTTTTCTGTCATGTCTAAGGAATAAATGAATGATAAAAATGTTTTGTTGCACAGCAAGATCAAGAAACAAGCATACACATAAGGGGTTGGTTTGGAATATACACAAATATACATAAATTATGTACTCATTTTTTCCTGTTTCATAACACAATTTAACAAACCATATACTCATTTTTAACACAAATATACACATAAACACAAAATAGTTTTTTAACACAATTTAACACACACATACACACAACAGATTAGCATTTCATTTAACCAAAAATTCATTAACACAAACACACATACACACAACAGATTTCATTTAACCAAAAATTCATTAACACAAACACATACACACAAGAGATTTAGCATTGCATTAACACAATATAAATAAACAGAAAACATGAACAACTAAAATACACACATATTTTATGAGTTCATGGATCATTAGGGCAGAATGGAGGAAGCGTAGTCGGACGAATAACAGAGAAATAAGGGAGAAACACAAACATAAAACATGAAGTCGAAGATGAGTCGGTGGTCACGTAGCAAGAGGAAGACATCAGAGGAAGGATGGTCGGAGGCTATGGAGGAAATATCATGGATGCACACTTTTTTTTCTTCGTTTCTGTTTAGTATGAAGGAAGCGATTGGAATTGCTTGTAATGTTGCTGGTCCTTCAGTTTGGAATATGGAACCGAATCTCCAGTTTTTTATGGACTGAATCCTTCATTAGGACCAAGTCCAACATTTTCTAACCCAAATCAAACATGTGAAATTAGATTTTTTGGACCTAGTCCATCTTTGGACCCAATTAGAAGCCCTGTCAAACACACACATAAATGTTTTCTGAAAGTATACAAATCAATTTTTGTTGATTTGCTAGAGGAAAAACTCTCATTTCATGTTTTTCTTCTTTGCATCTATCTTTTGTTTTCAGTTTGGGTTATGAGATCTTTAGTTTATGTAGGTATATTGTTTTCGAAAAATAAATCTCTTATGAATTAGTGTAACTTTAAGTAAGAAAAAAGTTTAATTCAACGATCATCAATAAAATCTCTTTTTAGGTCGTACATGTTAATTATAATTGTTAGAATTTCATGGTTATGAATTGTCATCCTATATGCTTTGAGTACACACTTGCATTTGACAAACCATATATAAGTGTATTAAATTTGAGAACTATTAAAGAAATGATGCTTACGAGAAGTGGTTATTATTCACAACATGATGAGACAAGATTCAAACTAGATGCCTTATAATGGAAGTAGATCACCCTATACTCACAATAAGGGCAATTCATGTAACGTCCTGATTTTTAGAATAAATTTTTTCATTTTTAAAATAGGATAAACATCCATTTTCATAAAGATATATCCATGACAAAACCATAATTTGTTATTAGAGTTATACAGAAAAATGACACGTAATCTAATCATAAAATCGTTGATGTGTGTGTATAGTCCCTACATCGCCTTCTGAAGATCTGATAAAGTACTTGAAAAACATTAATCCACAGCTGTAAGCACAAAGCTTATTGAGTTCCCCAAATTATCACATATAACACATCACAACTAAGCATATATAACAAATATGGGTTATCAACAACCCTATGGTCTATCAGCAACTTTAATAGCTATGAGTTATCAGCAACCCTATAGGCTATTAGTAGCCCTAAGTTATCAACAACTCTAACAACTATAGGTTATCAACAACCCTATGGATTATCAGCAACCCTGAGTTATCAGCAACTCTAACCGTTATGATACAAGTAATACAGTGAGAATATTCACGTGAGGTAAACAACAACCTCAACAAAAGAACAGATACCATAAGCTACCTAATGCCAAACCGAGTCAAATATTCAATTATACCAAAGTTTGACCAACAGTCAAGCTGGCCAAAAAGTCAACAATCAACGGTCAAAGTTGGCAGTTAAACATCATTGACCACAACTCAGCGGCCTAATCCATTGACCGTACCCTGGTCACTAAAGGACAAAACAGTTGGGAATTAGTTCCAAACAAACGCGCATCAAAATCCAAAAACCATGTCGTGGTCTCTAAACAACCACGTCGCGGTTGCTTTGTTCCAGCAGATCCAAGAAGACTTAATACATTAAGTCCAAGCTTCCAACTTTCAGATCTGAATTCTTATAATGTCAAATGGATAAAGTTTCCAACTAGGGTAGATGTCATATTTGCTTTAGACATCAGCACTAGCATATTATAGGAAGATACCTTAACTACTAATTATGTGCTAAATATGTATGTGTATAGCAAGTTATATATCGCCTTATTAAAACTACTCGCCTCTACGAATATAGAACGTCATGAAGATCACAAGGCGCAGAAGAGTCGTCAACAATGAGGGAGGTACAAAACCTCAAAACGTCAGAGCAGGACCTGCTCAGTTCACAATTAATGATCCTCGAGCAATGATGCAGGAGATGATCGATCAGCAACGACATGAGTTTAGGGATCTCATAGCTCAGGAAGTAGCTAATTCAAGAGGTGGAGCACATGTGATCAACGAGGTGGTAGTCGTTGAGCAAGTCAACAATAGACCAATTCCTTCTCATCCAGAAACGGTTCAAGAAGGAAATAATGATGGCTTGGAAAGTTATCAAGGACCACAGCAACCAGATGTCCGAAGGAATGATGAACCCAGAGGCTACTGCAAGTATAAGGATTTCACGACTTGCAAGCCATCGTCATTTAACGAGAAGGAAGATCCAATATGAGTCATGGATTGGATCTCCAAAATAGAGTTGGCTTTTGTAACCTGTGGATGCATGGGGAAGTTGTAGGTCACCTATGTTGTGAGGTAGCTCAAGGGAACATCACTTTGTTGGTTGAACACGTTAGGAAAGATATTGAGTCCTAACAAGCCATTGTAGCTGACATAGGAAGAATTTTTGGCCCACTTTAAGAGGAAGTTCTATTCAGCTGAGAACATGTTGGAGTTAGAGAATCAACTCCTGAACTTAAAGAAGGGAAGCATGACGGTTGACGAATACACCAATGCGTTCACGAGCAAAATGGAATTCGCTATGCGCCTTGTTCCAGACAAACTGACCAAGATTGACAGGTATGCCAAGGGGCTACCTTGGGAGTACACTATGCCGGTTAAGCATGCACCTACCTTTGAGGAAGCTTTCTGGGCTGCAAAGTCTGTTGAAGGGAGGATGAATAAAAGACAGCCGACAAAGCTGAATCGGTGAAAAGAGGAAAGTTGATGGATTCTCAAGAAACAACAACAACAATAAAAAAGAAGAAGTTCTATAAGTCGAACAAAAAATATGGAAGCAGATAAGAAGGGAAGTGGTGCGATCAATGTAAGAAAAAGCACTTTGGCGACTACGTCGTCTGCTTCAAGTGTAAGAAGCCAGGGAATATTTCTATAAATTTCCCAGTGAAAGGAAATTTTTGTTTTAATTTTGGAAAGGAGGGGCAGATGAAGGCGTAGTGCCCAAAAGTTGAGAAACCAATCCCAAGGATCATGCCACCAAAGCCCAAGGGTCAAAGTTACCACATGACCCTCAATGAAGCAAAGGAAGAGACTAATGTTGTTTCAGGTACATTCTTAGTTAATCAAATTCCTGCAAAGATATTATTTGATTATGTATCAAATCACTCCTTTATATCGCATGAATTTGGTTGAAAACTTAGATTATCACCACTTAGGCTAAGTACCCATATTTTATTAGGTTAGGGTACATAACCATCAACTTGAACGAAAATGGATTTCGTCGAGAGCTTTTACCATTCGAGTTAAGCAAATTCGACGTAATTCTCAACATGGATTGGTTGGGAGAAATCCTTGTAGACATCCTATGTGGAAGGAAGATAGTACGTATTAATCCCCGTGGGAGAAAGTCGTCCGTGGTTTACAGTGATAAAAGTAGAGTAAGGTTTGGAATCATTATGAAGATGAAAGCTAGAAAATTCCTAGCCAAGGGATGTTCAACACTCTTAGCATGCGCGATAGACACGAAGAAGGAGAAGAGGGCAATGATTAATATACATGTGGTGCAACATTTTCCTGAGGTATTTCTAGATGAATTTCCAGGATTACCACCAGAGAGACAGGTAGAATTCAGGATCGAATTATTGCCAGGAACGACGTCGATTGCGAAAGCACCATATCGTTTAGCACCTACAGAGATGAAAGAGTTGATGACGCAACTACATGAATTTTTGGACAAAGGTTTTATAATACCTAGTTCATCACCCTGGGGAGCTCCTGTATTGTTTGTAATAAAGAAGGACGCTACAGTGAGAATGTGTATTGACTATCGAGAGCTAAACAAGGCCACAATAAATAATCTATACCCTTTACTTAGGATAGATGACTTGTTCGATCATTTATAGTGAGCAACCGTCTTCTCTAAAATTGATCTCGGGTCATGCTATAACCAATTGAAAATAAGAAGACACTGAAAAGACAACCTTTAGAACAAGGTATAGACACTATGAATTCCTTGTTACGTCCTTTGGACTAAAAAATGATCCAACAACATTCATGGATCTGATGCATCGAGTTTGTAAACCTTTTCTCAATAAATCAGTAATAGTGTTCGTTGATGATATATTGATTTACTCCAAGAACAATCAAGATCATGGCAAACATCTCCAAGAAGTACTGGAAGTCCTAAAGAGGGAGAAGACTTATGCAAAGTTATCCAAGTGTGATTTTGGATACGAGAGATACAATTCTTGGGTCATATTGTTAACCAGAAGGCATTATGGTTGACCCAACAAAGATGGAAGTCGTTACGAAATGGGAAATTCCAAAGAGTCCAACATAAATTCATAGTTTCCTATGATTGGCAGGTTACTATCGAAGATTCATTCAAAATTTCTCTTTTATCGCGGCTTCATGGATAGCCCCCACCAAAATGGGAGTTACCTATACTAGGAGCGAGAAGCAAGAAAAAGCTTTTGGTGAATTGAAGAAGAGGTTGTGCGAAGCACCAATCCTCGTCCTACCAGAAGGAACTGATGACTTTGTGGTTATTAGTGACGCTTCTAAGATTGGAATGGGATGTGTCCTTACCCAAAGAGACAATGTAGTAGCTTACACCTCGAGACAATTGAAGCCCCACAAGCAGAATTATCCGGCTCATGATTTAGAGTTTGCAACAATGGTTTTTGCCCTAAAGATTTGGAGGCACTATCTTTATGGAACCAAATGAAAACTCTATATGGATCATAAAAGCCTTCAATATCTCTTCACTCAGAAAGAATTAAACATGAGACGAAGGCGATGGATGGAGCTACTCAAGGACTACGATTGCGAGATACTTTACCACCCAGGTAAATTGAATATCGTAGCCGATGCCTTAAGTAGAAAAGTGATTCCGGAAGGGAAGATAACTAAATCCTTGAAGATTGATTTGATCTCAACGATTGTGTAAAAGATCAAAGAAGCACAGATTAGGGCTCTGGCAGAAGGTGATAAGAAAGAAGAATGTCTAGGCAAGACGTTTGCATTTGAAGAAGATAAGAAAGGGTTAAAGGCATTTAAGAATTGCATTTGGGTACCAAAGTTGGGTGGTATACGAGATCTTCTTATGGAAGAATCTCATAAGACCATGTACTCTATAGACCTAGGAAGCAAAAAAATGTACTTGGACTTAAAACCCTATTACTGATGGCCAACAATGAAGGTCGATGTGGCAAATTACGTAGCAGAATGAGTAACATGTGCAAGAGTAAAAGCACAACATCAGAAGCCATACGTGGATTTGGAACCCTTACCAGAACCCATAGGGAAGTGATATGATATTGCCATGGACTTTATAACCGAGTTGCCAAAGACAAAGAGAGGTCACGACATGATCTGGGTTGTAGTAGACCGGTTTATGAAGAGTGCGCATTTCATAGCCGCATGAGAGAATTGTTCTATGGATAAATTGGCAGAGACTTATGTAAAGGAAATTATAAGGATTCATGGAGTACCCTTATATATCGTTTCAGACGAAGACAGTCGATTCACTTCCAGATTCTGGAAGAGTTTGAAGGAAGAATTAGGCAAGAAGTCGTGTTTGAGTACTGCTTATCATCCACAAACGGATGGATAGAGTGACAGAACTATCCAAACCTTGGAAGATATGTTGCATGGATTTGCCTTAGAGTTTCCTGGTAGCTTGAACGACAACCTATCACTGGCTGCATTTGCATACAATAATAGTTATCACTCCAGCATCAAGATGCCTCATTATGAAGCACTGTATGGAAGAAAGTGTCGTGCGCCATCATGTTGGTTGGAAGAGGGAGAGAAACACCTTGCAGGTCCTGAGATAGTACATCAAACCGTAGAGAAGTTATAAGTAATTAGGGAAATGATGCTAGCTGCTAAAATTCGTCAGAAAAGCTACGAAGACAAGAAACGACGACAGATAACATTTGATGTGGGTGATCAAGTGTTACTTGAAGTCTCACCATGAAGGGGCTTATTAGATTTGGGAAGCATGGAAAGTTTAGTCCTAGTTTTATAGGACCATTCAAAGTACTTCAAAGGATAGGTAATCAAGCTTACAAGATTGAATTGCCCGCTGAATTGGAAGGTATCCATAATACCTTTCACCTTTGTTACTTGAGAAAGTACTCGGGAGAAGAAGTGGATATGCTTCCACTTTCAGAATTAAGGATTGGTGAAAATAGATGGCTGGTTGAAGAACCTCAAGCAATCGTTGTCCGTAAGAGGAAAAAATTACGTTATAAGATGATTGACTTGGTGCTGGTGCGGATTGAAAAACATGATAGGTCCGAACCTCACCTGGGAAATAGAATGCGAAATGAAAAGTCGCTATCCTTATCTGTCTGTTGATGCATGATTCCGGGACGAAATCATCCTAAGGGGGAGATTATTATAACGTCCGTGTTTCCTGCTAGATTAGTCATAGTCTGTAATCACTTTGGTCAACTATTGTAATCTTTTTATAATCAAATAAGAAAGGATTATTCATATATTTATGTGCTTATGTGGTTTATATGATATTCTATGCAAATTATATAAGTATTTAATAATAAAATAAATAAGATTAAAATACGCGTAAAAAAATAAGAGATTATTTAGGACAAATAATCTTAAACTAAGTTGTAGTATACATAATAAGGATTCCGGATATATAAGGAATGTTCAAATCAGACTTGGAACGAAGAAATTATGGTACGTTGAATTTTCGCGTTAAATCCGATACGGCTATGGATATTGCAAAATAGTTAATTGGAGATAGATCATTTATTAGCTTAAGGGATCTAAAAGAAAGTCGCAATGGTCATCAAACCGAAAGCATACATATAGAGAACGTCCAAATCTGACTTCGTATGAGGAAGTTATGATTTTTCAAAGTTTCAACGCAACAGTATATGACCCAGAAAACTAAATTGAATTCAGTCGATTGTTAGGAAAAAAACTAAACGAGAGTTGAAGATCTCATCCATACCTATCCGTCAATATATACACAATCGAGAACAGATACCGTATGAGAGAGTTATGACTTTTACATGAACTTTAACAGTCTAATCCTGTAAAAATATAACTTTAAAAATAAATTCAAAATTAGCTGCCATAGTCTAAATGAAAGTTGTAGATCTCATCGATAGCTACACGTGGATATAAAAACTCGTCGAAAACGGAGCTCGTATGAAGAAGTTATGCATTTTTAAGAAATCAGGAAATTTCGCACGCAACCGTGCGCACCGACCATGGGTGCTGTGGGCTCTGACCCTCCATGGAAATCGTGACACGTGGCAACACACAGAAGTTGACACGTTATCATGGTTGAACATAAGCGCGACGCAGGAAGCAGAGGGCGCTGTGTGCCTTCTGTTTTCAGCTATATATAGACACGATTTTTCTTCATTTTTCACACCTCTTCTTCAATTCTCTCTAGATTACCTCCTAGCCCTTTTGCCCTTTTACTCTCTAGTTCCCGGTTACTTTGATGAAACCCTGTGTTGTCAGATAGTCAGAGAATAGAAGCTCTCGTGTCAGAGTTCTACCCGCTTAATTCCTGATTTTCGTTAGATTACTCTGTAAGTCAAGCTACACTTATTTATTTTAAGTGTAACTTTTAATTATAGTCATAGTAATTTTTTATGACCCTATAATTAAGATTTATTAGTGATTCCAAGTCATTATATTGATTGATCTACTTACGGGAGTGATGTCTAGAGTGGATTTAGTGAGGTGTTTAAAGTGGGATTTTTAAACAGTATACTATGTATACCATACAGACCCTACCTCCAATATGTTCCTTCCTGGTTATTCCTTACTTGATAGATCTTGATGTAGACATTGAGATTGTTGAGGGATATGGGCAATCATTATATAGTCGCCAGGATTATGAAACTAGACTAAGACATAGTACTTTATACGTTTAGGTCATTGAGAAGTGTTACGACGAAGCGCTGCCCTAACTTCTAGTCACCTACTTTTGTCAGGTGAGTGCGTAGTTACTTTGAAGAGAATAAATTAATAAAAGTCTTTATTAAATGTTAATTGTTTTAATTATACTTTTTGCTACTTGTATACCTATAATAGTACTGCTTATTAGGAAATATGTTAGAATCAGAATTGCCTTTAGATATAGTTTGGGTTAATTATGGACTTATGAAAGGTACTTAGTTCTAAATAAGTCGGATATTGGTTAGGTATTATTCTGAGGGTAGAATGTTAGATCAGAGCGAATCGTCGTATTCCTCCTCTTTCTTGGATGACCAGAAATAGTGGTTCCAGATCAGACAATCGGTAGGTATGTCTAGGTCATCGACAAGAGTAGATGACAACACTTGACTATTTTAGGCGGTCTATTGAATTATGTTGCTTGTGTGGACTTATAACCCATAGACGTAGATAAGATATTTATCAATAACTATGAACATTGGTTGCCTTTATATGACCTACATTGGCCATGGACTCCCCTAGTTGTGTAGTCAACAAGATACTCAAACGGTTTATTAGGTAGGGTGATTCCTCTACATAGTCATTAACTGAGGGTTTCATGAGAATCAGTTAGGCTGGGTAGAATATCTTAAGGATATTTATGTCAGATTTTATATACCTATATTACCTGTCAAGGTTTGTTTTGCAGGAATGATACTATAAATTATTATCATTAATTATTATAGGCTTGAAAACCTTATGCATCTCACCAGGTTTCCCAAACTTGACCCACTCATTTTATGTGCATCACAGGTAAAATATGTAAGGCTTAGGGCTGTTCACTATACGGATAAAACCGAATTGTCCAATTGGACAATTTGGATTGGACAATTTGGTTCGGATAATTGGATTTTTGGATTGGTTTTTAGCAAAACCAAGTTATTATATTGGATTTCGGATTGGTTTTGGTTTATAAAATAAAAACTGAATAGTCCAAAAAACCAAATAACTGTTTATCATTTGTTTATTTATATACATTGTTTGTTTTTAATATATTTCTTTTAATTATTTTTGAAGTGTAAATTGTTTTTTAATAGATTTGAATGTATTACCCAATAAAAAACCTAAATATGTATTTCTCAAATGTTTTTATCTATAGAATATTAAATGATAACACATTTTTCTTAACGGTTGTTCATAAATTTTAATTCACAACTAAACAATTTATTTTTGTTTAAAGTTGTCTAGCATTCAAGTTTTATAAGTTTTAAATGTTACGCCTCTTGAAAACCGAATTGTAAAAACCGATCCAACTGAATTGTAATTTGGTTGGTTCGGATCGGATTTGAATTTAGTTTGGATTGTTCGGATCCATGTTTTGAAAACCGAAATCCATTTGGATTCACTTGATTGGATCGGATCGAACTGATCCATCCAAACGAACACCCCTAGTAAGGTTGCTGAAGCGTAGTTAGGATGCCGAGTGAAATAAGAGATGAGTCTGTTATAGTAATTCAAGACCTTTTATATATTTACGATGTAATGTATGTTTTGATATGAACGATGACATCATTGGAATTTAATATAACGAAATAAATTTTGTTATCTCAATACGTTTTATATAACTATGAATTTCCGCATCTTAATTTTTAAAGCGTAAATAAAAGTTTTAATTGGTTCTGTAAAATGGGGGATGTCACAATAAATTTTCTAACTTTACCCTTTAAGACACTCCAATCAAGTAAGATCTAAATTTAAAGTCTCAAAAAGTCCAAGAATGCATATTTTTCGACTTAATTTAATAAATCCAATCCTTCTACTTTCATATATGAATCAACATGATGTTTAAATGGATAAAATTTCCAACTTTATCCATTATAATGCCACAAACATCCAAGATCTAAAACCTGAAGTTGAGAAATGACCAAAAAAATATCTTTCTTTATGCATGGAGTAAAGAGAAATCTTGCATGCACTGTTTACTCCACCAAATGACCATATAACATCCCAAACTTCAATCAAAATCCCAAGAGTTCTTCTAAATCAATGGAATAAGCCACAAAGGGACCAAAACTTACTAAAATGGACCAAAATCCCAACAATCTCTTAGATGTATAGAGGAAACATAATAAAGCTTGAAACTTTAGACTTTTCCAAGTTCCAAAGGTATTAAGAAGGATGAAATATTCAAGATCCATGCTTCCTTGCCCAAGATTTCATGGGTCATCACCCAAGAACATTATAGGAGCAAAAAGGAGCACCAAATGAATTTAGGAGAGAGGATGAGCTCCAAACACTTTAATGGAGGCTAGGGTTTCATTAGAGGTGTTCAACATGACGTGGAGTCTGAAAATGACGAGCTATATGGTTAATGGCCTTTAAATACTACAAAAAAACCCTAAAAACGTGCAACCCATTAGGTTAGAGGCTCCTCCCACTCATTAAAGAGTGCTCCGCGCTTCTCAGATAAATTCCAGATTTTACAGTTTTCAGCTTCAGCTTCAAACAATCATAACTTATTCGTTCTGAACCCGATTTTAGTGATCTTTATATGAACGCGGAGGTCTTGAAAATCACCACAATTCTATCTAATTACTTTCGACTTAAAGCTTACCGAAATTAATTTATTAATACATGCAAAAAGCCATGAATATCACTTTTTCCCATTTTACCCCTTTATGGCTCCAATACACAATACACTGGCTTAAATCACTTCACCCAATATTATCAACATCTAATAAGGTCCAAACTTTATCTTTTTGAATATCGATACCTGATCTTGACTAAATTAAAGTACACCATTCTGAAATAAGAAACTTCTCGAAGCCGGATGTTACAAATTATTGTTGTGAGGATGTCAGGTGGACAAGATAAGATAGACCAAGAAAACTTGGTCCATATTTTTGGAATGGTTCTTGTCTGATTTATTACTTTCGGTTGGAACAAATTTTCAACTATTTATCTTATTTTATAGTTACGTGTAATCACATTGTCATCCAGTGTTGTGTCGGTAGCAGTCTAGACCGCGATGGGGTTTGCGTGTTATTGAGTTGTATGGCTCGTGTTATGGTTGGAAAGTGATGGGAGGGATTTTGAATAGGTTCCTACAAGTTGGTGAGATTATGGTCGTGTGCCTATAGTCCCACTGAGGTGCTGGCCGTGTGTCTTAATTCCCGTGATTGGATGATGGCAAGAACGATGTGGAACCGTGAGCTTATACTTCCCATGATTATACGGTGTCACGACGTATTTTGAACAAGTGATGTTACAAATTAAGAGTAAGAGACATTTGGGTCTTCGTTCATTAGTCTTTTGGCATAACTATGAGCTAGAGCGGTATGGTGTTGATATTGGTGGCTCAGTGACCGACAGTTTTGGACCGGGCATTTGTAGGGTATAGAATTAACGAAAAAGTCATGGTTGTTCTTCAATTGTTCCTTGTGATCTTATTCTTAGTGGATCATTGTTCGTTTTTTATGAGAATGGTTTCGTGTGAGTTATGTTACCAGTGATGAATTTTGGTGTAGGTCTCTAGGATGATTTGCCAGATGGTTGCACACCTAAGCTGTTATGGAAGTTTAGATGATACATGATATTTTTTGATTGACCGTTGCTACGTTCGTAGGAGCGATGGGTTAGTGATGATTTGTCAAGAATTTAAGTGTGTATTTGAGGTATTTAGGGCAAAATTTCCGGATTTGGATTCAATGAAATTCACAATCAGGATGTTCTGAGTGTTCGTTCTGCATGGTTTGGTGGCGCTCCTAGTCGGGGGCTAGGGGTAGGTATGTCGAATGGATGACCATCAGTCTTAGGTATAGTTTCTGGGGTTTAGATTGATGGGTTCCCGGTTTTGTGAGTATACTGATGGACTCAATTTTAGTTCCAGTTTTGAGAGTTTCCCAGTTTGAATGGTTTTTGCTATGAGTTGGGCATTACAGATGCAGAGAGAGATGTAGTTGTTGTAGTCGAGTGTTTTCAAGTGATTGGGTTGTTGGTTGGCATCAGTTGGGTTCCAGGTCGTCTCTCGAATTTTCGTTACGGATGCTTTGATTTTCAGAAATGGTTGGAGGAAGCATATGGATTGTGTTGATCTTGTTTTCATAAATTCTAACTGATTCAGATTTCGAGGACGGAATCAAGTTTAAGTGGGGGAGAATTATAACACCCGGTTTCGTGATGTTTCTAATTTTAGGATAGCACACTGTAATTCGATCGAGTATGGTCTTGGGCTTCAAGAGATTAAAGTTTAGAACTTATTGGATGTTGATAATGTTGGTTAAGTGATTTAAGCCTTGAATTGTGCTTTGGAGCCAAAAAGGGTAAAATGGGGAAAAGTGATATTTTGGGCTCTTTACGTGTATTAATGAATTAACTTCAGTATTCATTAAGTAAAAAGTATTCATATAGAATTGTGGGGCTTGTTAATACCTTTGTGTGCATATAAAGATCACTAAAAATGGATTTGGAACGAAGAAGTTAAAAGTTCTTGAAGTTGGAATTGAATTTGGGAAAGCCCTTAACTACAACGTGGTAAGCCTGTTACCACAGAATGGTGAGCTGTGTAACCCAAACCCATAAAATGTAGGGTTTTCTTTGTATTTAAGGGAATGGTTCCTTGTTTTGGGGTCATTTTACAGCCTCCATCATATCAAGAGCTCCTTGGGAGCAAACCATATCCTCCCTTTTCATAGATTGAATTCTTTCTTTCTTTCTCTCTCTCTCTCTCTCTCTCTCTCTCTCTCCCCTATGATTCATTTTTATGATGTTTTTTGGGCTTTTGAGTGTGTTATCCTTCAAATACTTGGTTTTGAAACTTTACAACTGAAGGTCGACTCTATGCTGAAGGTTAAAGGGGACGGTCCAACTTTATACTGAAGGCCCAAGGGGCGGTCCAACCATGTGTTGTAGGCCTTGTGTGAATGCATTGTATGTGTATTATTGTGTGATGTATTTTGGGGAACTCACTGAGCAAAGGCGTGACTGTACACATCCATCAACATTTTAATGATTTGAGATTTCGTGATACTTTTTTTATAACCTTGATTTTGAACTAAGATTTACAAACAAATGGTTCTGCCTTGAATATATCTTATGAAAATGTGTGATTATTCTAGTTTAAAAATAAAAAATTTATTCCAATAAAATTGGCACGTTACAATATCAAAAGTTTATATCGAACTAATGTTAAATTAACCGTACTTGTATTATGAAACCAAAATTGAAACATATTTTTACCTTTAATTCAAAACCACATAATTATATTTTAAAATTAAATAGCAACATACTATTATTTTCTAATAGCATATTTATTTTATAACAACACATTATATAGTTTTGATAAAAATAAATATACCAGTTTAAGAAAAATAAACATAAATCTTGAATATTGCATCACGTAAAACTAAAAAAAGTAATAAATGATGTTTTTACTTCAATTTTTTAGATAAAAAATAGAAAACGAAAATATTTAATGATGTATTGTAGTTTAAAATATTTATATAAAATTTAGACAACAAAAAATATTTATATATTAAATAAAATATATTTGCATGATAATTAAAATTAGTAAGCTGTAGTTTTTTTATTTATATAAGTATTACATTTACTATGTTTTAGTTTTTTGCCTTTTTATTTGATTTAAGGTATATAATACAAGATTTAAACACTTCTTCTAAAGTTCACAAATGGTCCTTAGGCAAAATTTCACAAATGATCCTTAGAAGAAGTTTCACAAAATGTCAAAAATTGTCCTTATCCAAAATTCTCCCAACTTAACGACTCCAACAAACGGACATCCATCAAAAAGACCACTGAAGTGCAAGGTTTCGTCCAAAGTGATCATTCATGCAAAAAGAAAAAAGGTTTCATAAGGATTGTTTTGGGGAAAAAATCAATACCATAAGGACGATTTATGTAACATCCTTATTCCTGCTTGAAGATCAAGATTTCATTTTGGTGCATAGAAGAAAATACTCAAGTGTAGATCCATCAAGATTTCTTTATTTCTGGACCTTTATGATTTTAAAGCTTCAAACTTTCCTTTTAGTTTGCTAGATCTTGCTTATTGTCACTTTATGCACCTTTGGTCCGTTTTTGGTGGTGAGCTTGGATTTGATATGACTCCGACTTCTTTTGAACACTTAGGATTGTTTATAGATCTTTTGACTTGGAACGTTGGGGTCTTGCGCATGACCTCTAAGCCATGCAAGTTGTGTTGGCTTTTTAAGTCATTTTAGAGCATAAAGTTTAGATCTTGCTTGATTGGAGAATCTTAATGAATAAAGTTGGAAACTTTATCCATTAATACATTCTTAAGGACAAGATATGTAAGTTTAGGGTTTTAACTTAATGGATTAATTCATTTCACCTTGTGAAGAAGGTCTGTATGTGGTGTGTCCTTCCTTGGCGCGACACTCTTTTAGGGTTTTCTGAGACGCGTCTGTTTTAACCTGAGATCCCAATTATTTTGTCTTTTAGTGGGTGCAGGGTGCATGTTTGACCATTTTTTGACTTTGTGATTTTTTGGATAAATTTGAACTTGGGTCAAACTTTAGGGTGTAGGTCATTGACTAAGGTTCGACCTTTTTATTAATGTCTAAGTGGCTCGTGAGACCAGCCTTCACATTTCTGGCGAGCTGTAGAGATTATTTGTTTCGTCTGCAAGGTGAGTTTTCTAACTATACTTTACATTACAATATGTATCTTTATGTGTTAAGATGGTGTTATGTTGTAGCGAGCGGTTAAACAGTTACATGAATTGTTGGGTTGTTGTTGATTGTCTGTTATTATATATATGTAGACATATCTTATGGCGAGTTGAGGACGGTCCATCTTTGTGTTGAAGGTCAAGATACTCGGGTGGACCAACTTTATGTTGAAGACCAGGAGCGGACCAACTTTATGCTGAAGGTTGAAGGGGGCGGGCCAGCGTTGGGCTGAAGGCCAATGTTTGTATGCTTGCATGTATTGTGTGTGGTATGGAAATTTTGAAAAGTCACTAAGCTTTGACTTACAGTTATGGATTAAATGTTTCATGTGCTTCTGAGGATCGTGTGAAGTCGAATGCATGACTATACACATTTATCAACAACTTTCTTGTTTGAGATTCCGCATTGTTGTGATACTTTGATTTTTGGGTTTATGTTTTTGGAATAATGGTTTTATGGATGATTGGTTTTATGAAAATGGATGTTATCTTATTTTAAAATTTTAAAAATTTATTGTGAAAATTAGGATGTTACAATTTGTGAAAATTTGTCTTTTTTATATTTCAAAGTTAGTTAAAATAAAATAAAAATGGTATAAAGGTCTTTTTTTTATATGGGTAATTGACCACCTATAATTGATATTAAAACCACGATGATCTTCTATGAGGCCGGAAAAAAATAGAGACTAAATTTATTATTATGAAAAACCACAAAGACCATTTATGATTATTTGTCTTTTATTAATAAAAATATATAAAAAATACAATATACTTTTGAGAAATTAAGTAATCTAACCACAATTTAATATGTATTTAAAGAAAAATAACCAAAAAAATTGTTTTTAGCAAAAAAACCATTTGGTCCGGAATAAGTATTTCGGACTAAGAAAAAATATTTTTTCTGACAAAAAAGTATACTTCAGACTGAAATTTCGGATTTCGAAAAAAATCTATGGAATTTCAAGAAATTGTTCGAAATCCGATGAACAATTTCGAATTTTGAAAAAATCGTTTTTTAAATCTAACAAAAATATAAACAAACATAGTAAATATGAAGTATATATACGATATTAATTCATAAAATTATTTTTTATTGAAAAAGGTTAACATTAAACACTTTAACATGAAGTTTTGAGACATAGGTCAAGATATTCTTTCAAAAAATTTGGAAGAAAAAAACTAAACAATAATACCGGAAGTTGAAGATCAAACCCAAAATGGAACATTCTTAGGGAAAAAAAACTTCGGAATCTAAATAGTAATCCAGAATGAGATAGTCAGGAAAGAAAGTCATTATTTTTCCAAAAATGTAATATATATATATATATATATATATATATATATATATATATATATATATATATATATATTGGGCTAGGTTATAATGTGGATGGACAACTATTGTGCGGACGTGTGGACAATGTTATTCTATGGGAATTACTAACAGAATAAGTTGTTTAGTAATGTGAATACGTTCAACCTCACACAACTATCGTCATTTTCATGCATTCTCACTAATTCTTTTTCATTTTTGTTCTCACACATCATTTTTCACTCATTCTCATTCTTACATAATACGACTCAATAAATATTCTGACAACATTCTGACATAATGAGAATAATAATAAAAAGTCTATAATAACCTTATAGACGATTTAATTAGTGAGAATGTGCGATAATGACTATAGTTATGTAAGATTTAATGTGTTCATATTATCAAACAACATATTTTCTTTGTCATTCTCACATAATAGCACTGTCCACACGTCCGCACACTAGACGTCAATCCACATTTGAACCTAGTTATATATATATATATATATATATATATATATATATATATATATATATATATATATATATATATATATATATATATAGGGTGGCGTTCAATAGAGAACCATAATTAACAAGGAACGAATCGTGAGCATCGGAAATCATAATGATCAACGGCCAAAGAAATAGATTTACACTTTTATATTGAACGCATACACCAGATTATACCAAAAAATTCACCTCCTTACCAAAAAAACTCACCTCTTTTTTTCGTTTAAATTTTTTTTAGGCCACATTTTTTATCAAAAAAAAACCAAATATACCGTTGTTCTCGATTTTTCGTCATATTTCCATAGAGATCCATGTTGATTTATAAAAAACGATTTTTTTTTCGAAAAAAACTCACTTCATTTTGTTAGTTTTTTCAATATTTAAGTTTATTTTTATAAAAAGTCTATAATAACCTTATAGACGATTTAATTAGTGAGAATGTGTGATAATGACTATAGTTATGTAAGATTGAATGTGTTCATATTATCAAACAACATATTTTCTTTGTTATTCTCACATAATAGCACTGTCCAGACGTCAATAGATGTCAATTCACATTTGAACCTAGTTCTATATGTCTATATATATATATATATATATATATATATATATATATATATATATATATATATAGAGAGAGAGAGAGAGAGAGTCAAGATCAAATAAGAAGGAAATATTTGGTAGGAAGGTAAGAAGTTTTTTTTCTACATATTTTTTTCGCGAACAAACAAAATGAATCATTAGATTATTCATTTGTAAGATTATTCACAAGAAAAAAATTTCAAAAAAAACATCTCGATGATTCATTTATACAATGATTTTGTTGTTATTCACTAAAATTGTCATAAAAGTGAATTTTTTCTGAATTTACTTAAAAATGAATCATAAAGATGTTTTTTTGGGAATTTTTTCTTGTGAATCATCTTACAAATGAATCATCTAGTGATTCATTTATTTTGTTCGTCAAAAAAATATATAGAAAAAAAACTTCTTACCTTCCTACCAAAAATTTCCTTCTTACCGGATCTATATCCTCTATATATATATATATATATATATATATATATATATATATATATATATATATATATATATATATATATATATATATATATATATATATATAGGGTGACGTTCAATAGAGAACAATAATTAACAAGGAACGAATCGTGAGCGTCGGAAATCATAATGATCAACGGCCAAGGAAATAGATGTACACTTTTATATTGAACGCACACACCGGATTATATCAAAAAATTCACCTCCTTACCAAAAAAACCCACCTCTTTTTTTCGTTTAAATTTTTTTAGGCCACATTTTTTTATCAAAAAAGACCAAATATACCGTTGTTCTCGATTTTTCGTCCTCTTTCCATAGAGATCATGTTGATTTATAAAAAAACGATTTTTTTTCGAAAAAAACTCACTTCATTTTGTTAGTTTTTTCAATATTTAAGTTTAGTTTTATAAAAAGTCTATAATAACCTTATAGACGATTTAATTAGTGAGAATGTGTGATAATGACTATAGTTATGTAAGATTGAATGTGTTCATATTATCAAACACCATATTTTCTTTGTCATTCTCACGGAATAGCACTGTCCACACGTCCGCACAATAGATGTCAATCCACATTTGAACCTAGTTCTATATGTGTGTGTGTGTGTGTGTATACATATATATATATATATATATATATATATATATATAGGGTGACGTTCAATAGAGAACCATAATTAACAAGGAACGAATCGTGAGCGTCGGAAATCATAATGATCAACGGCCAAGGAAATAGATGTACATTTTTATATTGAACGCACACACCGGATTATACCAAAAAATTCACCTCCTTACCAAAAAAAACCCACCTCTTTTTTTCGTTTAAATTTTTTTAGGCCACATTTTTTATCAAAAAAAAACCAAATATACCGTTGTTCTCGATTTTTCGTCCTTTTTCCATAGAGATCTATGTTGATTTATACAAAACGATTTTTTTTTCGAAAAAAACATACTTCATTTTGTTAGTTTTTTCAATATTTAAGTTTATTTTTATAAAAAAAACTAATTATACCAAAAATATTAATTTTTTGTACTCTATTAATAAACATCAACACCGACTAAAAAAAACGTCGAACAATGTAGATTCACACTGTGAATCTAAACTGTAAATATTTCAATTTTCAACATTCACAATGTGAAAAAGCTCGATCAGTTCAGATTCACATTGTGAATCTGACTTACTATTATGCACACTGTGAATCTGAGAAGGTTAAAAAAAAAACCATCGATCAGTGTAGATTCACACTGTGAATCTAAATTGTAAATATTTCAATTTTTAATATTCACAATGTGAAAAATTTCGATCAGTATAGATTCACACTGTGGGTGTTTTTCGAAGAAAAAAAGTTAGTTTTTTATATATCAGCATGGATCTCTTTGGAAAGAGGACGAAAAATCGTGAACAACGGTATACTCGGTTTTTTTTTTCGATAAAAAACATGGCCTAAAAAAAATTTTAAACGAAAAAAGGAAGTGAGTTTTGTTATAATCCGGTACATGTGCGTCCATTGTAAAAGTCTACAACCTTTCTTTTGTCGTTGATCACTTTAAATTTCGACGCTTTGGATTGGTTTCTTGATTAACAATGGTTATTTTGAACTTTTCCATATATATATATATATATATATATATATATATATATATATATATATATATATATATAGGAAGGGTTATTTGGAAAATAAAAAAAAACCCTAAAAATCATAAAAATGCATAAAAAAATACTTAGAGATCAAAAAAAAAAATTGAATTTTTTTTTGAAAAAATCGCAGCTTTCTATACAAATTCGCTGAAAAAAATTTTGAATTTTTTTTTATAAAAAAAAATTGATTATTTATTTTTTTTTCATCGAATTTTAAGAAAAAGCTGCGATTTTTTATAAAAAAAATTCAAAAAAAAGTTTTGTGATCTCTAACTATTTTTTTTATGCATTGTTATGATTTTTAGGGTTTTTTGTTTTCCATAGAACCTAAACCTAAACCTATATATATATATATATATATATATATATATATATATATATATATATATATATATATATATATATATATATATATATATATATATATATATATATAGGGTGAGGTTCAATAGACAACCATAATTAACCAATCGTGAGTGTCGGAAATCATAACGATCAACGGCCACGGAAATAGATGTACACTTTTACATTGGACGCACACACACTGGATTATATTATAAAATACACTCTTTACAAAAAAAACCCACCACTTTTTTTCGTTTTAAAATTTTTTTAGGCCATGTTTTTTATCAAAAAAAAAACCGAATATACCGTTGTTCACGATTTTTCGTCCTTTTTCCATAGAGATCTATGATGATATATAAAAAACGATTTTTTTTTTTTCGAAAAAAACTCAATTCATTTTCTTTGATGAAAAAAGTTAAGATCTATTTTTTATAGAAAAAAATTAATAAATATATCAAAATTCATATTTTTTGTACTTTTTAAACATAGATATATTCATGTTAAAAAAAAACGATATTTCAGTTCAGATTCACATTGTGAACTTGTTCAGATTCATATTGTAAACCTGTTTATATTCACATTGTGAACCTTCTCAGATTCACAGTGTGCATAATAATAAGTCAGATTCACAGTGTGAATCTGAACTGATCGGAGTTTTTTCACATTGTGAATGTTAAAATTTGAAATGTTATAGTTTAGATTCACAGTGTGAATCTACACTGATCGAGATTTTTTTTTTGTGAACTTTCTCAGATTCACAGTGTGCATAATAGTAATTCAGATTCACAATGTGAATCTGAACTGTTCGAGATTTTTCATATTGTGAATGTTAAAAATTGAAATATTTACAGTTTAGATTCACAATGTGAATCTACACTGTTCGAGTTTTTTTTGTTTTTTTTTAATCGGTGTTGATGTTTATTAATAGAGTACAAAAAATTAATATTTTTGGTATAATTAGTTTTTTTTTGATAAAAATAAACTTAATTATTGAAAAAACTAAGAAAATTAAATGAGTTTTTTTCGAAAAAAAAAGTTCGTTTTTTTATATATCATCATGGATCTCTAGGGAAAGAGGACGAAAAATCGTGAACAACGGTATATTCGGTTTTTTTTTCGATAAAAAACTTGGCCTAAAAAAATTTTTAAATGAAAAAAAGGAAGTGAGTTTTGTTATAATCCGATACATGTGCGTCCATTATAAAATTTTAGAACCCTTTATTTTGTTGTTGATCGCTTTAAATTCCGACGTTTTGGATTGGTTCATTGGTTTCTTGATTAATAATGGTTCTCTATTGAACTTTTTTTTTCTCTCTCTCTATCTATCTCTCTCTCTCTCTCTCTCTATATATATATATATATATATGGCTAGGTTATTTTGTTTCTTACATTTATTGTGTGCTAGAATGCACCAATAGGAATTTAGTAAATGAAATAATTATTTAATTAAATAAATATAGATATTAAATGATTTCCATAATTATATGTATATTAAATGATATCAATAATTATAATTCTCTTTTTATGGAAACTAATTAAATCCGTCATTAATGTCAGCAATAACATTCTTTTAGAATAAATTCGCATCTAGGTTTTTATATATGAGTTCGTATTTTGTTTCAGGACTCACTCACTTAAAATATAATAAAGTTGAATGAAATATGAAGAACGATAGTGTATTCTACTAGAATACACTCTCATTCTGCTGGAATATACTCTCATTCTTCTAGATATGAATTCATTCTGAAAGAATATTATTGTTGACATTAATGACGAATTTAATTAGTTTCCATAAAAATGAATTATAAGTATGGATAGCATTTAATATACATATAATTAATACTAAATTCTTATTGGTGCATTTTAACACACAATAGATGTGAGAAACATTTGAACCTACCTTTTATATATATATATATATATATATATATATATATATATATATATATATATATATATATATATATATATATATGGGAAAAGTGAATATACATTACAGCCCTACCTAAGTTTAGGTACTAAACCTCATGAAAAGACATTATTTTACTTTATAAAGATTGCGATTAGGGGATTCACGATTAAAACTTGAAGATGTAGATTCATGATGTACACAATAGTTTTGATAAGGAAGCAAGAACATTGATTATTTTCGACCTTAATGACGGTGGAAAACAATAGTGTTCAATAGGGTTAAGTAATAAACGATAATGGAGGAATGAAAACAATGATGATAAAATGATAATAGAGGGAAGAAATGTTATTGGAGACAATATATTTACCAAATGAAAACCAAATCGAGCATAATTACTAAGTTAAAACGAAATATTTTAGAGGTTTAGTACATAAGCTTAGGTGGGGCTGTAATGTATATTCTCTATCCCTATATATATATATATATATATATATATATATATATATATATATATATATATATATATATATATATATATAATGTTCAAAAAATAAAACTACGATACAACCCGGCCGTTAGGCGGCGGTTATCGGTAATACTGTTTGGACACCAATTCTCACGTATGCGTGACTTGGTTACAGCTTATGACTATTATAATCTATGACAATGACAACTTTGGTCCCTCTATTTTTATGAAATTACAACTTCCTGCTTAGTTTATGTAGTACCAAAGTGGACCTTCACATAAAGGGAGTCATGTGCTCTTTATTCTACATATGCGATAATTCAAACATTAATTAGAAAAAAGTGCATAGCTACCATGTATATATACGTGTGTACTGTGTAGGTATGACTTTCATGTACTTATATAACTTGTTCTATCTTTTGTCTCGTCTTTTTATTTATATGCATTGATGAATTTCAATCAATTTTCATGCTTTAAAGTCGGATCTATCAACCAAATTAATAAGTGAATCAATAAAGATACACACAATATTAGAAACTAACAGCGATCATGATAAATACAAAGGAAGCTATAACTTTTGGCACTGGTAAGTATCAATCTTCACTCATCAGTTTGTATGCATTTATGAACTTCAATCGCCTTCTAATGAATTTAAAAATTATATATGAAAACCCAAAATAATAAATTTATTATTTGGAAATTTGCTCAAACTTTTATTACTCACTCACAAACACGTCTGGAGTGATTTATTTGATGACATATCACTTAAAATTCAAATGTACAGTTTTAATGGCGTTGTAAAAAAATAATTAATCACTCAAAGGAATCCACTTCAATCAACCCAAGCAAAATATTAGACGAAATTACTAACCAATAAACATTAAGAGCACTGTTAATTTATAATTCTCTATTTTATCTCATTTTTATATTATTAATGATGTTTCCATATAATCTATCATGGTATCAAGCCATTATACCCCACGCCTCATCTTCTCGACTCACCCTACATCAAACGCTGCTTTACATTCTGTTTACTTTTTTTGATCGACCCCACTGCACTGTAAATCCAACTCTTCCGATAGCCTCCATTAGTTCTCGGTGTGTTTCTCCTCACAGCCACCGCGGATCTCCTAATAATGTTTGTTATCGCCGCCGATCTGCTATTGTTGGTGTGTTGTTTGATTTCTTCTACGGATGTAGTGTTGTTCCTTCTCCAACCAACAACCCCTGGTTGATCATTGCAATTTTTCTTCTGTTGTTATTGTTGCACACGGAGACACCATTGGTTACTTTAGTTTCTGTCTCCTCAAGGTAAGATTTTCGCCTCTTATTTCTTGTCTGCATTAAATCTATTTTGTGTATTTTTCAACGGTTCAGTATGTCCATTCCTGCAAACTCATTTGCATTAAACTCAACCGCTGGGCAACTAGTCTTTGCCCTTACTAATGTGTATTCACAGTCTAGTTTCAAGCTATTTATCAATGGCTCCAAATACAAGTTATGGCGCGAGATATTTTTGGACATGTGTAAAGGTGCTAAAGTTCATGGGCATATTACTGGAAAATCCAAACCTCAAGGTGATGAAGATGAGGATTGGAATGCTATTGATTCTAGGATAAAATCATGGTTTTATTCCACGTGTGATGCAAACTTATTGCAAATCATCTCCAGTGACGGTTGCACCTCAAAATATTTATAGGACAAGCCACACGAGTTTTTTCTCAACAACAAAATGTCACGAATGCTCCAACTTCAACAATAATTCCGCAACACCAAGAAGGGGTACTCATCCATTACTGATTTTTGTCATTCCTTGAAGAACTTGGTTGAAGCTCTAGCCGATTGTGACTGTCAAATTTATGATGTTGAGTTAGTTATGCAAATTCTCCGACAACTTCATCCCTCCTACCATAGCATTGTCGATGTCGTTACAAATACAAAACCATTTCCATTATTCATTGAAGCCAAAAACATGTTATTGATTCATGAGTCACGAGAAGAAGCAACTGACTTACTTCGCGATATTCCACTCACATCTCACTACTCTTTATTCCTCCTCGAACCATGGAAAATTGCAAAATAAATTTAATAAAGGCAAGAATAATGGACGGGAAGCTCCCAAGGGGGGGGGGGGGAGGAGGTCATACTAATGCTTCCTCTAGTGATTCTCCTATTTTAGGTTCTCAGGGTGCAACCGATCATTTTCCAGCTTTTTTATGGTGCTCAAAACAGACTCACCTCTTCGTAAATGCAACTTGGCAGCCTATTAGGACCACCTCCTACAGTCTTCGGATCACCTGTACAACACACTGCTACTGGCACAACTCAACAACAGCCTATGCTGCCTTTCGGAGGTCATCATCTCCCCTCACATGTTGTTGTGCAACCATTCTAGAAGGCCTCGCAGCTGTTGCATTCCTTCGGTTCAAAAGCACAACAAGTGATGTCCAGCTTCGGGCCCTATCAGCAGCCATATTTGACTCCTCAACAGCAGTCCTACAGCCCCACAACTCCTACTCAACAGCCTCCTCCTTATTCCTTTGGCGGGAAAGCCTCTCACCAACAATTCATGGATCTTTCTTCAGTTTTTCAAGCAATGTCTGTCTAATCTCCTCGCGACAACAACTATTACATGGATTCATGAGCAAGATCTCACATGTCTTTTAATAATGGTACAGTACATTCTCTAACTCCTTGTAGCTCTAAATTCATCATGGTTGGAAATGATGTTGTACTTCCGGTTAATTCTATTGGTCAATCTTTTTTTCCTTTTTCTAATAATCATTTATCCCTCAAAAATATTCTTGTTTCTGATAAAATGATCAAGAATCTTATTTTTGTTCGTAGATTTACCATAAACAATTTTGTTTCTATTGAATTTGATCCTTGTGGTTTCATTGTGAATGATATTAGCACTGGTACTCCCCTTCAGCGATGCGATATCAACCACTCTGATCTTTATCCTGTTCTTCCGTCCACTGCTCGATGCGCATCATCATCATCAACTGCTCTTGTTGTTGTTTCTCATGACACATGGCCTAGAAGACTTGGTCATTCGAGCACCACTATCTTTCAATTTCTTAAGACTCGTAATTTTATTTCTTGTCCTAGTAAAAGCACGTCTTTGTGTCATGTGTGTCAACTAGGAAAACATAATCGTTTACCGTTTTCTTTATCTCAAAGTAAAACTAGTTGTGTGTTTTAATTAATGCATTCCGATTTATGTACCTCCCATGTTCCAAGTCTTAGTGGTTTTAAATACTACATTCTTTTCCTTGATAATTTTTCTCATTTCTTAAGGATTTTTTCCTTACGCTCCAAATCTGATGTGTTTGCCACTTTCAAATCTTTTCGTGCTTATGTGGTAAATCAATTTAAAACAAACATTCAACTTTTTCAATGCAATAATGGCCGAATTCAACAACAAACCGTTCTTGAATTTTTTTAATCAACATGGAATTAAAATATGATTCTCATGTCGTTATACCTCCCAGCAAAACGGTAAAGCTGAACGCACTATCCGAACCATCAATAACATCATGCACACATCTCTTATCCAAGCCTCTCTTCCTCCTCACTTTTGGGTTGGGTCTCTTCTTTCTACTGCTCACACATTCAATCTTCTTCTTATAACCATTCTTCATCTTAAGACCCCATCTGAAATCATTTTTGGATTCTCTCCCTCTTACGACCATCTTCGGGTTTTTGGCTGTCTTTGCTACCCCAAATCTTTCCTCAACCACCCCCTCACAAACTTTCTCCTCGATCATCTTCTTGCATTTATCTTGATCCGTCTTCTGATCATCGCGACTAGCGTTTCCTTGACCTAATCACTCAAAAATTGATTATATCTCGTCACGTTACTTTTGATGAAAATCATTTTCACTTTCCTGAATTTCACGCATCTCCCTCACCTGCAGATTATTAATCTTTTATTCTAGAAGATCATCCTTCACCATCTTCTTTTACTACCCCTACTTCCACTTCCACCACGGTGTCTCAGAACTCCTCTAACTCTGAGTCAACCCGTGAATCCTCTCCATCGAGTTCTTCACACTCGTCTCCGTCTCCACCCCCTCCTCCCCTCCGCCCTCCTTCTTCCGCTTATCCGATAGTTACCCGATCTCATACAAGTAACTTAAAACCTCGACATATATTCAATCTCTCTATCTCTTCTAAAATCTCCCTTATTCCCCGATCCACTGCTCAGGCTATGTTCGATCCTAACTGGTGTGCAGTTATGGATTCCAAAATGTATGCCCTCCATGATAATCATACATGGGATCTTTTTCCATAATCCATGCATGTTAATGTTGTGGCTTTTCGTTGGTTGTATCGTCACAAGCTTGACAACAACGATCACTTGGACCGCTACAAAGGTCACCTTGTAGCTCAAGGTTTCTCTTAACAACATGACCTTGATTTCGATGACACTTTCAAACATGTTGTCAAACCTACCACCATTCACATGTTCTTAGTATCTTCGTCTCTAGAGACTGGCTAATGCACCAACTTGATGTAAAAAATGCCTTTCTTTATGGTGATATTATTGAAACTATCTACATGCGTCAACCCCCTAGGTATGTCAGTTCTAAATTTCCTAATCATGTATGTTGCCTTCGCAAAGCTTTCTATGGACTCAAGCAAGATCCTCATGCCTGGTACCAGCATTTTGTTGTCTTCTTCTCCACCCCCGGGTTTCATTACAGTAAATCTGATAGCTCCCTCTTCAGTTTCAATCGTGTCAAGGATGTCATCTACTTACTTCTCTATCTATATGATATCATTCTTATTACCTATTCTCCGGATCTTGTCTCCAAGGTCATCAAACGTCTATCCTCAGAGTTTCCTATGACTGACCTTGGCTCTCTTTCCTTCTTCCTTCACAATCTGCATTCACGAACGAGATTCTCACAGGTGCTGGCATGGTTGCATGTAATCCTTGTAGCACACCATCTAACACCAAATCCAAGATCTCCCCTGACGGTGAGCCTATTTCAGACCTCACCTTGTATCGCATCCCTGCAGGTGCCTTACAATATCTTACCTTTACTCGTCCCGATATTGCTTATGTTGTGCAGCAGATCTGTATCTTCATGCATGATCCACGTATCCGACATCTTCAGGTTCTTAAGCGCATATTAAGGTATCTCAAGGGTACCTTACATCATGGTCTTCATATTCATCATTCAAATGTTGATCGTTTAGTTTCCTATTCTAATGTTGATTGGGCCAATTGTCCTACTACTCGTTGGTCCACTTCTGGGTTCTGCGTCTATCTTGGTAATAATCTCATCTCACGGTCCTCCAAATGACAGCATGTCGTGTCTCGATCTAGTGTCGAAGCCGAGTACCGGGGGTAGGTAATGTGGTTGTAGAAACTGCATGGCTTAGAAATCTTATCCTCGAGCTTTATTGCCCTCTTTCGCGTGCCACTGTTGTTTTTTTATGACAATGTCAATGCCATGTATTTACCTTCTAGCTCGGTATAACACCAAAGAACCAAACATGTGGAAATAGATTTACATTTTGTTATGAAGCATGTTGCAATTAGTTATGTGTGTCTTTTACATGTCCCTTCAGCTTATCGGTATGCAAACATTTTTACAAAGGTCTTACTTACTCAATTATTTTTAGATTTAAAAAATAGTATAGACATTCGAGATCCTCCTGTTCCAACTATGAGGGTGTGTTAATTTATAATTCTCTATTTTATCTTATTTTATATTATGTAGGCGATCCTTTGTATTATTTTTACCTATATATTGATATCTATACATGCAACCCTAATTAATGGGGTTTCCACATAATCTATCAAGCACTACTACCTTAAAATCATGTTTTGGCTTATGATTCTTATCTTTCGAACATCATCGAACAAAGCATTTTTATCGATGGATGAGGCGGGAAATCCATGAGTTTGTTGCTAATCGTGAAATTCCAAGTTATAACAAAGTTGTGAAGTATGCTCGTTGTCGGGAGCACGATTTAACTATACTTGCTGAACTAACTTCTGAGCCAGAAAGGCAACAAACTGAAAGAGCCTTGTCTGTACTTACTCAACAAGAATCTCAATCTTTCCCTTCAAAGTAGAGTCAATCTTAAAACACTTTTCCTGCTCAATCACAAGCCTATTCACTTTAAGTATAAAATGTTGGAAAAATTGAAGGCATAATAACAAGTTGGCTATTTTCCTTTATCCCACATTGGTGGGGGAAGAAATATTTAGTGGTTTTATAATGCTTTTCTCTTAAAAGGCCTTCAAAGACTTTAAGTGGATCAAGAAATGGTCCAAGCCCACACACGTGCGTATGGCCTAGGCGATGGCGTGAGTGCGCGAAATGGCACGATTTAAGAACACTTGGCACTTCATACCGGTCGCTGGGAGTTAAGAAGATTTTATTTTTAGAAGGTTTGGGATCGGTCGAGCTGGACCGAATCCGGCTCGTGGAAATCGCGTCATGACGGTGGGCTCACGCCGTGATTTGTGTCGAAATATTCTTGAAGGCCCAGAAAACGGCTTGCTTGGAGAAAAGGCGTCACCCTAGGGTTTCTAGGGGACAAACTATAAGGTTTTTTTGTTGCTTTCTAGGTTTTCGACACCTATAAATACAACTCCCTAGGAGTCGTATTCCATGCATGAAAATTAAATATTCTCTCTCCCTCTTGGCGATTTCTTTGAGTTTTTGTGTATTCACTTTGGGTTTATCATTTTCCATTGCTGTTGGAAAACCAATAAATATGTATTAAATCCTGGGGTTTTACTCTGTTGCTTACAACCAATAAAAGCGAAGTAAAAAACTTTAAGGACAGGAGTCTGATCCGTGCAATTTTCTACAATCAAGATCAACCATTAACAGGTCGGTTTTCCATTATTATTTCGTATTTATATTTGTCCAATAAGAGGAAAGTCTGCTTCTACTCCTTTTTAATAATTAGATCTGATCGAGAATGCTCAATCTGATTTATGGACGAAACTTGGTAACAATAATAATAATAATCTGATTTATTATCTTGCGACATATCAACGTTTGATCATCTATATTAATCGTTGGTTGTTTTTAAAAACGGCTGGATATTTAATCATAAATATTATCTATCCATTCGTTTGTTTGTCAATTCTAAATAATCCATGATTAGTTCATAATACTAATTATCAGATTGTTTAAATATCAAGTCTAAATTTCAACAATCTTAAAGATTTTTATATTGTGTTATAAATTTCATACTAATGAACACCCAAATCCAAATTGCTAGTCTCCTACTCATGAACCAAGAGTTTGCCAAGATTGATCGATTTGATGGTCAGAACTACACTCGTTGGGCCGATAAGGTCAAGTTCATGCTTCATGTGATGAAGCTCGCTTATGCTTTGGACCCTTACTTGACCCTAACTCATGCTGATCCAATTCCCGAAGCGGGGAAGATTGTGGACCTAAAGGTCATCTCTGATTTGAAAAAGCAAAGGACTCTGCATAAAGAGTCTGAGGAACTGTGTGTGGGTCACATTAAGAACTCACTATCCGAGATAGATATAGAAAGCATTGGAACTTAACTATAAGGCACACGAGGAAGGCCTAACAAGTGACTTATGTCTAAGTAACTAAAGTTTCAAATGGTTGATGATAAACCTATGATGGATCAAGTGCATGAACTCCAGGTCATGGTTAACAAGCTGAACACGCTTTCCATCTCTATACTAAAACTCTTACAGGTTGATGTGATTATCGAAAAACTGCCACCCTTATGGAAAGCCTTCTCTAAGAGAATGATGCAAAAATATGAGGACTACTCCTTAAACGATCTGATGAAACACCTCCATATTGAGAAGGAAACTCGGATCAGGGACAAGCATGGTAAAGTAGGATCGAGTGTGCATCACTTGTCAGCTGGGAGTTCTAGTAACAAGGGAAAGTCTAGGGGAAAAACAAAAGAAACTTTGGGCCCAAAAAACAAAGCTTCAAGAAACCAAGTCACCAGAATCCGAACTCAAAGACGAAGAGGGTTAGACCTTTCCATGTCTGCGGATAGATTGGGCACTATGTGAGAGAATGAAACGATCACAAATCGAATTAGTAGCACATGCAGTTGAGAAATTTACCGATATGGTGGCAAGTGTGAACCTTGGAGAGATTTTCATGATTTCTTCCCTTACCCGAGAAATCTGTGCTCAAGGATGGTTCATAGACATTGGATCTACTATGCATGTTTGTGGGCTACGGGAGAGTTTCCATACTGACCATCGAGCACCACCTAGGATGGTTGTGGTCTGTACAGATGGTAACAGAGTTAAGGTTCAAGGTAGAGGTGATGTCCGCTTGAAGTTCACACGTGGTAAATTGGTTACCTTTCGAGATGTTCTTCATGTTCCTACTATCTTGAAGGGGTTGGTTTATGCATACAAGTTTGACAAAGGTGGGTTCATGATGGAGCTTGAGAAAGGCATAATTGTGATCACTAAGGGAAAAGGTATGTTGGGTGGGTGAAAACATTTTCAGGAATGTATCGTATATTCCTTAGTGATGAAGGTAGTGCGAGTAGGCCAAGTGTTTCTAGTGATGGTTCTAGTGTTGAAAATGTGTCCACTGTTGGTATGAATGATGTAAGTGGTCGAATGATTGCTAATTTGAATGAAATAATCTTTTCTGGTTATTTTGTTTGTTCATATTCTTTATGACTTAAACGTTTAGTAGACACTAATGTTAAAAACATTGAAAAAAATGCAAACTAAAAGAATGTTAAAATATGACACAAAAGATTTTGAAAAATGTGAAACTTGTGTGAAATAAAAGTTTACAAAGAAACCATTTCCATCATTTAAGAGAAATACATCATTATTTGAGTTGATTCATTCTGATGTACATGAATTAAATGGAATACTTACTCGAGGAGGAAAAAGGTATTTCATCACATTCGGTGATGACTCCAGTCGATACCTACATGTTTATCTGTTGAGATCAAAAGATGGAGATTTTGATGCATTTAAATTGTATAAGGCTGAAGTTGAAAATCAATTTGAAAGACGCATCAAAATTCTTCGCACGGACAGAGGAGGAGCATATTTCAACCAAGATTTTGATACACTACAAAGAGAATGGAATCAATCATGAGAGAGCTTCACCCTATACTCCCCAACATAATGGTTTGGTTGAAAGAAAGAATAGAATCCTTTGTGAGATGGTCAACTACATGTTGAACAAATCGGGTCAACCAAACAATCTATGGGGGAAGCACTTATGACTTCTTGTTATGTCCATAATAGGATCACTATGAAACATCCCAAAAATACAACCCAAAAATTTCGTTTTCAAAATCATTTGACAAACATGAATATCATCGCCATAGTATAAGATCATAAAACATGTATCTCAAAGTCTCATAAAACCTGTCATCATAGCACAATATCATATAAAACATCAGAGTAAACTCTCAGGCTAAGAAAACTGTGGTGTGTGCCATGCCATCATCCCGAGCCTTTTCCCTTGCTAACTGAAGTACCTGAAACCAAAACTAAAACTGTAAGCACGAAGCTTAGTGAGCTCCCCCAAACTACCACATACCATACAATAACACATATAACATATATTGGGCCTTGCCCATTGCATCGGGCCCCGCCCGACATCGGACCGAAGTCCGGCATAAATTGGGCCCCGCCCACTGCATCGGGCCCCGCCCGGCATCAGAACGAAGTCCGGAATAACTTGGGCCCCGCCCACTACATCGGGCTTGCCCGGCATCGGAACGGAGTCCGAAACATATACACATATCATAAACATGCATGAATCACGAAGACATCAAACATAAATAACTACTTCTCGGGACCACCCCGACATCGGACCGAAGTCCGGAACTACTATCATCTAAACGGGTCGGCATTGTGGCCGTAGACCCGTTCCTACTGGAAGGAAACTCACCTCGTGCGACTGACTGCTGAAAAACTAGGTGAGGGATCCCTATATGCTGCTCCGGCGACTCTCCGACTATAAATTCCATAACAACACTTAATCAAAAACTGATACTCCTTCTTAGGGTAAAATGGCCATTTTACCCCTGGTCAAGGTCAACGTCCTGACCAAAGTCAACCTTCTAGGTTGACTTACTCGCCGAGTCACCCTATGACTCGCCGAGTCCCCATGCTAACTGACATCGCGACTGGTCGAACTGACTCGTCGAGTCGTTCTTAGACTCTCCGAGTCCTAGCGTAATCAGAAAAGGGGCATATCGACTCTAACTCGCCGAGTCCCTTCGTAGACTCGTCGAGTTCTTCCACTTTCATGTCTAAGTCATGTCCAAACCACTGAGTCACCACCTCAACTCACTGGTCCCACCCTAATCAGAAGAGGAGTTAGGGTTTACGGCCCGACTCGCCGAGTCCGAGAACAACTCGCTGAGTCCTCTTTGTGACATATCCATTCAGCCGATTCTAAACCACTTCAATGCTTCCAATACATAGATCTGGACTCCCTAAGCTGGCATTACACGTAAAGTTGCTAAGTTTACGTTCATACATGATGATATGGAGCTTAAACACCAAAACATAGCCATAAATGGAGGTTAAATGCATAGAATGGGGACACGGTCGAATAAAGGTGACAACTTTGAGCTTCTGGAGCTCATGAGTGTCTAGATCTGAAGTCCTTATATCCCCAAATGTTCACTATTCGAAAATGGACTTGGAAATGGCTCAAAAGTGGCAACAACAAGCTTTCATGAAGATCTAAGTGAAAGTAAGCCAAGGTATAAGCTTTATACCTTCAAAGTTTCTGAAATGCACTAGAAGCTTCGGATCTACTGCCTCTTCTTGAATCACCAAGGGTTTCCTTCCTTCTCCTAACTTCAATCACACAAATGTAAGAAAAAATGGCTCAAGGACGTACAGGATTGATTAGGGTTTCGAGAGTAGGCTGTGAAGGTGATGGGGGCTGGGGTGAAGACTCATAATGTTGCTTAAATAGGGTGCAAACCCTAAGGATTAGGGTTTCCTCCTGATGGACCTACTCGCCGAGTCCATTCCTGACTCGTCGAGTAGTCCACTTAAATCCCGCGATTAAACTGGCCTCTACTCGACGAGTTAGGGCTACCAACTCGTCGAGTAGTTCTTATAAAATGAGCATTTAATGAACTAAATACGTACCGGGAACGGGGGATTACACACTACTTGTGTGATACCTATAAGTCCTTATGAGTTGTGGAAAGGTAGAAAACTTAACATAAACTATTTGAGAGTGTGGGGTATGTTGGCTACTATAAGACACCTGGTCCTAATAGATCCAAATCGGGAGCTCGAGCTATGAAGAGTTTGTTCATTGGATATGCTCAGAACAACAAGGCTTACCGATTATTGGATGATGAATTTGGTGTTGTTATGGAATCAAGAGATGTGGAATTCTTCGAAGACAAGTTTTCTAGAGATGATGAAAACTGCAATAACACAACACCTACAAGTCTATCTCCAAAAATACTCTCACCTCCTCTTATTACGAAGGAACCACCGAGAAGTACCAGGGATATAATAGAGAAAAGTTTAGGAGATGATTTCTATTCTTAGTTGGTTGAAGGAACACAAACAAAAGTGACAAGAGAAGTCTTTTTTCCAATAACGTGGATGATGATCCTAAGACCTTTAATGAAGCCATCACTTCTAGAGATGCTCTTTTGTGGAAGGAAGCCAAAAAAAAGATGAAATGGATTCATTTATGGGTAACGAAACTTGGGACTTCGCTAATCTACCCAAGGGGAAGAGACCTATAGGATCCAAATGGATATTCAAGAGAAAATATCATCCAGATGGATCCATATTTGCCTATAAGTCAATATTAATTGCTAAAGGGTACAAGCAACGAGAAGGGATCAATTATTTTGATACATATTCCTTAGTTGCTAGGAGCAGTTCAATCATAACTCTCATATAAATATCAGCTTTGAAAGGATTGTACATTCATCAAATGGATGTAAAGACAACCTTTCTGAATGGTTATCTCAAAAAGGAGATTTACTTGGATCAACCTGAAGGTTTTGTGATACCTGGACAGGAAAAATAAAGTGTGTAGACTTATTAAATCCTTGTACGGTTTGAAGCAAGCTTCCAAACAGTAGCATGAGAAACTTGACACAACTATGAATGCGTTCGGATTTCAGCATAATAGTATTGACATGTGTATTTATTCCAAATGCACCATAGTTGTTATATGTTTTTATATTGATGATATGTTGATCATTGGTCCTCACCTAGAAGGTATTCTTGAGATGAAGAAATCCCTATCCTCGAACTTTAAGATGAAAGATCTTAGAGAAGTTGATACAGTTCTTGGTATCAAGGTGAAAAGGACAGGCAATCAGATTTCTTTAAGTTAATATCATTATTTAGAGAAAATTATGGCTAAGTTTCAACATTTGAATATTAAGGAATTCAATACTCCTTCTGATTCTAGTGTGAAACTAAACGTGAATTCTGGTCGAGCAGTTAGTCAACTTGAATATGCACGTACAATTGGAAGCAATATGTATGCAACAAAAACGCACTCGACCTGACATCACATTCGTTGTAAGCAAATTAAATCAGTAAACTATCAATCCAAGGATGGAGAACTGGAAAACGGTTTATAGAGTACTGGGATACCTGAAAAGG
This sequence comes from Lactuca virosa, assembly GCF_052849685.1. Lineage (NCBI taxonomy): Eukaryota > Viridiplantae > Streptophyta > Magnoliopsida > Asterales > Asteraceae > Lactuca > Lactuca virosa. The sequence goes on along the minus strand of NC_136430.1, from coordinate 404,794,219 downwards.
ACAAGTATTTTTGAGTTGACGTATTCATCATCTAATGGAATACTATAAGGGGATTCCGATACTAGCTTGATAGATCACACCAATGATTCAAAATCCACAAGTGGTTGGATATATACTCTAGATGGTGGTGTTGTTTCTTAGGCGAGTAAGAAACAGACATGCATAGTTCATTCAACGATGGAAGTAGCGCTAATTGCTTTAGCAACAATGGGGAAATACGTGGAGTGGATTCGAGATCTACTCATGGATATCCGTCTGTGGGATATTCCAATTCCATCTATACCCATGTACTATGAAAATGAGGCCACACTATCTTAAGCATGCAATGCGATATATAATGGGAAGTCGAGACATATAGGTATGAGACACAATTTTGTGAGACAACTAATTAAGAGTGGTACCATCAAAGTTGTCTATGTCAAGAGAAGTAGGAACTTGGAAAATCCTCTTACCAAACCTCTGATGAGAGATTTGGTTACATATATCACGTGTGTCATGGGTCTAAAACCACAATAGAATCGCTTCGTGAGGGAAACCCAACTTGACATTGGTGCTCCTAATTCTCAATTTTAAAGGGTAACAACTAAGTTACTAATGACAGAAGGTACTATCATTAATGATAGAACAATGTGAGGTAGGATAGTACGTCGTTTCCAAGAATGAGGTTGAGCTAATGATATTAACAAAGTTTTGGAGACATATAAGCAACGAAGATATTGTAAAACCTTGCCTATATGATCTAGAGGTGGTGCCTCCTTAAGTGAAGATTAGTGGTTTATCTTCTAAAGGGTCATGATAAGGATTTATAGCGTATGTCCGTATTAGTGCTCAGGGAGAATGCAAAGATGGCATGTGATGTGTGGTGGTAAATTGGAGAGGTCATCACGTTTGTGGTTTAAACCTATAAGGATACCATCAAATCGATCTCTTCTTGTTTGTCATCATTAAACTAGGGTTTAATCTTCATGTTACCTAAGTGACATCATCTATCTGAGTGAAAGGAAACTTTCTAACTTGGTGGGGGTTGTTGGAAATTATGAAGGCATAATAGCAAGTTGGCTATTTTCCTTTATCCCACATTAGTGCGGGAATAAGCATTTGGTGAGTTTATAATGATTTTCTCTTGATAGGCCTTCAAAGGCTTTAAGTGGATCAAGAAATGGGTCAAGCCCACACACATGCTCCTGGCCTGGCCGATAATGCGAATGTGCAATTTAGGCGCACTTGGCACTTTGCACGACGCATCAGTCACTGGGAGCTAAGGAGATTTTATTTTTTGCAGGTTCGAGATTGTTTGAGTTGGACCGAATTCGGTTCGAGGAAAATTCTTGAAGAGCAAGGCGTCACCCTACGGTTTTTTGCTGCCTTCTAGGGTTTCAACGTCTATAAATACAACTCCCTAGGAGCCATATTTCATGCATGAAAATTAACTGTTCCCTCTCCCTCTTGGAGATTTCTTTGAGTTTCTGAGTATTCAGTTTGCGTTTATTGTTTTCCATTGCTGTTGGAAAAACCGATAAATTTGTATTAAATCTTGGGGTTTAACTCTGTTGCTTACAGCCAATCAACCATCAACATGTTGGTTTTACATTATTGTTTCGCATTTATATTCATCCAATAATAGGCCGGTCTGCTTCTACTCCTTTTCTTATAATTAGATATGACCGATAATGATCAATCTGATTTCTGAGTGAAACTTGGTAGCAATAATAATAATAATTGGATTTATTATATTGCAACATATCAACGTTTAATCATCTATATTAATCGTTGGTTGTTTATGAAAATGTTTGGATATTTAATCATAAATATTTTCTACCCACTCGTTTGTTTGTCAATTCTAAATATTTCGTGATTAGTTTATAATACTAGTTATCGAATTATTTAAATATCAAGTCTGAATTTTTCAACATAAAAATTTGAATAAAGTAAACATAAAACTATGAATTATGGAATTAACAATATTCCATTGTAGTCAAATGTGTCACGTCCTTGTCAAATATGTGGCAGAAGTGACCAAGGGTGACGTCTTACTTAATCAATAAGCTTGAAATATTTATGTTGCAACAAAACTGGCCACACTCATACAAAATGAAGAAAAGATATTGAGCATGTTATTCGTGTGGAGTATTCGAATGCCAAAAATATGAATGTCCCATATGAGATAGGAAGAAAGTAAGGCGTCGGTGCAACGACCGGTGGGGTGGTGCGTCAAGTCAAAAGGAGGAGGTATCCATAACACGAGCTCGATCTTTTCAGATTACTATGGAGGAGGATCGTAATGAGCTGAATGTTGTGTGTCTTTGTGAATTCTTAATTTGTACCTATTTCATTTGATTCTAGATCAACTAACTCTTTTGTATCGCATGCTTATTTTCGCTTCTTGGAATCCATGCCTTTTATGTAACGTCCCAAAATTATGAGGTAAAATTTTCATTTTTAATTCAACCAAAACATTAATTATTTTTAAGTCAACATTCAATACCCTTTTCTAAATATTCAAAAATACTTTATAAGGAAACGGTTATCAGAGTAAAATCCCAAAATCATCATAATGCGGAAACATGGGTGGATGCGCTGCGATCAAGCCGGGCCCTTCCCTTTTGAACTGGAAGTACATAAAACCATAACCATAAAAATCGTAAGCACAAAGCTTAGTGAGTTCCCCAATATACCACATACCATACATAATAACCACATACTGGGCCCCGCCCAACATCGAGCCCCACTCGATATACAGATATGTCAGTCATCAGGCCCCGTCTGACATTGGGCCCCACCCAGTACACATATAATCATACAACCATATAATCATATGAACATATGCGGTAATTACAAAGACAATAGAATATCATACAGTCATCGAGCCCCTCCCGGCATCGGGCCTTGCCCGGTAAGCATACCATCAGATAACACATGCAAGAGTCACACATACATCTAGCATCCTAACGTATAAATCATGGGCCGACATTGGTGCCTTCGACCCGCTAAACACAGTGAGAAAAGTCACCTCGATCCGCTGATGATCAAATGACTGGTCGGGTCGTTGCACCGGGTAACCTCGCGCCAACTAACAATGAATACGAATATTAATCAATAATTATCCCGAGACCCAAAATCCAATGCCCACTCCATAACCAACTTCCTAAAGGGTAAAATACCATTTTACCCTTTCCTCATTTGGCCCAAAAACAAGGCCAAGCCTAATTACACAAAAGCCCAAGATGGCAACCCAATCCCAAAATTGCACAACAAGGCCCAAAACCACATCTCACGTTGTGACCAGCCTTGGTCATGTCGTAAGAGCTCACTCAATCAGACCCCAACTCATCACGACTCAACCTAGCCAACTTAGTCAAGGGAATGTCAACAGGGTCGCCCTCACGTCGTGATAAGCCCTCTCTCACGTCGTGAGCCTCAAGCAGATGACTAGAAACGGGACCAAACATTCCTCACATCGTGAGACCTTGTGTCACACGTCGTGAGAATAGTCTGAGGCTAATAATCCAAATTTTAAGTCCTTAATCCATTACGCCTTCCATCCTAAATCATCCAGAAGCTAACAAGGACTCCAATGGCCAATAAAAATGATTACTTGATGGACATGCATGCCCAAGCATGTCCTAAGCCCATCTAGGACAAAATGACAAGAAATGGCCCCAAACTCAAACAAGATTCATAAATTATAACCATACTTCAGATCCATATGACTAAATCATAGAGAATGACTCATTGATCCATAAAGTTGCCAACTTTATGGATCCCAAGCATGCAATCCAACATAAACATGCAAAAAGGAGCTTAGAACTTAGATTTAGCAATTTGAGCTCATAAAGATTGGATCTTGGACACTTACAATGGTCCAAAATGTGCACAATATGATGATGATGAAGCCTCCTTGCTGAACCAACACTCTAGAATCTCTTATTCTTCTTCTGCTAGCCACCAAAACACTAAAATGGATCCAAAATCACCAAGATGGATTAGGGTTATGGTTTTTCTGAGTTAGGGGAAGGTGGAGGCTGAGAAATGAACCCTAAAACCGAGTTAAGGGGGCTTAAATACATGGGAAACCCTAAAACTTCGTGGGCTTGGGCTGCAGCGATCCTCACGTCGTGAGCTCAGTCCCGGATAGAATCTTCATGCAACCCTCCTCACGTCGTAAGCCTCCATGCCTCACGTCGTGAGGACCACTTCTTCTCTACAAATCCAACCTTTGACCCTATGAAAACCTAATTCGATTCATCCAAGAAAACGGATGTTACATTTTATGCTTCCAAAACCAATTAATGTTTATATGACTAATAGTGTTAGTTTTGTTGCTGATTGAGTATTGAGAAACTGCACCCTAGTATTGGACGATCGTGACTTTTGATAGGCTTGATTCCTATGGATATAAATTGTTTTAATCTCGTGATTAATATTGAATAGTTAGTGAAGAACATTATAACGTCCTGATTTTTAACATACATTTTCATTTTTATTTATTCGAATACATCAGAGTATAATTACATTATGCAGAAAACATGATGCAAATGCATGTGTGTACAGTCGATCCTTGCCCTTTTCACAAAGCAATGAAGTACCTGAAAAACATTTATAATCAATTGGGTAAGCATGAAGCTTAGTGAGTTCCCTAAATACCATATACCACAATACCTATACATGCATACAAAATAATGGCTCGCGACCTTTCGCCGATCCACCAAATAATATTTGTATCTTGTACTTACGACCTACCTGCCATTTCGTCTTCAACAATCGGGTCTATAGGGTCCCGAACAGTCATCATTCCGTCGTCAACCCCTAACTTTACCGTAACAAATACTTTAATACAATAACAGTTGCACGCAAAGAGACTACACTTTCGGCTCTACTCACACAGGCACCTTAGAGACTATAATATTTACTCTACTAGTTTCAAGTACACTAACATTAGGCATATAGAGACTATCCTACTAGCTCTTATATCTTAACATACATGGATATATATATATATATATATATATATATATATATATATATATATATATATATATATATATATATATATATTGTAATACATAGTATAGTGAGATAACTCACATGGACAAGTACTCAGATGATTGATAGTTATCCTTTTGCCAATCCAACTGGTGGGTAACACATCTATTGAGTATTAACCTATACTATTATACTTTATTAATATCTATGGAAATATGGTAGACGATAGATCTTTCACTAATTCCAAAATATACTTTCATGGCTATAAAATAAGGATCAGCTAGGCAGGACAGTTGGGAGGCAGGACCATTTCAATGTATAGCTTTTCTGAAATCCAATAACCAAGCCAACATTCCAATTCTAGACACCTCTCCTATAAGTAGACCACTCATAATATTTAACTGGAATTAATGACTAATACAATACTTATAGGTTCTTAATAATGGCTATAAACATAAGTATAAGTTACCCTAAAAGCCCGGTAAGCGTAACTTAACTTACAGAGATTTCTAATGAAAAAAACACCCAAAAGATCGCAAGCAGGACTTTGACCCGAAATCTTCTATTTCATCGGGCTCTCTAATGCTCCAGAGCTTCACTAAAGTGAAGTTTCCCAGACTCCCGAAAAGCCTTAGAAATCGGACCAGAGAATGAATAGAGAGAGAAGATTTGATGTGAGAAAGTAAAGGGGGAACACCGCGCTTTTCTTGGGCGCGTCGGGCCTATGGGCCTTGTTGATCCATTCGACGACTGACACGTGCCAAAAAGCCGGTGGGCCACACCCACCTTCTAGAAGACGTTCTTTATATGCATGCTCTCGCTTACGACTTCTATGACTTTTGTTTGGATTACTTAAGAAAATAAGCAGCCTATCTCTTATTAACTTTTTACGACACGCTTTTCCGTATAGGGTTGAACGCAAAACTTTGAAGAATCACAAGTTCTTCATACGAAGTCAGATTCAAGCATTCTATATGTCTACGGAAATCATATAGACATCTACTACACGTTTATGATGTTTATTTTGGCTAAAAAGCAATATTATATATATATATATATATATATATATATTTATACATACATACACTTCGATATTTATAAACAAACGGTTTATATTGAATTCTACTGTATAGTGAAAATGAGGTGTTACAATTCTCCCTCACTTACAAATATTTCATCCCCAAAATCATATTCCTAGCACACCTAGATGTCATCTTATTGGATTTATCGAGATCAAATTGTGATCTAGCCGACGTTGTTGCATCGATATTTCTCATAGAGCTTCGTTTTCTACCTTAGATGAACTCCCGAACTCTTCGTGAAGTTTTCCAAAACCAGTATTCGTCGGGCTAGACCTCCAGAATATATACTCTACGACAAAAAATCACTTTCAGGCGTGAAATGTCGATTTGTTTCTTTGACTAGGAACATTGTTGACTCGTTATGAAGCTAATAACTAGGGAAATTTTCCTATAACGTCCTAGCAGAATCCTCCTTCCGAAACATTCCCCTCTAAAAGGCTTATGGTATACCGTTCGAAATTTTTCTCCTACAGCATTTTTCCATGGTATACCCGTTAAACACACACAAACCTAGATTACAAGCAAACTTTCTACCTAGTCCAAGTGTTCCAACAACCTGAAATTTAACCAAGCTACTAAAACGGGTTTACTGGTTTGAAAACTATGGAATCAATACTCTAATATTGGTGTCAGACTCAATATAAGGCTTGCTCATCTTCCAACCTACTAGATTATAATGAACACTAGGTCACCAATAGCCCTCTCGTAAGGCTATAACTACTTCACTTGTATCAAGGTATAACTACTTCTTGAGCATTTCATTTCTATGCATACTCACGACACGCCATGATGCTATCCAACTACTGGATCACGATACTAGACCGTTCTTTTTGTTATTCCCCATCAGGTCTGAAGACTCATGATCAACTCCTCAGTGGTCTTAAAGACTCACAACCATTATTCGAATATCATGTTGTAACCCAATCATCCTACTTCTTTGACATTTATTAGTCACAATAGATCTCTAATGGTACCCTATCGAATTACTGCACGCTAACTCCTAAAGGAAATCCATGGGTTCTCTTATTGCTTTACAGGATGAACCTTTACTAACCTCACTACAACAATACCTCAACTCACAAGGCGTCCTAAAGCTTATTCTTCAGCAACTATCATTGCGCATGCAGACTTTAATATGGAGTCAATCATATACCCAAACCATAACTAATCTATTCTAGGGATTCTCAGTTAACCTTAACTGTTACCAGCAACATCAAGATCAACTAGTCTTTCTTGGATCAACTCTTTCAATGGGCAAAATCCTTTTCTGAATGATCTCCTTCTAGGCGTTTCTTATTTTACCTATACTCACCTCAGATGGTGACTTGAACAAATCAATCAAGGAAAACATACTCTTCTTTAACATCTCTCCTACCACCGTCAACCCTTGGCATAAGGTAACTAAATCCTTACTTCCTAATTCTGGTATATGTCTTGAGTGGTCCATCCTTTTTCTGCACCACGGCACCCGACGCTCCTTATATGGCGACCTACTAAAACCTTATCTAGCTGCTTCTACGCTGCGAGGATAAATCCTACATCTGTGAAGGTGCCAACCTATAAGGTTCTCTTGGATATCTGAGTTGCACCCAAGAATTTGGCAAGTTCCTAAATCCTACAAGATGCTTGGAACGAAAGCCTAACCATTCCTTGAGTAATACTTCAAGAAACTTATAACATATATTGCTATAAAATTCCTTCTTCTTTTACCCATGCAATGGAACCAAAACTAAAAACCTCCACCTACTTGTGTTGTAACTTTCCTAGACCATGAAGTCAAAATCAATAGTTGAACTGCCCTTCTCACTTTCGTCTTAAGGGTCGGTTCTCCCCCACCTGGGTTTGACCCATCATTTTCTATTTCTCATAACCGATAAGGTCCAAGTTGGCTCTCCCTATGTGATTTGTAGCTACTTTTAACCTTGAAGAAACTCTTGGTTGTCATATCTAATGACCTTCATGTTGGATTGTGTCTAAGTCCATAACTATTTTGGTATGTACTTGACCCAATGGTATATGGTCCTTTTGGGTTGCCTTCACCAAAGCAACTTGATATGATGAATTATGGAGAGAGAGGATTAATTATGATTTATTAATATATTATGAGAATAATATATTAAAGGATAAATCATATTGTTTAATTAATATTAGTCAATAATTAATTAAGAATTAATTTGTGGCTAAAAGAGATTAATTAAACTTAGGGGACTAGAACTATCAATTGTGTGATAGTTGAATATTGGGCTAATGGACTCCATATTAGAGGAGTGGACGAATTCCATGGGGAAACCCATTAGAAATTGTCCAAGGCCTCTAAGGAGGGAGTCCATGGGCTGCTTAGGGCCTAAGCAGTCAAATTAGGGTTTCCTTGTTAGATAACCCTAATAGCCTCACTATTTAAGCACCCCTAGGGCACCAAAAACGCGACTACGAGTTTCCTTAGGGTTTCTAGACGTTTTTGGGTGCCTCTCCTCTTCTCCTTCTTCATCCTCTTGCTTTTGGTGTTTGTGAGCCATTAGAGGAGTGACACTTGTGACTCTAAGCTTTCAGAAGTCAATTACAAGAAGGAATAGATTGTTATTACTACATAACAATCAAAGGTAAGATCTAAACCCTATTCTTATGTTGATATCGATTATCACATGCTAGATCTAGGGTTTATGGCTTTGGATGATTATTGCATGTTCATTAGACAAACTAGATCCAAAGCTTTAGGGTTTGCATGTACACCATAGGAATGTTGTAGTGCTCAAAACCCATCAGTGGTATCAGAGCGTAGGGCTGTTTGTTGATGAATTGATGCATAATTGATCGTTTATTGCTTGAAAATCGAATTTTTTTGGTATCTGACTGGCAGACTCGCCGAGTCCATTCATGGACTCGACGAGTAGGTCCTACTCAACGAGATCCATTGTGGACTCGACGAGTCCAGGGTTCTGGTGCCGGGATTTTCGAATTTTCTGCCAGATTTTGTTGAGGATAATTGCAAAAACTCGTTTTTCTTGCCAAAATCCGAATTTTAAAGTTTGGAATGGTTATCCTCATCAAAATTGATGGATTTGGTTAAATATGGATAATATAGGATTATTATTAGTCAAATATTTGACCTAGTAAGTTTGAAAAGTTTCAATTTACACCCCTTAGGTTTTATAGTTTAAATTTGAACTTTAAAAGTTTTAGTTTTGAAATTTAAATAGTTAAACCCTAACATTGGAATTTAAATTTTTGATTAAAAGTTTAATTTGGAAATATTTAAATTCTAAACCCTAATGATTTGAAATGTTTCAAAACTTGCCCTCAAGTTTTGGAATTAAAATTTTTTGATTAAAAGTTTAATTTTTTGAAATTTTAAATTCTAAAACCCTAGTTTTGAAAAGGTTCAATTTATACCCTTATGGTTTTATTAATTTAATTAAAAGTATAATTAAAAGAGAGTTAATAAATCCATAATGACATGGTTTATGTTTAATTAAATTAAAAGGTATAATTTATTAAATTAACCCACATAGTATTTTAAAAGTGTAAAATACACCCTATACTATATATAACATTAAAAGTCTAATACTATATATGTATAACTTAAACTGTTAGTCTTACCGTTAGTAGGCCTCATTTACGAAGCCGGTCTATAAGGGGGTATAAGGTTATGGCCTATAAAATGGCCGTTTAATGGGTGTCCACTCTCACCCACCGCTTCCTTGATTGGTGGAAGGTCGTTAGCCGAACGGATAGGATAGGGCAAACCCTCTCCTCATTAAAGGTATAATGAATAAAGTAACTAAATGTTTTTTTTACAAAATTCCCAATCTTAGTTACTTTAGGAAAAAGTGAAATCGATGCAATTCCATGGAATTACACTTTGTACCCTTGTCGAGACAATTAGTGGAGCGTGTGTGGTTAACCGGCACACTAAGTTGGGTTTGGCATTGGTAGCGAAGGGTGACTCGATGTTTGTCATAGATCGATAGAGCGTATGTGGTTAACCGGCACGTCGATTAGGTGACTGTAACATTGAGGGCACCACGTACATTCGCATGGTTATTCACACCTTATTTGTGATCCTCGGCATCCCAGTCACAAATGAAGGGCATAATCGAGATTAAACATGACATTGAAAAGTTCAATGAATCTCAAAAGATCTAGGAGTTTCAATTCATTTAAAACTTAACCTTCTTTTCGTTTTTCATGGTGGAAATTGGTAAATCGTCATTTACCTACCTTCAAATGTTCTGCGAGTTGGATTACGGCATCCCTCTTCCAATTTGTAGGATATTGTGTTGGGTCCTAGCCTTAATATCTCATTTGGGTGTTTTATTAAGGACTCAATCAACTAAACTTGAATTTTCTCCCGTTTCATAGATGTCAAATTCTGACAACTATGGTCTTCCTAAATCCGTTGGAAAAGGTTTTCCACGTGAAGATGATGTTCCACGATTGTAGTGTGGAAATGGAAATCATGCTTCATTTCCTCCACCTCCTCCAATAATTCTCCCTGACCCACGTGTTCAAAGATTTGAAAAGTTCAAAGTCACTCAAGCCCTATTGGCAAAAAGACATAAAGATGGAAAGTCTATGTGTGTACACATCTTAAAGATGATGTCACACATTGACAGGTTAAGGATGTTGGGTATCGATGTCTCAAGGAAGTTGGTTGTTGACTTGTTTTTTCAATCATTTCCCGAATCATATGGTAAGTTCGTTAAGAGAGTACGATGTGATGGACCACGACATGATCCTTATTGATTTGACTTATTTGCTTATTGCTGCTGAATCAGAAATGATTTGGCGCACTGGTCAGCAAATTTGTCTGGTAAATCAATATCCCAACCCTCTATGGGCAATGGTAACATTGGAAGTCCAGAAAAGTTTTCTCTATGCAAGAGAAAGGCTGAGTCTGAGATAGTCCGGTGTGCCATTCCAGAGAGTCCATATGTTTTTACTGCCAAAAGAAGGGGTATTGGTTACGAAGCTGCCCTGACTACCTGAGAGATCTAAGAGATGGGAGAGTCAAGATGTATGACTCTACTTCAGGTAAAATCCACTATCTAACTCTATTAAGTTCCTATTTGGAGATTCCTAATACATGATGATGTGATAAGATTACATTTCGATGTTTTGAAGGATCGAAGAAAGGAAAGGAAGCTTAAAGGAAGGAGCAAGCTGAGTCAGATCGCGAAGAAATGGATTTCAATCGCATGATTCAAGGATCAGATATTTAAGCTACTACTTTAGAGTTAGGATAGATTTCTAAGTAATATTTACATAGTTTTCATTTGTAATCGCATTGTAAGGACAATATTTTTCCGCAATAAAATAAATTTTGATTTATCTTATTTATGTTTCCTTGCAATGGATTTTATGAAAATTGGTGTTTGAATGGTTCTATTGTTAGCAATATTGTGAATGGATTTGATTCTTAGTTATGTTATTTGTGGTAATGTCAGAAATTTACCAAATAAGGAAAGATTCTCATCGCCCAAGTTTCAATTGGACAGAAACTTTGAATCATGCAACTAGTATTGTGTGATGAATGAGAACCTACGTATTTGGAAAATTGAGACTAATTCCTTGTTCACATAAGTATGTGAGTCAAGTGAATGACTATGAGATCTGGTACACAATGTTGTGCACTAGTCAAGTCCACCACAAAGAACGATAAAATGTTCGTCATGATTTACTAAAAGATTAGTAAATATAATTATACTTAAAAGATTAAGTATGATTCTGAATCATTGAAAAGTTTCAATGAATGGCAGAACGAATAAGAAGAATCAATTAGGCAAGAAAGATAAAAGTTTCCCCAATCTAAGAAGAAGGGAGAGTACTTTTGTATCATGTTTATGATCATCTTAAGAACCATATTACAATTCATCCTCTAAGGACACCTTAGTGCACTAGTATGGCTAAGAAGAGGAGTCGAGAATTGTCAAAATTGGGTTAAGTCAATAAGATGAATCGTACTTCGTACCAAAATCAATTCTTAGAGTCATACTCCAAGATTGTGAATTGAGTGACATAATCTTAAGTCGGAATGTTCTTACACTTTCATATTTTGGTAAGTTGTGATGTCTTGGATAAGACAAAGACCAACTAGTACCAAATTATGTGTAGCTTTGTCATGATAAGGACACACACTAACTCTTGAGTATTTGTTTGTCAAGAAATGTTTCTTGATAAGAGAATCTTATATGTCAAGAGGTCAGTGGGAGTCTAAAGATCTTGAAAAGTTTCAAGAACAAATCAAGAAGTAAACCTATTAAACACTGGCACACGACTTGAGGATTGTAACCTATCGTGTTGACAAAATTTTATTTTTGTGCCAATCCAGTTGAGTGATTATGCATATGAGTTCTACGAGTTCTCAATTGAATGCATACGAGCAAACACCTTGTTCAATGAAAGTACATTGACTGGCATAGGTGAGCTGCTAGATAACTTGGAAGCAATGGTGGGACCCTTGATGGCAAGAAATTAAGAATGAACAAGTTCTGTCCATAAGAGTTTGAATTTGTCACAAACATTATCTTTCGATTATGGTTATGGCAAATTCACATGGATAGGAACACATACACCATAAAATCTAAGTGTCATAAGGTTTCTCTCCTTTATGAAAATGATTGTGAGGAAACGCTTTCATTAAGAGAGATTTTAAGGAGATAGCGATTATGTAAATTGCATTCTCAAATTCGATTATGATTACGGCATCCCTCTTCTTAGTTCGAATTGTGAGATTTGGCAATTAGTCTGAACATTTGGGACTTAGTAAAATAAGTTCTGAATTAGTTTAGACACACATGTGAGCTGTCTAAGGAAAGGTGTGTGATTTTGAGAAGCTTAGATAAAGGCTTATCGAAGCATATCGTATTAGAAACAATGAACTTTGGAAGTCAATAAGTATTGTTTTCTAGAAGTTTAGTTGGTTTCTAAATACGTGTCAAAGCTAGTGGGAGCATAAATGTTATGATGGAATGGATATAATCATCATGTTAGTGGGAGCATGATTATTATTTAAGTATTGAAAGTTGGCAATATTAATTATAGAAAAACAAAAGTTTCACTTTGCAAAGTTGCAGGGGTAGAAAAGTTGTTTTTGCTATAATTAAGGGAGAGAATGTTATACTTCGTTTCCAATCTAAAAGCTTAGATCGAAAAATTTTAATTGTATTTAGTCAAGGGTATATTTATTATTTGCATTCTCAAAATACGATTATGATTACGACATCCCTCTTCATAGTTCGAATTTTGAGAACATGGAAAATAGAAATATTATGACGATATTATAGTAAGAAACTGGTAAAGTATCACGTTTTTCATTATGAATTGTATCCCATACGCTTTGGGTATAGGATCGATTGCATATGCTGTAATATTCGACTGTTCTAAAAATTTTCCAAATGCCTAGGGCATTTAGAGGGAAAAAGGAAATAGAACCATTTTTGACTAAAATAATTAAACAACTGCCAAGGACAATCTAAGGTTCGCCAAGGATTGGTCGCTTGTGGACAGTTAAAAATATAGTCATCGATGGACCATATTTACATTATTATGAATAGATAAAATTCTATTTAGAATGAGTTGTCATATGGAAAATATGGAAATGTTTCCATATTGGGAATTGGATATCGAGAATAAATGTCTAGATTAAAAACTTTATGCAAGAAGGATGTTCAAAGGAATGTACTTTGAATATGAGACTTCATGACTATGGAATTGTCTTGTAACAATTTCCAATAGAGTATTTTGTAATTTCATTGGCCGAGTCTTGGTGACTTTTGTGCCATGACATTACGAAAAGGACTGTTGCATAAAATGTTAGAATCTAACATATTCTAGTAGTGGCGAGAATTTTGTATTCTTACACTTATGGATTAAGAAATGTGAAATGAGTGTGATTGAAAATGTTATTCAATTATACTATTTCACAAAGTAAGGACCATAGGTAAACATAGTGTGCATGCTAAGAGCATGGGACAATTGTAGTAATATTTCAAGTAAGAAGTTGATTACCTGAAACAACAAATGATGAGTAATCAATATCGTGATTAAATAAAATGTTTTATTTATACTCAAAGGTTTGAGGCCATATATGATTAGTATTATTCTTGTGTTTCATTTTGCATGTTTTGACTTCCCGAATAATAAGATTATTCAAACCCTCCACAGTCGCTCATTCTTTGGAAATAGGAATGAAAGAAGACTGTCATGAATCTGACTGTAGATTGTCTAGAGTGTTTTAGACATAGCAAAAATTTGCTGCAGGGTTCATGAGTACTGCTATAAGATTAGAGTATTGGAATAAACCCACGCTCACTTGGATCGCTTCATGGATTTTATCACGAGTGATTGGTGAGACGATAATATCTTATATTCTTGAAACCGAGATGTGTGAGTTGTATCTTGCAATTCGGTTACACATTGATAATATGTAAACGCACCAGTAACTTGGTGTTATAAAACGTAGTGTTGTGTGTGATTAGGTGAGTGAGTGCAAGCGAGCATTGAGTCGAACTTTATCCGTTCCTTTTACCCAAAGTGGGATAAAAGCGATATCTGTGGGCCCCTCGATGATTTAGTGATAACACCCTAAGCGCTTGGCCAAGCCGGGACTAAGTTGATGTGTTCAATTGTAGTTTGTTGTCAGTCGTCATAAATCGGAAATCGGGAAACAACACATAGACTGAGAGAATGATTTAAATCCATGTTTCATGTCTATACGATATCTAGAATGGAGGAATATATGATCCCTTATCTAAAGGACACGCTTCTGATAAGATCAGAGTTGACAGCGGGTTTTGAAAGCTACGATTGCGGATCAGGATCTGAAGTCATACGCAGAATAGTTATTAGACTTATCGAAGTGGGAGACTGTTGGATTAGTGTCTAAGTCCATAACTATTTTGGTATGTACTTGACCCGATGGTGCATGGTCCTTTTGGGTTGCCTTCACCAAAGCAACTTGATATGATGAATTATGGAGAGAGAGGATTAATTATGATTTATTAATATATTATGAGAATAATATATTAAAGGATAAATCATATTGTTTAATTAATATTAGTCAATAATTAATTAAGAATTAATTTGTGGCTAAAAGAGATTAATTAAACTTAGGGGACTAGAACTATCAATTGTGTGATAGTTGAATATTGGGCTAATGGACTCCATATTAGAGGAGTGGACGAATTCCATGGGGAAACCCATTAGAAATTGTCCAAGGCCTCTAAGGAGGGAGTCCATGGGCTGCTTAGGGCCTAAGCAGTCAAATTAGGGTTTCCTTGTTAGATAACCCTAATAGCCTCACTATTTAAGCACCCCTAGGGCACCAAAAACGCGACTACGAGTTTCCTTAGGGTTTCTAGACGTTTTTGGGTGCCTCTCCTCTTCTCCTTCTTCATCCTCTTGCTTTTGGTGTTTGTGAGCCATTAGAGGAGTGACACTTGTGACTCTAAGCTTTCAGAAGTCAATTACAAGAAGGAATAGATTGTTATTACTACATAACAATCAAAGGTAAGATCTAAACCCTATTCTTATGTTGATATCGATTATCACATGCTAGATCTAGGGTTTATGGCTTTGGATGATTATTGCATGTTCATTAGACAAACTAGATCCAAAGCTTTAGGGTTTGCATGTACACCATAGGAATGTTGTAGTGCTCAAAACCCATCAGTGGTATCAGAGCGTAGGGCTGTTTGTTGATGAATTGATGCATAATTGATCGTTTATTGCTTGAAAATCGAATTTTTTTGGTATCTGACTGGCAGACTCGCCGAGTCCATTCATGGACTCGACGAGTAGGTCCTACTCAACGAGATCCATTGTGGACTCGACGAGTCCAGGGTTCTGGTGCCGGGATTTTCGAATTTTCTGCCAGATTTTGTTGAGGATAATTGCAAAAACTCGTTTTTCTTGCCAAAATCCGAATTTTAAAGTTTGGAATGGTTATCCTCATCAAAATTGATGGATTTGGTTAAATATGGATAATATAGGATTATTATTAGTCAAATATTTGACCTAGTAAGTTTGAAAAGTTTCAATTTACACCCCTTAGGTTTTATAGTTTAAATTTGAACTTTAAAAGTTTTAGTTTTGAAATTTAAATAGTTAAACCCTAACATTGGAATTTAAATTTTTGATTAAAAGTTTAATTTGGAAATATTTAAATTCTAAACCCTAATGATTTGAAATGTTTCAAAACTTGCCCTCAAGTTTTGGAATTAAAATTTTTTGATTAAAAGTTTAATTTTTTGAAATTTTAAATTCTAAAACCCTAGTTTTGAAAAGGTTCAATTTATACCCTTATGGTTTTATTAATTTAATTAAAAGTATAATTAAAAGAGAGTTAATAAATCCATAATGACATGGTTTATGTTTAATTAAATTAAAAGGTATAATTTATTAAATTAACCCACATAGTATTTTAAAAGTGTAAAATACACCCTATACTATATATAACATTAAAAGTCTAATACTATATATGTATAACTTAAACTGTTAGTCTTACCGTTAGTAGGCCTCATTTACGAAGCCGGTCTATAAGGGGGTATAAGGTTATGGCCTATAAAATGGCCGTTTAATGGGTGTCCACTCTCACCCACCGCTTCCTTGATTGGTGGAGGGTCGTTAGCCGAACGGGTAGGATAGGGCAAACCCTCTCCTCATTAAAGGTATAATGAATAAAGTAACTAAATGTTTTTTTTACAAAATTCCCAATCTTAGTTACTTTAGGAAAAAGTGAAATCGATGCAATTCCATGGAATTACACTTTGTACCCTTGTCGAGACAATTAGTGGAGCGTGTGTGGTTAACCGGCACACTAAGTTGGGTTTGGCATTGGTAGCGAAGGGTGACTCGATGTTTGTCATAGATCGATAGAGCATATGTGGTTAACCGGCACGTCGATTAGGTGACTGTAACATTGAGGGCACCACGTACATTCGCATGGTTATTCACACCTTATTTGTGATCCTCGGCATCCCAGTCACAAATGAAGGGCATAATCGAGATTAAACATGACATTGAAAAGTTCAATGAATCTCAAAAGATCTAGGAGTTTCAATTCATTTAAAACTTAACCTTCTTTTCGTTTTTCATGGTGGAAATTGGTAAATCGTCATTTACCTACCTTCAAATGTTCTGCGAGTTGGATTACGGCATCCCTCTTCCAATTTGTAGGATATTGTGTTGGGTCCTAGCCTTAATATCTCATTTGGGTGTTTTATTAAGGACTCAATCAACTAAACTTGAATTTTCTCCCGTTTCATAGATGTCAAATTCTGACAACTATGGTCTTCCTAAATCCGTTGGAAAAGGTTTTCCACGTGAAGATGATGTTCCACGATTGTAGTGTGGAAATGGAAATCATGCTTCATTTCCTCCACCTCCTCCAATAATTCTCCCTGACCCACGTGTTCAAAGATTTGAAAAGTTCAAAGTCACTCAAGCCCTATTGGCAAAAAGACATAAAGATGGAAAGTCTATGTGTGTACACATCTTAAAGATGATGTCACACATTGACAGGTTAAGGATGTTGGGTATCGATGTCTCAAGGAAGTTGGTTGTTGACTTGTTTTTTCAATCATTTCCCGAATCATATGGTAAGTTCGTTAAGAGAGTACGATGTGATGGACCACGACATGATCCTTATTGATTTGACTTATTTGCTTATTGCTGCTGAATCAGAAATGATTTGGCGCACTGGTCAGCAAATTTGTCTGGTAAATCAATATCCCAACCCTCTATGGGCAATGGTAACATTGGAAGTCCAGAAAAGTTTTCTCTATGCAAGAGAAAGGCTGAGTCTGAGATAGTCCGGTGTGCCATTCCAGAGAGTCCATATGTTTTTACTGCCAAAAGAAGGGGTATTGGTTACGAAGCTGCCCTGACTACCTGAGAGATCTAAGAGATGGGAGAGTCAAGATGTATGACTCTACTTCAGGTAAAATCCACTATCTAACTCTATTAAGTTCCTATTTGGAGATTCCTAATACATGATGATGTGATAAGATTACATTTCGATGTTTTGAAGGATCGAAGAA
This sequence comes from Lactuca virosa, assembly GCF_052849685.1. Lineage (NCBI taxonomy): Eukaryota > Viridiplantae > Streptophyta > Magnoliopsida > Asterales > Asteraceae > Lactuca > Lactuca virosa. Next base: position 404,776,116 of record NC_136430.1, on the reverse strand, counting down.
AGGAAAGGAAGCTTAAAGGAAGGAGCAAGCTGAGTCAGATCGCGAAGAAATGGATTTCAATCGCATGATTCAAGGATCAGATATTTAAGCTACTACTTTAGAGTTAGGATAGATTTCTAAGTAATATTTACATAGTTTTCATTTGTAATCGCATTGTAAGGACAATATTTTTCCGCAATAAAATAAATTTTGATTTATCTTATTTATGTTTCCTTGCAATGGATTTTATGAAAATTGGTGTTTGAATGGTTCTATTGTTAGCAATATTGTGAATGGATTTGATTCTTAGTTATGTTATTTGTGGTAATGTCAGAAATTTACCAAATAAGGAAAGATTCTCATCGCCCAAGTTTCAATTGGACAGAAACTTTGAATCATGCAACTAGTATTGTGTGATGAATGAGAACCTACGTATTTGGAAAATTGAGACTAATTCCTTGTTCACATAAGTATGTGAGTCAAGTGAATGACTATGAGATCTGGTACACAATGTTGTGCACTAGTCAAGTCCACCACAAAGAACGATAAAATGTTCGTCATGATTTACTAAAAGATTAGTAAATATAATTATACTTAAAAGATTAAGTATGATTCTGAATCATTGAAAAGTTTCAATGAATGGCAGAACGAATAAGAAGAATCAATTAGGCAAGAAAGATAAAAGTTTCCCCAATCTAAGAAGAAGGGAGAGTACTTTTGTATCATGTTTATGATCATCTTAAGAACCATATTACAATTCATCCTCTAAGGACACCTTAGTGCACTAGTATGGCTAAGAAGAGGAGTCGAGAATTGTCAAAATTGGGTTAAGTCAATAAGATGAATCGTACTTCGTACCAAAATCAATTCTTAGAGTCATACTCCAAGATTGTGAATTGAGTGACATAATCTTAAGTCGGAATGTTCTTACACTTTCCTAGACCATGAAGTCAAAATCAATAGTTGAACTGCCCTTCTCACTTTCGTCTTAAGGGTCGGTTCTCCCCCACCTGGGTTTGACCCATCATTTTCTATTTCTCATAACCGATAAGGTCCAAGTTGGCTCTCCCTATGTGATTTGTAGCTACTTTTAACCTTGAAGAAACTCTTGGTTGTCATATCTAATGACCTTCATGTTGGATTGTGTCTAAGTCCATAACTATTTTGGTATGTACTTGACCCAATGGTATATGGTCCTTTTGGGTTGCCTTCACCAAAGCAACTTGATATGATGAATTATGGAGAGAGAGGATTAATTATGATTTATTAATATATTATGAGAATAATATATTAAAGGATAAATCATATTGTTTAATTAATATTAGTCAATAATTAATTAAGAATTAATTTGTGGCTAAAAGAGATTAATTAAACTTAGGGGACTAGAACTATCAATTGTGTGATAGTTGAATATTGGGCTAATGGACTCCATATTAGAGGAGTGGACGAATTCCATGGGGAAACCCATTAGAAATTGTCCAAGGCCTCTAAGGAGGGAGTCCATGGGCTGCTTAGGGCCTAAGCAGTCAAATTAGGGTTTCCTTGTTAGATAACCCTAATAGCCTCACTATTTAAGCACCCCTAGGGCACCAAAAACGCGACTACGAGTTTCCTTAGGGTTTCTAGACGTTTTTGGGTGCCTCTCCTCTTCTCCTTCTTCATCCTCTTGCTTTTGGTGTTTGTGAGCCATTAGAGGAGTGACACTTGTGACTCTAAGCTTTCAGAAGTCAATTACAAGAAGGAATAGATTGTTATTACTACATAACAATCAAAGGTAAGATCTAAACCCTATTCTTATGTTGATATCGATTATCACATGCTAGATCTAGGGTTTATGGCTTTGGATGATTATTGCATGTTCATTAGACAAACTAGATCCAAAGCTTTAGGGTTTGCATGTACACCATAGGAATGTTGTAGTGCTCAAAACCCGTCACTTCACTATTCCCATAATAGTACCACCACTTGTTCCCAACACAAGTAATCTTCTCACATCACATAGCAAAATATATTGAAATTTTGACAAGTACAACATCGTCAAGAAACTCACTGATGCACACGTATGACTAATGTGAATATAATAGTCAAAATACTAACAACATTGATGGTTGTTGGATCCAAGACCTCTCTTCCCGCTCCTTTGGGATGACCACCTTGTCGCGTTCCAACTGACCCTCTTGTAATGGTCCTTCCAACCGTTTCTAATGTACCAGGATATAAACGCATGAAAGACACTTCCATGTGCCTTTTTATAGCAGCTAAAATGAATGATGCTTCCCTAACCTCCTAAGCGATAATCAATAGGTTTGAAACTATTCCCTGATGGTTGTGCCTGAACCTGCGCATGTTCTTTCATCCTATGATGGATCTTCACTCCCAACTCTTGAGTCATACACTCAACTTACAATGGACATACCCGTTCCTTCCCAACTTATACTACGCCACGGTATATATTTCAGTTACATCAACATACTTGGTGATCGTAACTTGATACTTTTCAAAAAGGCTCATAGCAAACTGAACCTTTTCTGCTACGAGACAAACACTAAGAAGGATGACACTTCTTCATCTCTCTTATCCTTACTGTTCTAACAAATCGATCCTTACTCTTTTTATCATGGGAGGTCGACCACACCACAACAGATAGCAACCCTAGCCATTGGTTGCTCAGTCTCAGTGAAAGCTGCAATACTTCTATCATACACTCAATTTACAATGGACATACCCGTTCCTTCCCAACTTATCCTATGCCACGGTATATATTTCAGTTACAGCAACATACTTGGTGATCGTAACTTGATACTTTTCAAAAAGGCTCATAGCAAACTGAACCTTTTCTGCTACGAGATAAACACTAAGAAGGATGGCACTTCTTCATCTCTCTTATCCTTCCTGTTCTAACAAATCGATCCTTACTCCTTTTATCCTGGGAGGTCGACCACACCACAACAGATAGTAACCCTTGCCATTGGTTGCTCAGTCTCAACGAAAGCTGCAATACTTCTATCAATCACTTTGATTACTTCCTACCTAAGTCTGACGACTAAAGTGGGAACTATGTTGGACAAGGTGCTCAGAACCAACTCACTTCCACATATCTTAATTTATTCAGACTCAATCCTTCATGGCCACTTGGACCCGAACTTAGAGCTACTGTCACATCCTCGGCCGGCGGGGACTGATTAGGTAAATTAGTGATACTTATAGTTTGGGCTAATGATCCATGTTGATTTGGCATGGACTAAACCTATATGAGAGTCCATTAGGGTTTAGTCCAAAGGGCCATCAAATGTGAAGAGTCATGGTGAATTAGGGTTTACATGTATGAAACTCTAGGAATTCCACACTATAAAAGTAACCCCTAGCAAGCTAAAATCAACCACAAGTATTCCAAGGTGAAACCCTAGCTGATTTGTGCTTCCTAACCTCTCTCTCATAAGCCTCCTTTTTCATTTGGTGTTTGTGACTCATTTGAGGCATCACATTTGAGGTGCTAAGCTCTTGAAAGGCAAGGTTCTACAAGCTACAACAAAGAGGCATTCATCTAACTAGTGTTTATGTTATATATCTCTCATTCTATGCTAGCTAGGGTTAATGCTTTGAATAAAATGAAATTGCATGTATAACTTGAGAAAACACAGATCCAAAGCATTTAGGGTTGTATGTGCACCATAGGATTGTTATAGTGTTCAAAAACCTTCAGGTGAGTCCACAAGTTTTTAAGTTATAAAATGTTGTGTGGTTATTTTACTTATCTTATGTATCCGAAACGCAATTCCTCGAGTTTGTGTGTACTATCACTACTTTCTTAGGTTGTTTCCTAGTAGTAGTCTAAGATAGTTGGTTTCAGTTTAACAAAGTTAAGATGAGTTCCTATAATCGAGCTATGACTGTTGAGTGTTCCCTAAAAACCACGACGCTTCATCAGACGTCGCAAATATGTTTAGAAAGTTATGTTTGGTTCGACTTGCCGTCAGGTTGTATCTAGAAACCGTGGGTGCGAGTGTCAATATCGTATAGATCTATATATATATATATATATATATATATATATATATATATATATATATATATAGGATATAGATCCGGTAAGAAAAAATTTTTGGTAGGAAGGTAAGAAGTTTTTTTTCTACATATTTTTTCAACGAAAAAAATAAATGAATCACTAGATGATTCATTTGTAAGATGATTCACAAGAAAAAATTCCCAAAAAAACATCTTTATGATTCATTTTTAAGTAAATTAAGAAAAAATTCACTTTTATGACAATTTTAGTGAATAACAACAAAATCATTGTATAAATGAATCATCGATATGTTTATTTGAGAATTTTTTCTTGTGAATCATCTTAAAAATGAATCATCTAATGATTCATTTTGTTTGTTCGCGAAAAAAATATGTAGAAAAAAAACTTCTTACCTTCCTACCAAAAATTTCCTTCTTATTTGATCTTCACTCTAGAAACTGTGGGTGCGAGTGTCAATATCGTATAGATCTATATATATATATATATATATATATATATATATATATATATATATATATATATATATATATATATATATATATATATATATATATATATATATATCCCGCTCACTTAAGATTTAACGATTATAGGCCGGGGGCTAGCTGAAAATCTTTCAGCATGTTGATGAATCGTGTCTCCTCTAACTCTTGTTGTGGGGGGGCTCCCCTGGTCAGTCGTGTTGTTATTCCTTGTTGTATTTATACGCGTTACTTATTATATATATATATATATATATATATATATATATATATATATATATATATATATATATATATATATATATATATATATATATAAGTAGTGTGTTATGTGTAGCCAAGTGTTTGGACAGAGTAACCACTAGGTACTAAGCTTATCCAAAAGGTGGCTATAATAAAGACTAGAGTATCGACGTTTCATGGCCACTGGCCTATGTACCAAATAGATATGAGATTTTCTATTAGTATGAATAAATATAACAACTAGGCATAATATTAACTTTAAAAGTTGGGCAGAGTATCTATCGGGCATAATATCATCTTAATGTTATAAGCATAACTATCAAAATAATCTTATACAGTTAGTAATAACTATGTAATAGTTGCATTGAAACATATATTCCCCCCAAAAAGGTTTGAAAAATGTGGCCGTAAACTCACCTTTGAGTTATGATACCATTGTTGTATGGTGGAAACTGAAAGTCCGAACTTCGAGAGGCACTTGGGGACATTGGCACACAGATCGAGAGAGTGGGATAGAGAGTTTGAGTGGTGTGGGAATGAGATTTCTGAAGCCTACTATTTATAGATAGTTTTATCATGAACTTCGTTCCTTTGCATGTGAGCCACATAGGACTGCCACATGTCATCCTCTCCTTGTGACACATCACCCCGTATCCAGTCGGATCGAGTGACATTTTGCGTGCGGGCGCGTGTGACGGGAAAAGTTAAACTTTGAAATTCTGTAACTCTCGCACACGAACTCCATTTTCAATGACTCTTATATATCCGTGTAGGTCTCGACGTACACTACAACTTTCCTTCTGGTCGTTTTGGCTAGTTTTGACGTTCGTTTTTCATCTAGTTTTATTAGCTTTATGATTTTACAAAAATCATAACTCTCTCATATGGTTTCCATTTAGGCATTCTTCGTCTCATAATTCCTATTTTGAGTAGTATTACAATTGTCTTGTTGGTGACTTTTTCCAAAAGTCAACCATTCTCCTTTTAGTTTTCATCGTTGCAAATTCTTACATACGGTACATATTTATTTACTATAAAGGCCATATCTCACTCATACTGAGTCAAATTTTTGCAAAATATTTACTTTTGGGATCGCGGTAGCTTATATAATATGAAAATGCTAACCTGCTCTCAAAGTGGCGCGACATTTTTTGAATTTTTTTTAGTCTAAAGGTTGATGTAATTAAGGACGAAAATTTGAATATATTGAATTCTATTGGATGGTTAAATAATTTTCCTTATTACATTTTCGTTTTTTATCATTAAATACTAACGGCGGTTGATGACGTATTTTCCAGGTTGTCACATCCTCCCTCATTAAAGGAAATTTCGTCTCGAAATTAAACTTGTAGTCGGGGCGTTTTCAAACAACTGGGGATACTTGCTTCTCATTTGATCTTCGCGTTCCCATGTGTACTGCGGTCCTCGCTTAAAGTTCCATCGTACCTTGACTATGGGGATCTGACTCAGTTTAAGTCTCTTGACTTCGCGATCCATGATCTCGATTGGCTCTTTGACGAAGTTAAGTTTTGTGTCAATCTGGATTTCGTCGAGAGTTATAACTAGCGTGTCTTCAGAGAGACTTTTTTTGAGGTTCGATTTATGGAAAAACATTGTGTACCCTACTGAGTTCTTGGGGAAATGTGAGCTGGTAGGCTACCAGGCCTATTTTAGCAAGGATTTCAAAAGGTCCTATGTATCTCAGGTTGAGTTTGCCACATTTTCCAAATCTTAAAACTCTTTTCCAAGGAGATACTCTTAGCATGACTCTATCTCCAACTTGAAGTACAATTGCTTTTCGTCGAAAGTCGGCGTATTTCTTTTGACGATCACGATCCGTTCTCAATCGTTCTTTGATTTGCACAATCTTCTTGGTGGTTTTGTGAATAACATTTGGGCCAGTTAGGTAAATTTTCCCTACGTGTCGCTTTGCTAGTTGAGTATCACCGATATATGCCCGACATATCGGTGAACGACACTTTCGATCATAAAGTGCTTCAAACGGTGCAACCTTTATGCTTGTGTGATAGTTTTTGTTATAAGAGAACTCAACCAAAGGTAGGTGAGTATCCCAAGCATCTCTAAAGTCTATCACACATGCTCTGATCATGTGCTCAAGCATTTCTATCGCCCTTTCGCTTTGACCATCTGTTTGTGGGTGGTAAGTTGTGCTCATATTAATTCGGGTTCCTAATGCCCGTTTCATAGTTTTCCAGAACCGGGATGTAAATCAGTTATCTCTGTCCGAGATGATAGATGTCGGTATATCATGTAGTCGGACTATCTCCATGGCATAAGTCCTGGCTAGCTTTTCCATTTTGTTCATCTCTTTGATGGGTAGGAAATGGTCAGACTTAGTCAGACGATCAATTACTACCCAAATCGTGTCATAACCACTAGGTGTCTTGGGTAGTTTTGTGATGAAGTCTATGGCGACTTGCTCTCATTTCCACTTGGGTATTTCTGGTTGTTGTAGTGGACCCGTGGGTTTTTGGAATTTTTCCTTGAACTTAGCGCGTGTCAAGCATTTTCTCACGTAGGTGGTGATTTCTGATTTCAAGTTCGACCCCAATACCTCTTATTTGAGTCAAGATACATCTTATCTGATCCTGGGTGAACTGGGTATCTTGTCCTGTGAGCTTCGTCTAGAACTAGACTCCTGATATCGCTAAATTTTGGTACCCAGATTCGATCCATGAAACGTAAATTTCCATATTCCTTGGACTCGAATTGTTACTCCATTCTGCATAGGCATTCATCCGCCTTGTTCTCTTCTCTAAGTGCCTCTAATTATGCTTCTTAGATTTGGGCAGGAAAGTTTGATTGAATGGTTAGAGTGAGTGCTTTCACTCTGCGAGGTTTGGCTCGTTCTTTTCTGCTTAGAGCATCGGCTACTACGTTAGCCTTTCCTGGGTGGTATCGAATCTCGCTCTCGTAGTCATTTAGCAGTATAGCCATCTCTGTTGTCTCATGTTGAGTTCTTTTTGGTTGAAGATGTGTTGAAGACTTTTGTGGTCGGTCTATATGATACATTTCGTGCCTTAAAAGTAGTGTCGTCAGATCTTTAAGGCAAAAATTACAGCTCCCAATTCCAAGTCATGGGTGGTGTAATTATTCTTGTGAGTCTTAATTTGGAATGAAGCATAAACGATCACTTTGTCTCTCTGCATAAGTACATATCCTATGCCATGGTGTGATGCGTCGCAATAGACGTCAAAGTCTTTAGTTCCTTCTGGAAGTGAAAGAAGTAGCGCACTACATATCACGTGTTTCTATATCTAAAACATAGATTCTTGTTATTCTTTCCATTCGAACTTTGTGTCCTTCTGCGTAAGTGTTGTGAGAGGTTTGTCTATTTTCAAGAAATTCTCTATAACTCTCTTATAGTAGTCTGCCAATGCTAGAAATTGATGCACCTCAGTTGGCGTTGTAGGTGCTTCCCAATTCTTTATGGCCTTGTTCTTGGACGGGTCCATGTGAATGCCTTTGTTGCTGGCTACGTGTCCTAGAAAATGTAATTCTCTGATCCAAAATTCACACTTTGAGAATTTTGAATACAATTTCTCTCTTGTTAACAACTCCGGAATGATTTGAAGATGTTGACCATGTTCTTCCTCTGTTCATGAGTATACCAATATATCATCGATAAACACGATAATGAATTTGTCCAAGTAAGATTTACAGACATGGTTCATTAGGTCCATGAAGACTGTAGGAGCATTGGTTAGACTGAAGGGCATAACTAGAAACTCGTAATGGTAGTAGTGAGTCCTAGATGTCATTTTTAGGATGTCTTCCTCTTGTACTCGAAGTTGATGGCACCCTAACCTTAAATCAATATTTGAGTAGAAGTTGGATCCTTGCAGTTGATTGAATAGACCGTCGATCCTTGGGAGTGGATATTTATTCTTGATCATCAGTTTATTCAGCTCTTGATAATTGATGCACATTCTGAAGGTTCTATCCTTCTTCTTGACGAATAGCATTGGGGCTCCCCAAGATGAAAAGCTTGGTATTATGAAGCCTTTATCCAAAATATCTTGAAGTTATCCAGAAAGCTCTTGCATTTCTGAAGGGGCTAATCGGTAAGGAGATTTAGCTACTGGAGCTGCCCCTGGAACTAGGTTAATTCAGCATTCGACCTCACGAATTGGCGGTAGTCCGGGAAAGTCCTCTGGAAATATATTGGGAAAATCACATACCTGGGGTATGTCTTTGATTTCCTTCTTCTCGCCCCACTTATCTATGATATGGGCTAAGAAAGCATGATATTTCTTCTTAATGTATTTCTACGCCTTCATGAAAGAAATGATTCTAAGGTTTTTTCTTGGATTATCTTCGTAGATCATTTAGGATTCCCCGTTGGGTAAAGGTAATCGTACTGCATTGTCGTAACATAAGATCTTGGCTCGGTGTGGCGATAACCAATCCATGCCAATTATGACATCGAAACTTCCAATGATCATAGGCATGAGGTTGACATGAAAGGTGTCATTGTTGAGAGTTAGAAGACAATTTTCTAGTATTTCCTGAGTACTACTAGAATCTCTGTTGGTCATTTCTACTACATAAGGCTCATGTAGGTTCCTAGACCTATGGTTTAAAATTTCTCTAAACTTAGGTGTAATAAAGCTTCTTTCAGCACCGAAATCAAAGAGTATAGATGTGTATAAATCATTAACAGGAAATGTACCTGTCACAACAGTGGGGTCCTGGTTGGAATCCCTTGTTCCAATCACAAACTCTCTTCCCTGGGTGTTTCTTCCATTGTTCCTCGGCTTCGTGCAGTTCATCTTGATATGTCTAGTAAGCCCATACTCAAAACAAGCTCGATTGTCTGCCACGACATCCACCGCTGGGTTAATTGTGGCGACAGGTGTAGCTATGGGCTTTCTGCAGTACTTGATGGTGTGCCCTCTTTGATTGCACCTGGTACAGTGCATGTAGTTTCTGGAGTGATGGAAGTCGCACAAGTTACATTTTGGGTGTTTACCCGTGTACCGTCCTTGAGGTGTGGGGGCTACAACGGGTGTTGGGACTGGACCGACGGTGTATGCTCTAACAGTTTCCCGTCTCTTTCTTGGAGGTTCCTTTAAACCCGCTTACAGATTTGCGCTTGTTTTCCCCTGACTTATGGGAGTCATCTCTTTGGACCAAAGTGCATCGTCCTATTTATTGGTTGGTTAAGTTGTATGCTAACCTCTTAGCACTGTCGTACGTCGTTGGTCGAGATGTCGTGACCAACCCTTGGATGGGTTGAACCAATCCCCATATGTACCTTTCCAACTTCTTGTACTATGGATTCACGATGCTTGGGAAAAGGGTTGCAAGATCATTGAACCTAATGGTGTAGGTCAAGATGTCAGTGTTGTGCATTGTCAGGTTCCACAACTCTTGCACGAATCATTGCATTTCCTCCCGAGGACAATATTCCTCGATGAACATTTGCTTAAGTTGATCCCAAGATAAGACATTAGCATTGGCAAGGCTCATGGTCTTGATGTAGCTGTTCCACCAAGACATGGCCGTTTCCGCAAAAGTGCAAGCGACAACTTCACCTTGCATCCATCGGCACAAGAACTGGTTTTGAAAACAGACTCAGTCTTTTAGATCCATCTTGTGAGTCCTACGACTCCCTCCTTCCCGTAGAAAGTTTTAGGCTTGCAGTTTATGAAGTCCTTGTAGGTGCATGCTCTTGGGGAACCTTGATTGTTTCCTTGGGAGCTTTCGCCTCCCACACCTATCCCAGAGTTTGTGTGGAAAGTGTTTTCAAGTGTTGCTAGAGCATCGGCTATTCTCTGCTCAACCATGGCTTCAATGTCCGCATGGTCTAGAGGTGGGTTACTCTGAGCAGACTGGAATCTTGCTCTACTTGGAGACCTTGGTTAGATATGGTGAGTCTTGGGGGTGGCATTTCTAAATTCCTAAAGTTAGTGTCGAGACGTCAGTTATATGATCACATTCGTAAGGTAGGGTCCTCATGGTTATGGTTATGTCGTGGTGTGTTAGTGTTAGCGTTAAATGAAGTAGTAGAGTACTAACACAACAACATGGATTTCATGCAACCATATAAGTATAATATGCATCATAATATCATACAATGAGACCACCAAAAAAGGGGTGGTTAAAGTAAGAAATGCTCCGAGGTTACAAAATAAACAAGTATGTTTAGCGAGATTTTCTAGTACTCTAACCCAACAGTATAAGTGTATCCATCCTATCCATCGTGCTAGGGAAAACGAATTAATATCCACAGTATACAATCAAAAGAGCCATCAACTGAACTATCTGTCTATACATATAATCTATCCAAACATATGAAAAGGAAATCATGACTTTTCCCTCTCTACCTGAAGCTCCAACCTGTCTGTGTGACTAATCACCTCCTCAAACATCTGATGATGAAACTGGGCTTCATCCCTCGCCTCTTACATCTGGACCTAAATAAGTAGGGTCCTCATCTCCATCACATTCCTCTCCTCCTCATGATATTGTACTCGCTCTATTAGTTGCCTCAGGGTCATTCTCACAAGAAAGAGCTCGGAGTCCATTGCTCCTATGAGATCTGAGTGATGGGCGGTCTGTGGTACAAAGAAGGAGATAACCTGCTCGACCTGAGTGTACGGGGTAGGGGTAGGTGTGGTATAGCACTCCCCTACCTCGAAGAGTGAGCCGATATCATCCCCTTCCTCCAAGGTCTAATTTGGGGCATCCAAGTGGGGTCCCCACACGGTTTCTTTGTTGGCGGTGGTGATGCGGGTGGGGATGTTGCTCTCTTCCGATAGGGGATAGCAGTAGTCATTCGCAGGGTTTGTTTCACCCGAGTACCGGTAGTGTGAGCTCTAAACGATTTATGCGAAGGAGTGAGGCATGGTGGTGAGATCTCGAGCGAGGTGGAAGTATCCTCCTCATCCTTGTCCGACTCATAATCCGAGCTGAGAAGCTCATGTCCAGCTGGTGTGTAGTCTGGTGAATGAACGAGCTCGGAAGGGTCCAGGATGGAGTGATCATCTAGTGTATAGTCGGGCTCGGACAGGTGCTTAGCTTGAGTATAGTCGGGCTCAGTGTCATCACCGCCCTCCGTGGGCTCCTCCTCAGAAGCCACGATCATCGTTGGTGTGTCGGTAGGGTCAGAAGCACCATGTACTTCATGCTCCTCTAATGGTAGGGAAGCTACACTCCACGATCCTGCACCTGCCATACTTTCGGGAAAACCTACATAAGGCATCAAACATGAAAGATGTGAAGATCAATTAAATACAATATAATATCTAGTTATATGTATGTAATAGATGGTACCCGTAAGTCTTGAGTCTCCCTACTATGTCGTAAGTCACGAATAGTGGTTCCTAAGCCAAGAATCCTCAAGTGTAGATGTCGTTAAGATAGAAATCCTCAGGCGTATAAGCCTCTAAAAAGAAATCTCCGAGTATATAATCCTTGTCTATGCATCTAATCCAGAAGTCCTCAAGCATTTAGATTTCCAACCACCGTATCCGATTTTGGTCGTGCGTCGTTCGGACCATAGTAAAACTTAGTTGCGCATTCTAGGTCTAGTTATGGTATGATCGCTTTACTACACTGACTCTAAACATGGTTTTTGACCTAAATTCTTGAGTTGTGATTTCGTGGATTTGTGTTGGTGCGTAGTAGATATATTTTTGTGAGCGTATTATATTGGTCTATATTTTTAAATCTTTGTTGGGTTGTGTATATTTCATTAATTTATAGGGTTTTGTACTCCAACACTATCAAGTAAGGATCATCCAGGTGAGAAGTACCGGAGGGTAGGACCATTTTAGTATATAATCATTCTAAACTCCAGCAACCCAAGCGATAGTTCAAACTAGTCACCTCTCCCGTAAGTAGTCAAGAAGTAGTGTAACTAATATTAATACTTTTTAATTCATTGGGCTTAAAGGATCAAACCTAATTAGAGTGTAGCCCTAGATTATAGTTGTATTTCCTAAGGAATTACTAGTTCGCTATAATTAGAAGCTCTGATACCAATCTGTCACGCCCTCAGCCAGCGGCGGAAACGTCGGGTTGTACGACGTTAGAATGTTGGATTTCAGGCCACATACATACATTGAATAATACAATGATATATTAAACAATGTTTCTATTTATTTAATAAATAAATTATATTACAAAGTCGTCCGAGGTACAAATAGGTCACAAAAGCAAAGTATAATAGTAAAGCACATAAACTTTGAGATGCATCACGGGGTTTACCTCCCTCTTCATTCGGGTTCATTCTCCTAAGAATACATTTGGTTTTATGAAAGGTCAACATAATGTTGGTGAGTCCACAGGTTTTATTGTTATAAAATGTTGTGTGATTATTGTAGTTATCTTATGTATTTTAAACTCACTTCCTTGAGTTTGTGTGTATTATCACTACATTCTTAGGTTTTTTCCTAGTAGTAGTCTAAGATAGTTGGTTTTAGTTTAAAATTTTTACGATAAGTTCCTATAATCGAGTTATGACTGTTGAGTGTTCCCCGAAAACTACGACGCTTCATCGGACATCACAAATGTGTTTATAAAGTTATGTCTGCTTCGAATTGCCGCTAGGTTATAGCTAGAAACCATAGGTGGGAGTATCAATCCCATATAGATCTATACATATCTCTCCCGCTCACTTAATATTTAACGATTATAGACTGGAGGCTAGCTGAAAACCTTTCAACGTGTTGATGAATCGTGTCTTATCTAACTCTTGTTGTGGGGGCCTCCCCTGTTCAGTCGTGTTGTTATTCTTTGTTGTATTTATACGAGTTACTTGTTATATATTATTTGTCTTATACATATATATAATTAGTGTGTTTTGCATAGCCGAGTATTTAGGCAGAGTAACCACTAGGTTCTAAGCATATCCAAAAGGGTGGCTATAATAACGACTAAAGTATCGGCGTTTCCCGGTAACTGGCCAGTGTAAGAACTAGATATGAGATTTTATATCAGTGTGAATCAGTATAACAACTTGGCATAATATTAACTTTAAAAGTTGGACAGAGTATCTATCAGGCATAATATCATCCTAATGTTATGATCATAATTATCTAACTAATCTTATACAATTAGTAATAACTATGTAATAATTGCATTTTAACATCCCCCCCCCCCGAAAAGGTTTGGAAAATGGGGCCGTGAACTCACCTGTGAGTTATGATACCGTTGTTGTAGGGTGGAAACCGAAAGTCTGAACTTCTAGAGGCGCTCGGGGGCAGTGGCACACGGATCGAGATAATGAGAGAGAGAGAGAGTTTGAGTGGTGTGGAAATGAGACTGTCGAATCCTTCTATTTATAGCCAGTTTTGGCATGCATGTAGCGCAATGCACATCGTGCCTTTGCGCCTGAGCCACAGGAGGATACCACGTGTCATCCTCTCCTTGTGTCATGTCACCCCGTATCCAAGCGCACTACGCGCGGGGGCGTGTGACGGTAAAAATGAAACTTTCAAATTCCATAACTCTCGCATACCAACTCCATTTCAATGACTCTTATATATTCGTGCAGGTGTCGACGTACTCTACAACTTTCCTTTTGGTCATTTTGGCTAGTTTTGACTTTCATTTTGTTTAGTTATTATTACCGTTATGATTTTATAAAAATCATAACTCTCTTGTACGGTTTGCATTTTAGGAATTCTTCATCTCATAATACCTACTTTGAGTAGTACTACGATTGTCTTATTGGTGACTTTTTCCAAAAGTCAACCATTCTCCTTGTAGTTTTCTTCGTTGCAAATTCTTAGGTACGGTAGATAATTATTTAATAGAAAAGTCATATCTCACTCATACTGAGACGGATTTTTGCGACATTTATATTTCTGGGATCGTAGTAGCTTATATAATCTAAAAATGCTAACCTGCTGTCAAAGTGACGCGACTTTTTGTGCAATTATCTTTTAGCCTAAAGGTTGATGTAACTATGGACGAAAATTTGAATATATTCAAATATCTTGGATGGTTACAAGATTGTCCTTATTACATTTTCGTGTTTTATCGTTAAATACTAACTGCAGTCGATGAGGTATTTTCCAGGTTGTCACAGGTACTCTCCTAGACCTCATAATATGGCCGATAATGACGAAAACAACCAAAACGAATTTATAGTGTTAGCCACATTATCTACTCAACCACTAGTGCCTTTGGAACTTTGGAACTCTTCATAATCCAAGTATGAATCATGTGCTTCCGGTAGTACGGGACCCTACTACCTTCCACACCTATTTATACTTCTCCCAAGAGTTGCTTGCAATTTCCAAGTCACTTTTTAACACTACTCCTGACGACCATGAAACATATATGTATATGTACCCTACGAGCACATGCAACAGATCTTCCTATACTCTAATAGGATTTTGAGTCTCTACCGACGCCCTACCTCATAAGCATATGCTCTATCAAGCACATACTATACTTCCTAGACTCTCCTTCTAGGATTCCTCCCACTTCACCCTACTATTAGCCGAGGAATAACAACTACCAATATTAACTAATTATCAGACAAACACAATTACATGCCGCTAAAATCAAACAACCTGCCGACTAAAAGATCCGACACTACAATGGTTTGACTCAAACGAGAGCTACACAATAGCACCAAATCAGGCAATCTAAAACTATTTAATTCTGGGAGCATGCAACCTAACGTATTTGTCAAATAACTAATAAATATCAGTATAGGTTCTAAGCAGCAAATAACAAGCAAAACCTTAGGCTATAAGACATATTAAGTATCAGGAGATCCTAACCGAAAATTCCTGAACAGATCCCTAGCCTACATACTATCTTGTATTTCTAACAGTTCATATTCCAGTAGACATAACTATTATGTATATTTTGGGAATCACTTTCCTTTTTGAGCTCTGGCTGACAGTCCACATCACATTCCTTTTTTTCTAAAAATATTTGTTAATTACTCAGATCCTTAGTTTGAGTTTAGAATCACACAAGTGCTCATCCAATTCTTTCAAACCAGGGCTCTGATACCAACTTGTAATGTCCTAATTTTCAATATAAAGTTTTCATTATTTGTTTATTCGAATACATCAGAGTATAATTACATTATGCGGAAAACATGATGCGAATATGCGTGCGTACAGTCAAGCCTTTCCCTTTTCACAAATCAATGAACTGCCTAAAAATATTTATAATCAATTCGGTAAACACGAAGCTTAGTGAGTTCACCAAAATACCATATACCACAATACATATACATGCATACAAACAATGGCTCACGACCTTTCGCCGATCCACCAATTGGCTCACGACCTTTCGTCGATCAACCAATAATATGTGTATCTTAGACTTACGGCCTACCTGCCATTTCATCTTCAACACTCAGGTCTATAGGCTCCCAACATGTCGACGTTTCGCCGTCAACCCCTAACTTAACCATAACGAATATTTTAATACAATAACAGTTGCGCACATAGAGACTACACTTTCGTCTCTACTCATACAGGGACCTTAGAGACTATACACTTTACTCTACTAGTTTCATGTACACTAACATTAGGCATATAAAGACTATCCTACTAGCTCTTATATCCTAACATACATAGATATATATATATATATATATATATATATATATATATATATATATATATATATTGTAATACATAGTATAGTGAGATAACTCATCTGGACAATTACTTAGACGATTGACAACTATCTTTCTGACAATCCAACTGGCGGGTAACACGTCTATTAAGTATTAACCCATAATATTATAACTTATTAATATCTATGAAAATCTGGTAGAAGATAAATCTTTCACTAATTCCAAATATCAAATAAGGATCAGCTAGGCAGGACAGTTGGGAGGCATGACCATTTCGGCATATAGCTTTTCTGAAATCCAACAACCAAGCCAACGTGCCCAATCTAGACACCTCTCCCGTAAGTAGACAAATTATAATATTTAACTAAAACTAATGAATAATCCAATACTTATAGGTTCCTAATAATGGATATAAACATAATTATAAGTTACCCTAAAAGCTTAGTAAGCGTAGCTTAACTTACATAGATTTCTGACGAAAAGAACCCAAAAGATCGCAAGCAGGACTTCAAACTGAAAGCTTCTATTTCATCGGGCTCTTTGATGCTACAGAGCATCACTAAAGTGAAGTTTCCCAGACTCTCAAAAAGCCTCATAAATCAGATTAGAGAAAGAATTGAGAGAGAAGATTTGGTTTGAGAAAGAATGAGACCCCAAACTGCTATTTATTAAAGTTATAAGAGAGCGTGTCATACCTATGGGCCACACTGATCCATTCGATGGTTGCCACATGTCCAAAAACATGTGGTCAACGCCTACCTTCTAGAAGACTTGCTCCCCGTCCATGCGTACACGTACGAACTTTTGTTTTTCTAAAAACCGTATCTCTCTCATACGAACTTTGTTTTCAAATTTCTTTTATTTCCAAACATAGCAATCGACGAGTACTACAACTTTCATTTAGACTCCCTTTTCAAATTCTCACTCCATTTTTTATCCATATTTTTACAAAGGCTTAGACTTTAAATTCCGTGCGCAAATCATAACTCCTTCATAGGAACTTCGTTCTCGATAATCTCAATATCGATGGATTCATTTTTATGAGATCTTCAACTCTCGTTTACATTGTTTTGGATAATAATCAATCGATTTTAATTTGATTTTTGTGTCGCGCACTGTTGTACCCGGACTTCGAAAAATAGTAACTTCCTCATATGAAGTTAGATTTGGACATTCTTTATATGCATGTTCTCGCTTTTATGACTACTACAACTTTTGTTTGGGTTACTTAAGCTAATAAATAGTCAATCTCCGATTCACTTTTTACTACACGCTTTTCTGTATAGGTCTGAACGCGAAACTTCGAAGATTCATAACTTCTTCATACAAAGTCATATTCAAGCGTTCTATATATCTACCGAAATCATATTTACGTCTTCTACACGTTTATTTTGGCTAAACAGTAATACATATATCTACTTTGAATTTTATAAACGAACGGTTTATATTGAATTCTATTATAGAGTGAAAACGGGGTGTTACAAACGTGTATATCATTTGTTCTCATAGGATGATTTCGGCACCATTTGAGAATGGATACTACTTGTACATTTATGAGGAAAGATGTATTAATAACGTGAAGGTAATATCTGATAGGTTTTCTACATCTAAACGCATGATTATGCGCAGCGGAAACAAACAATAATTCTTACGTGTTCATGAAACTTCTATGTTTCAAGCTATTATTGCTACTACTATAAGAAATAAGAAAAAGTATATACCTCTATAGAAACTAATGATCTTCTTACTTGAGACATTGTTATTGCGGATGATAAGACCCAAATTAGAGTCCCTCTATGGTTCACACCTAAGAATACCAGAGACCAAAACAAAAGAAAACTAGGAGAAAAACAAGATCAAAATTTCTACAAACCCTAGGAGGGTTAAGAAATTCGATCACCTCAAAGAGAAGAGGGAAAGAGCCGAATTTTTTCAAAGGGAATGAGCAAATAGGGTTTGATCCCTAGCACCCTTTTTATATGTTTTAGTTACTTTCAAAGCAACTCCAACACCCTTGGATAAGCCCTAAATTTCATCCACCCCTATCCCTTTGGGTTTTTTTTAATATTCAAATTAATTAACATTCAAGCTCTTGAATTAATTAATTCCATAATAGTTTCCATTTAATTTATGATGCCATGACAAATTAATAAACTATTTTTTCCTAAATTCTTTTTGTTTTTTATTTGCTCAAATGGGTCTTGAGGGAAACCCAAAAGGACCATGCTATTATTAGAAATATTACCAAAAGTTAATGACATTGGACAATCTTTCCAACAATATTTATGCTTAAAGCGTATCATTATCTGGGTTATGTAGACCGATTGATGAAAAGTGCTTATTTTCTTAATGTTCGTGACTCATATTCAATGGACCAACAGGAAAAGTTTTACATTGTCAAGTTTATTTTGTGAGATGGTGTACCGATTAAAAGAATCTATGATCTTGATTCTCAGTTCACTTCCAAGTTTTATATGAGTATTCGACAGGAGTTATGAATACGGATTTCCCTTAGTACCGCATATCATCCCCACACCGATGGCCAATTATAGTGTACAATTCAAACATTAGAACGTTTTGAGGGCATGTATACTTAATTTTAGTGGAAGTTGTTATATCTACTTTCCATTGGGTGGAGTTTTAGTATAATAATGTTTACCTTTCATCGATTCGAATGGCTATGTTTGAGGCTTTGTATGGACGTATGTATTGTATGCCTCCTTGTTGTCAAGAAATGGGTGAACATATTTTGGTGGGTCATGGGTTGATCCAAATTACTCATAACAAGATATGAGTTATATAAGAAAGAATGAAAACTTCATAATATTGGAAAACATCATATACAGATAAATGAAGGCAAGCAATTGAGTTATTTGTGGGTGATATGGTCATTTTAAAAGTATCGCCTTGGAAGGAAGTTCTGACATCCAGTAAGCAAGGTAAAATAAGTCCTTCTTTTGTTGGACCCTTCAAGATACCTTAGTGAGTGGCAAAGAAAGCTTATCATTAGGAGCTACCGGAGGAAATCACCAAAATTCATGATGTTTTTCATGTGGGTTATCCATGTAAGTGTCTTGGTAAACATGATGAGATGGTTCCCTTGGTAGGAGTAAAGCTTGATAAATGGTTGAGATACACTGAGGAACCATAAGTGATCTTGAATGAAAGAAATGTGAACCTTCAAAGTAAGATTGTAGACTTGGTGTTTGTTAAATGGAAGCATCATCGAGGTCTAAACTGGATTTGGAACTGGTGTGATAAAAAATTGAAACCGAATAACCGAACCAAACCAAATGATGTTTGGTTTATTTGGTTTGAGTTTTTCTGGTTTTTGGTTAATTTAGTTTGGTTAACCGAATAAGGATACCTTATTCGGTTTGGTTTTGGCTAAATTTTTATTATTTTGGTTAAATAAAAAAAACCAAGAAAACTATTTAATTAATATATTTTTTATAGTTTATAGCTATAAACTAACACCTTTTATAGATTAGTTGCTAAAAAAGGTTTTCATACCTCATTATTTAATTATTAACCATAATAAATGTATAATTATTTTATTTTTGTATTAAAAACAATGACTTATTAACCAAATATCAATTAACCTACGCTCATTTCTTTCCTTTTCATACATGACTAAAGCTATATTAATCTACATGTACACCTTGTTTGACTGCATTCACACTTCAAGATAACACATCATGAAATACCGAATATAGTTTGTTATGTATTGGTGTTTTTTCATTTGGTAAAATTTTAGTAAGTTTTTTTTAGTTTAATATTTATATTTACATGCAAAATTTTATTCGGTTTTAACCGGTAAACCAAACCAATTAAACCGAACCTTATTTGGTTTGTTTATGGTTAGTTTTACTTTATAAAAAAACCGATAAAACCGAAAACCGAAAAAAATCGACCAAATAACACCCCTGCTTGTGAGAACAATGAAAACATGAAAGCCAATTATCCAGAACTCTTTGAGTGACAATAATTTCGAGAACGAAATATTCAAAAGGAGAAGGTAATTTTAACTTACATATTTTTATATCAACTTAAATGATCTACAAATGATGTGTTGCATGCTTAGTATTATTTAAATGCTTCAAACCACAATAAATGTATAATGATTTATGGGGTAAAAGAGCCCAAAACTTGTTTAAACGGTTCGAATATTGAAGTAAAAGTTGGAATACCTTAAAATAAGTTTATGTAAGGTGTTAAAGTTGTTAAAGGTCAATAAAACAAAGTGTAGTGCTCTATGGACATAAATGTGTAAAGTTTAGTGTGTAAATGGAAAATATAGGTCCACACTGAAATTTGAAAGTTGGAACGCATCTTAATATGGTTATGTGAGGTGTTGGAAGTAGTGGTAGCTAAGTACGTTACATTTTAGGCCAAAGCATTACAAAGTATAATGACTAAATATGAAAGAATTTGAACACATGTTTTTATGAGCTGAATTTTAGAAAGATGATAGTTTTAGGCTAGGGGGAGTTCTTCGAATTGCATAAACCGCACAAACTGCCAACAACGCATAATGGAGTTTAAATCTTCAGCGGTGCAGTTTCGGTTCATAACTTGGTTAAACTCGTACTCTGGAGTGCGCGTTACAGTTTTGAAATACAAAATCACAGTTCTAAACGCACCACACATATATATATATATATATATATATATATATATATATATATATATATATATATATATATGTTCATATGTAGATGAACATCTATTGTGCAGACGTGTGTGTAGTGCTATTCTGTGATAATGACTAAGAGAACTTGTTGTTTGGTAATGTGAATACGTTCAACCTCATGTGCATATTATCATTATCATGCATTTTCACTAATTCAATCGTCTATAAGGCTAATATGGTCTATTTTATGATTCACATTTTCTTCCTACTTATCCTCCTACCCATGTGAAATGGTGACAAATGTTGAATTTTGATAAAAATGAATAACATTTTAAGTCACTTGTCATTATTTCACATGGGTAGGAGGATAAGTAGCAATAAAAGTAGGAGGATATTTAATTTCTCTTAACAAAATGTATAGAATTTGTAAAGTTAAAAGTTATATGGACGAAATTGTTGTCTTTTTTACATCTAACTAAAATCAGATTAGAACAAAGTATAGCAACCAACTTTGTATATTAGCTAAACTAAACTTATTTTATGATTTAAGGTTATTTTCCGTAATTTCTAACTTGGATGAACATATTTAAAACTAGCAAAGTTATATTATATATATATATATATATATATATATATATATATATATATATATATATATATATATACTAGGCGAATACCCGCGCTTTGCGCAGAATACAACAATATATTTGAAATCTTTACAAATATATGTTTTTCAAATATATCAATGATATTGTTGTTAGCTCTTATATAATAAATATTATAATAAGTTGGTATAAACGTTGTTTGTTTTGAATTATATGATAATATAGACATCCTCATAAATTCTATAATCTCAATTGTCTCAATGATCTCTCTCCGCGGGTTACTCATGAATAAAATTAAATGTAATATATGGTTTAATAATATTTATAGTTGATGTTATGATTATTATTATTTTTAATTATTTTATAATATAATTCTATTCATATTTATCTTATTTCGAAATACATATTAGTTATCATCGTACAACGAATGAGAAAGGCAAACGGGCAACAAGTTGCGCCGCTTAAGATTTTAATTTATATTTTGTAATTATTTAAAACATCAAACATTGTTTTTGTTTTTAAAGATAATAATATAATTTTTGTATATAACGTTACTTTTAACTATTATGGTTATAAGTTATTTAAAATAACATATTTGGAAACTCTTAATTATTTTAATTTGGTTTCAGAAATTTAACTTTTTTTAAAATTTATTTGATGAATATTTTTAGTTTCTTTGATTGTAATTATTTAAAACAACAAGTATTGTTTTTATTTTTAAAGATAACATTATAATTTTTTATATAATATTACTTTTAACTATTTTTTATTGTAATTAATTTTTAGCCTATTTATTTAAAAATTCTTAATGATTATAAAAAAATAGTTTCATATTTTTCTTTTTGTTAATTTAGGATTACAATTTAGGTTTAACACTATAATTTGTAACTTTTAACTATTATAAAATAGTCTCTCGATTTTTTTCAAGTTTAACTGAAATTTTGAATTAAGTTAACCGTTTAACATTATATTGAAATTAATAATTTAACTATTTTGCATAAAATCATAAATTATACAAAAGTTGTGACTTTAAAATGACAATTGCTCACATACGACAACATATCTAAACTAATAAGTTAACTATAACATTTTAAAAAGTTAAAATCATAATTTTATAAATAGAAGTAAAATATGATATTTTAATATTGTAGTTTAGTTAATTTATGATTGGAATTTAGTTTTTGCATTAATTTAACATTATTAACCAATTTATAATAATTATTAGAAAGAAATTGAAAAGTCATGGAGGTTTCAAATGCACGTGGTGCAAGTACAAATGTCTCATATATATATATATATATATATATATATATATATATATATATATATATATATATATATAATCCTCTTTAATTTAAGGTTATTGTCATTGTTACCCTGTGAACTATCGATTTTGGTATAATTTGATCATTCATCTTTTTCTGTATTACAAGTTTTAAAATATCATATTAAATATAAAAAAAATCATTTTTAGAGTGGAGAAGGGTATAACCTGTTAAAATTGTGAAGTGTCATGACCCATGGCCTTTTGGTGAACTAGAACATCATGAAACGTCCTTTTTGTTTTAATTACATATTCTCATTTATCTCAAATTTATTAGTATTAATATTAACATGTTTGTTTTAAACAACAAAGTAATCTACTCCTAAACTACTCCTATTTCCACCCATTTCTCCAACGAGACTTGAACCCTCGACCTCAATGAAAGAAAACAACATCTTATACCGCTAGGCTAGAAGCCATTTGGTAACATGTATGTTAATATTATTATTATTAGTAGTAATCTATTTAATTTAAATTTAAGAACAAATTCACCTCGTACCACCAACTCTTTAACCACGAGGCAAAACCTCTGCCTAATCTCAACTGTTACAGACCTTGATCTTTCGTCATCTCGTTTATCCTCTGAAGACATAAACCTTTGACATAAAAAATAACCCAATTCATGAACTTGAACCCGCGTTCCAAAAGAAATTTAACATACCAGAAAATATTCTTTATTCTCTGGTAAGAATTCAAGCACTTGTTCTAACACCAATTTTGCAAACCCAAATTCTTCCTCGATTATATATGTGCCTAGTACAAATATATGGAAATATGTGATTAGAATATATTATATAAGCATACATACTAGGCAACGAAGGAGAACTTGAATATAATTTTGTATAACAACACAACAACAAAATGGTTATATCACATGATGTCATATATAGCAATATACTTTCAACATTGGAATCACAAAGGAACTTCAACATAGAAAGAAATTAATACAAAAAAAAATCATACTTAAGATCATACAGGGTCAAATACCAATTAACTTCCCACACAAACAAATGACTTGGCACCAAAATCCTCCCTTTATATCCCAGAATGTGCCAAAGTCCTATACTCACCCCTGACTTCAATTGGGCATCAATTACGACAACCCCTCCGATTGTTTCACCCAGACCCCATAAGATTCAACAATTGATACCCATAACGTACTACAACACAATAAAAACAATAAGACCACTCAAAGAGATACTTATGAACTAACATGAATCATTGTCCACATAAACTCACAATGTTGTTTAATCTATTCGGTTAATCAAACCGAAAACCTCGATCCAACTTTGACTTTCCAAAGTACAAACACTTTTCACAAGCTCCCAATGTGTTTTATATAAATCATGGATTACACATAACAAATATCATTATTAAGCATTACCATTTACCTTATATAGAGTCTTCCTAATTTGACAATTACACTTCACAATCCCGTGTACAACTCTATTTTCAAGTCATATTTTACCCCACGTAACCTCGAAATCATATAATGGAATCAAAATAAAACTTTCAGTGCTCTTCACTAGATTTCAAATTCTTCTAACCTTGTATTTTTGTGATTTTATATTATTTTTACAAATACAACAACTATGGCCTGTTAAAATTTAGTTTGACAACATTGTACCAAATACACTTTTTACCCATCTTAAAGCATAAATACAAAACAAAACAAACTAGACATTCCGACCTTTCATATTCAACTAGACTCACCCTTATACATTTTTTTTCTATGATTTTTTTTTTTAAAACGGAGCATTATGGATTTTAAACTCAAAATTTTCTATTTTTCACAAATTCATGTTCAACCCCAAACCATTTTATACCAAATTCATATATTATTCTTATATTACAATTACTTATTCAAAATCATAATGAATATACCATTATTTTGCCAAACATCTACCTATTTCATCATCAAACAATATTAACTATCAAAAGTCAAACTATATAATGTATAACTAACTAATTCTTTGGTATTCAATCATGATTTCTACAAGATAATAAGTTATACATCATCTATCCTACCTCAATATTTCAACTTATAATCCTCAACATGAAACCATAGTTACATAATAAGTTATATCTAGTAGTTTAGAAACGAATTGGGGAAGAAAACAGGGGTAAATTTGTGTTTTTATGACTTAGGGTCGCTAAAATTCGTATTGGTCGGGCTTGACCCAGTTTGGTACCCACGTTGACCACTTAACGCTAAAACATTCATAACTATTTGTTCAAACGTCCATTTTCGATGAGGTTTTCGCATACGCACTCCTTATTGACTCTACTTTCACCACAAACTTGGGGTGTTCATGGTGCATTTTGGTGTGGTTTAGAGACAAAACTATAACCACACCCCATATGCGGATTGGTATTTTTGGAAACCGCGAACTACACCGCAAAAGTTAGAAACCGCATTATACGGTGCGGGAGATTTTGGTGTGGTTTCATGAACAACTTCTAACATTATGTATTTTAGCTTTTCATGTGTTAGCCTAAAATTAATAACTTGTGTTTAAAACCCTTTATATTAATTTTACTTATATAAATATATGGTAAAGGTTTGTTCATGACTGAACATCTTTAAAATGTAAATGAAATATTTGTCCTCCAGTGAAAGTTGATTTTTGTACTAATGAAAAAACATAAAGAAGAACGATACATTTTTATGAGAAATTATATATCCTCCTACTTTTTTTTATCCTTTAACCATATGAAATAATGACAAATGTCATAAAATGTTATTAATTTTATCAAAATGTAACACTTGTCATCTCGACTAACTTATAAAGTTGGTTATTATTATTCATGATAATTAACTCAATTATAAGTGCCCAAATTTTTTTAAAATTGAACCCGTTTAAAGAGTTCACTTTCCTAGTTTTATTGTTTTGAATTATATTTCAATTTATTTGATTCAAACCCTTTCAATATACCTTATTTTTAATTAAGCAATCTACTTTTCATTTTTTATGGTAAATATCTTTTTAGTTAGCAAAGTAATTTACTTTTCATTTCTAAAAAAAAGTAAATTTCTTGTTAGAATGATATTAAATACAATGAATTAAATTATTTACCTGTAGGCGAATGAAATAAGTACTCTCAAATATGAGTCTAAACAAAAAATTTAATGCATCCACCAAATATCACAATTGTGGCTTAAGTATGTCCCCAGTGATGGAACTTGTATTGTCATTTGAAGTATCATTAACTAAATTATATTTTTGTAAAACATTTAAAATTACATTGAAAAAAATTCATTCAAAAAGATAAAGGTCATCCCTAAATGTATCTAGCGATATGTTTGGGAGAAAACATGTAAATTTTTAATTATTTTATTCATTCAAAAAGATAAAGGTCATCCCTAAATGTATCTAGCGATATGTTTGGGAGAAAACATGTAAATTTTTAATAAAATAATGAATGCATATATAAATCATTCAGAAAAATAAAATATAACTGTCTGTTTTAATTTCATTATTAATATATAGGAGTTAAATCAAATCGTTTCCAAAACATAATATTAGACAAAAACTTAAGATCTTCTTTATTTCAAGTAATGCTTGAATAAAATAGCTAGTCATATATATATATATATATATATATATATATATATATATATATATATATATATATATATATATATAGAGAGAGAGAGAGAGAGAGAGAGAAAGAGAGAGAGAGAGGGTGATGTTCAATAGAGAATCATAATTAACCAAGGAACCAATCTATTTTTTCAACATTTAAAGCTTATTTTTTATATAAAAAAAATAAAAATATAGAAATTCATAACTTTTTATCCTTTTTCCAATGATATCAAATTCGATAAAAAAAAATCATCAAATTTACAGTGTCAATCTGTGCAGATTCACAGTGTGAATCTGAATTCACACGGTGAACTCGAAAAATATATAATTTATTTTTTAGATTTTTAGATTTTTTTTTCGATAAACAATAAGCTCTAAAACTTGAATAAAAAATTGTTTCCTTGGAGAACCAATAATTATGGTTCCCTATTGAATTTCTCTCTCTCTCTCTCTCTCTCTCTCTCTCTCTATATATATATATATATATATATATATATATATATATATATATATATATATATATATATATATATATATATATATATGTATATATATATATATATATATATATATATATATATATATATATATATATATATAGAGAGAGAGAGAGAGAGAGGGGTAGATTCAAATGTTTCTCACATCTATTGTGTGTTAAAATGCACAAATAAGAATTTAGTAAAAATTAAATTATCATTAAATCAAATAAAGATAGATATTAAATTATTTCCATAATTATATGTATATTAAATGATATCCATAATTATAATTTTTTTTTTATGGAAACTATTTAAATTCGTCATTAATGTTAGCAATAATATTCTTTCAGAATGAATTCGTATCTAGAAGAATGAGATTGTATTCTAGCAGAATGAGAGTGTATTCTAGTAGAATACACTTTCATTCTTCATATTTCACATAACTTTATTGTATTTTAAGTGAGTGTTCTGAAACAAAACACGAATCCATACATAAAAACCTAGATGCGAATTCATTTTGAAATAATGTTATTGTTGACATTAATGATGAATTTAATTAGTTTCCATAAAAGGAGAATTATAATTATGGATATCATTTAATATACATACAATTATAGAAATCATTTAATATCTGTATTTATTTAAATAAATAATTATTTAATTTTATTAAATTCCTATTGATGCATTCTAGCACACAATAAATGTAAGAAACACATTAACCTAGCCCTATATATAGGGCTACGTTCATGTGTTTCTTACATTTATTGTGTGCTAGAATGCACCAATAGAATTTAATAAAATTAAATAATTATTTAATTAAAAAAGATATATATTAAATAATTTCCATAATTATATGTATATTAAATATAATTTGCATAATTGTATGTAGATGTGTGTATTACCCGGACATAGATCCACACACAAATATCCCATCATTAGGTTAATGTGAGACAATCATATTTTGTGAGACATGGGGACGCAATCCTAGCCATTTATTTTGAATATAAAAAATATATATTTTTATAATGGAAAATAAATGAAAATTTTTGAAATTTTTTTACTTATTATTTTCGTCATTTATTTTACCCAAAAAAAATAATAAATAATAAAAAAAACTTACCGTTTTTTTCAAAATATACGTGAAATATTCTAATAGAATATTATACTGTAAATATTCAAATCGAATTTTTAGAATGTTCGAATATTCTACTAGAATATTAAACTATAAATATTCAAAGAATTCTAATAGAATATTAGAATATTCTAACATATCTAACAATTTAAGTAAAATATTAGAATATTTTAACATATCTATCAATTTTAGTAGAATGTTAGAATATTCTAACATTCTAAAAATTCGATTTGATTATTTAGAGTCTAATATTCTATTAGAATATTTCATTCAACTTTCGAAAAAAACGGTGACTTTTTTATTTTTTTTATTTATTTTTTATTTTTTTGGATAATTTAAATAACGAAAATAATATTTAAAAAAAAAAGATTTTTTGGATTATTCCTTTTATTTTGCAATTTATATATTTTTTTTATTTTTTTGATCTCCAAGATAAGTGACTAAGATCGCGTCCCTATGTCTCACAAAATTAGCATGGTCTCAAATTAACATCTACATATATATATATATATATATATATATATATATATATATATATATATATATATATATATATATATATATATATATATATATAGAGAGAGAGAGAGAGAGAGAGAGAGGTAGGAAGTTTAAAATGTTTCTCATATCTAATTTGTTCTAGAATGCTCCAATAAGAATTTAGTAAAAATTAAATAATTATTTAATCAAATAAATATAGATATTAAATGATTTCCATAATTATATGTATATTAAATGGTATCCATAATTATAATTCATTTTTATGGAAACTAATTAAATTCGTCATTAATATCAGCAGCAATATTCTTTCGGAATGAATTCGCATATAGTTTTTCATGTATGGGTTCGTATTTTGTTTCATGACACAATCACTTAAAATATAACAAAGTTGCCTAGAACATGGATAACAAAAGTGTATTCTAGTAGAATGAAAGTTTATTCTAAAAGAATGAGAGTATATTCTAACAGAATGAGAGTATATTATAGTAGAATACACTCTCGTTCTTCATATTCCATTCAACTTTGTTGTATTTAAAGTGAATGGATCCATAAATAAAACACGAACCCATACATAAAAACCTAGATGTGAATTCATTCTGAAATAATGTTATAGCTGACATTAATGACGAATTTAATCAGTTTCCATAAAAAAGAGAATTATAATTATGGATATCATTTAATATACATACAATTATGGAAATCATTTAATATCCATCTTTATTTAATTAAATAACTCTTTAATTTTACTAAATTTTTATTGGTGCGTGTCACAACTGGAAATTCTGATACCTTGCAAAACCCTTAACAAAGATAACATTGTAGTTAAAGCTTGAAAAACATGTATGATGCTTGTTCAGTGATCACAAAAATTCCATCAAATACTCTACACAAACATTCAAGTAGTCAACAAAAGGTTGGAAACCCTAAAAATCCCGGTTTAAGTCCATTTTGGACTAGGATTTTCTTATTGGGCCTAATGGACCACTAAGTTTCTAATTTGATTATTTTGGGCTTAGAACTCTTATATGGGCTCTAATTGGACCCACTTTCTTTTATTTTAACATTTTGGGCCATAATGGGCCTAGAATGAAATAAAATACCCTTATTGGGCCATAACAAATTTAATTAACCCCAAAGGGCCATAAAACTCATGCTTTGATGTATATTGGACCCATATCTTGGACTTAAGCACTCAAGGCCCAAATCCTCTTCTCTCTTTTCTCTTTCTCGGCCCAAGAGGAAAACAAAAAAATGGAAATTGATGAAATAAGGAGGGTTAGCCACCTCCTTATTATATTTTGGTCTTCCATGCACCATCACATACTTCCATGCACCATCACATACTTCCATGCACACCATCACTTCACTTATCTCTCTTCTCCCCTCTCTTTTTCTTCTTCGGCCGAGAACACAAAGGAAAAACACACACACCTCACAAATTCTCTCCAAACACTCTCAAAGAACACTCTTGTTTCTCCATCAAAATTTTCGAGATCTTCGTCTTCTCAAGAAGCTTTCTAGGGCCGAGAATAGCATCAAACTTCTTCCATTTCTTCTTCAAATCGAAAACAACAAGCAAAGGTGAGTTCATACCCCTCTCTTTTCGGTTTTCACAAGTTTTATGGGGGAGAATACAAGTAAAATGTGTAGATCTATGTGTATGTGTATGTTATGTATGATTTCATGTATGTTTGTGTGATTTTATGTGTTTATGTGGTAAATATGTAACAAAAAAGGAAGAAATCTTGAGATCTATGACACAAAAGAGGAAACAAACATGATCTAATATACTTTTATTGAACAAGTCAAGAAAAGTTCCTAGCTTAAGTCATATTAAACAAAATGCAACATAAAACTCATTTTTGGGCTAAATTTGTCAAACAATTAAAAGTTGAGTTGAGAGTTGCCATCCACGGTTTTCTTAAGGACTAAAAGAGTCAAAACAGTAAAAATAAATGTTTTTATGAATATCATACTCTTTAAAGGGCTATAAATGTAATTTGTAGCTTAATGGGCCAATTTTTGGGTTTTTTCGGCCCATTGAGCCCAAAATTGCGAAAAACATAATTTTCAAGGGATTGAAATTATAAACTTATCAAAACAGGGGGTAAAAAGGGTAAACAAAACCAATTCAGGGGTTAAAATGATTTATTTTCCAAACAAGGATCAAAAATGTAAACTTTTTGGATTTTGGGCCAAAATTGTAAAAGTTGCGAAAAGTTTGGGTTTTAATTGAAAAATTCCTTACTGGAAGGGCTGAAACTGCCAAAGAGTAAATTTTGAACTAAAATCATCATTTAAACAAGTCTATGGGTCAAAAATGTCAAGAAAATGGTTTAAGGGCCTAAAATGTTTCTTTTTCAAAATAAGGGACTAAAATTGTTATTTTTATTAAAGAAGGGCTGAAAAGGTCAAACCAACATTTTGAACCAATTAGTTTGTTTTTAAGATATTTGAGTCAAAAATACCAAACTACAACTCATGAAAATAGAAAGATGAATATACGTATAATTCCAAATATCGTTATAAACAACCGACCGGCCTCGTGCTGATACGAAGATAACAATCGTTCAATCAAACTTTCCAACAATTATACTATACCTAAAACAAGTAAATATCCAAATTGTTGGGCTTGAAAGATCCTACTCGTGCTTATTGGGCCTTCGTGGCCCATTGACATGACTTTTGGGCCTAACACTAATAATAAATGTTTATTAGGCCTCCGGTGACCCAATTACATGATTAAGGGACCCTCAATGACATATATAAGCTATTGGGCCTTAGTGGCCCATTAGCATTGCTAGTAAGGTCCAAACTAAATCAAATATGAAATGGGCCAATCGTCCTTCGTATAACCAACAGCCTTAAATAACACACGTAATTAGCAGGACCTTGTAATCCTCTTCTCCTCGTTTGTTAGGCTTACCTTCAATTCAAGTAAACAAATACAGGTCGTTAATCAATAGTAATCAATTTCGTTTGGATTAAGTGAGTAATAACGGGCGACACCTCTAAGGGTCGTTCGTAGTCTGTAGTTATAATCAAAGTCTCCTGGAAGGAGAGCGAGAGTTTGTGTATAGATCTATACGAGGGTGACTCCCCCACACCTCAGCTGTTCGCTACAGTTAGACTCGGCCAGTCTAGGGTGACAAAATCTTAAGATCAATTCCGGCGTACATTAGAATGCCAAGACAGACGAACTAGTCATTATTATGCATGGTTATAACGACTCACGTAATTAAATAAATCCAATACTATCCGAGCAAACAAGGAAAAGTAATCAAAATCACTCGTGTAGCGGTATAACAATTTGAAAACAATTATATTTTATGTTATCGGAAAACATCGGGTTTTTCGAGGAAATCAGCACCACTCGTTTGTATTTTTCTATAACTATAATACAAAACTTCCCATTTATACACGTTTTGAAATCATTCATGCACCAACTTATGGATCTTCACACTTTGGTATAAACAATTGTTCTTTCAGAAAATATCGGATTTTCTGGGTTTTATAAACTACACAAATCATTTTTATCACAACCCTGCTTATGAACTCACCAAAATTTCATATGTTGACGTTTTTCAAAATAACTTGTATTCTCAGGTAACAGGTAAGCTGAAGGGTAATATCAAGTATGTTAGGATGTTATGTTTTGAAAACTCTCAAACAATTGATGCTACGGATATGTAATATTTAAACAATGTACTGGATGTGGACAATGTCAATCGTTATGTATTAATGCATGGTGAAGTTTATGTTGTGTTTCATGTATAATCATTGTGATGATATTCAATTTAAGTCACGCGAGCCCTCGGACGTTTCCGCCGTCTGGTTCGGGGGTGTGACAGGTTGGTATCAGAGCTCTGTTTATAGTAAACTGGCATATCTAACCACACATTTATATGCAACTATAAACCAAAGAGGGACTAAAACAACTCTGAACAAAACAAATAAAACACAACGATAAAACATTTTACTTGTGCGATGTAGGAAAAAGAACATAATACCAAATCAAATAAGATAATACTGACATCTCGGTTAAGTCGGGACTGTTCCTAGTTGTATTAAGGGGTGAATGTAGCCTGATCAACTACATTTTCTCCGAAGTACAACTATTACATCCCCCGGGGAAACCTCGATGGTCGGTAAACCTAAAAACATACCCCTTTGTTACCAAGAAGAGAACACCAACTCAATTTATACAATAATTAAAACATCTTAGGAGTAATAATAGTTTATTCATATACCTCCTCTCAGTCAATATCGAAGGAGAGCACCAGGGCATTCAGTTTCATCAGGTCTTAGTGGCCCACGGAATGATCGAGGATGAGCCTGAGGGAGATCAGGGAGGAGCACACGACGTGGAGCCTGACGAGTACACGGACACAGACTACGAGTTTGATGGGACCGATGACGACATGGAGGAAGAACAAGACTCAGACGAGGATTCCGTCACACCACCTACCAGCGAGACGCAGCAGAAACCCCCTGCCCCACCAGGAAATTCCACAAGAGAGAATCCTTCTCCGGAAGCTGAGATTGCAGCCCTGCGGCAACAACTATTCGCCATGGAAGCACGAGCGGTGCAGGCTAACCAGGAAAGAGATGAAGTCATTGGAGAAATGACAGAGATGGCCCAGTTGTTGGCACAACACTTTGGTATATGACCTCACTGCCGCCGCCGAGCGCACCTTAGAGTGTTAGGACTAGTCATATCTATCTTTAGTATTATGCTTATATGATCTATGTTATGTACCATCGACTCTATGTTTAAGTGATTACACTACTCATAGAGTCGTTACGCTGCCGAACTTGCACCACTTATGTATGCTCCTTCGAGCAAATTTTCATGTATCAAAGTACGGATATTATTAATGGAAGATTTTATGTGCTTTATTGTGATGTTGTGATCTGTTATGTGTTATGTATCCATGATTGTATGCTAATTTGTGAAACCACTTAAGTTCATGCAATACACCTAGTTTATAGGACCACAATCTCACAAAAATCATAGGCACTCAACATCTTTCCGTTCCATGACAGAAAGATGCCTCAACGACCAACCCGTGGAAACCCTGGACCAACCCCACCCGAAGTCAACTTAGCTGCATTCCAAGCAGCTGTATCTGCTACGGTTACTGCAGCCATGGCGCAAATCCACCAAGGGAACAGTGGTAGAGGCAATGGATAAGGGGCTGGAAGTTCGAACAACGGAATAAATCAAGGACCTACCAAGACATGCTCTTACAAAGATTTCACCAATGCCAAGCCGCGAACCTTTAATGGCACGGGCGGAATGATAAACCTAAAAAGATGGATCGAAAAAGTGGAATCGGTATTTGAGATACGCGAATGCCCCAAGGAGGTGAAAGTGAAGTTTGTCGCATGCACATTTGTTGACCAGGCTCTCACCTGGTGGAATGGACATGTAGAGGCCATGACTCTCCCCGTAGCCAACACTATGCCGTGGGCAGAGTTGAAAGAAATGTTGATGGCTGAGTACTGCCCGCGAGGCGAAATTCAGAAAATGGAGCAAGAGTTATGGAATCTCACCGTCCGAAACTCTGATATGGATGCATACATATCAAGGTTTAGCGAACTGTCACTGTTGTGCCCTGGCATGATTACTTCAGAGGGAAAGAAAATCGAACGATTCATCTGGGGATTAACCTCCCCAATTCAAGGAAATGTGATAGCTGCAAATCCTGAAACCTTCGACAGTGCCAAGAGGTTGGCCAAGAAACTGTACGACCACAACAACAAGAAGGCCGAGAAGCCAGTGGAAACTGAAGGCAAGAAGGAGAGTGACAACAAGAAGGGAAAGAACAACAAGAGAAAAGGGCGACAAGGCTCAGAGTCGTCAAAGAAGCAACAAACAGTGACAGTCAATGCTGTAACCACCCAAGTACCCTCCACACCACATGCTCCAGCCTCAGCTAATCCAAGTGCCCCTAGGCAGTATTCCAGGAATCTCCCAAAGTGCAACAAGTGCAGTCTCCATCATAATGGCGAATGCAGGGAGATGCATTGTACCAGTTGCAATCGGAAGGGTCACACGGCAAAATATTGCAGGACCTATCCTCCCCAGAACCAGCAGCAAGGAAACAACAACCACAACAACAACCGCAACAACAACAACAACATCAACAACTGCGGCAATAATGCAGGATCAAGCCCCACCTGCTATGGATGTGGAAAGACTGGGCATATCCGTCGAAACTGCCCCAACATCAACAACCCTTGGAATGGAGGAGCAGGAAGAGTGCAGACCATGGGACAAGGAGAAGCGGTTCAGGATCCCGCTGTTGTTACCGGTACGTTTCTCCTAAACCACACTTATACATGCATCCTATTTGATACCGGGGCAGAACGAAGCTTTGTGACTAATAAATTCAAACACTTGTTAAAACAACAACCCCAGAAGCTTGATGAAACCTTTACGGTGGAAATGGCTAATGGGAAAACGGAATCCACTGGGGAAATCTACATCGGATGTACCCTGATCTTGAACCATCACGTCTTTCAAATAAACTTAATGCCTGTATCCATTAGGAGTTTTGATGTGATTATCGGCATGGACTGGTTAAGCCCCCACCATGCTGAAATTATGTGTCACGAGAAGGCCGTTCGCCTTCACCTCCCAAATCATGAAACCATAACTATATACGGAGACAAACCCAGCACGAACCTTCGTCTTATCTCGTGCATTAAGGC
Source organism: Lactuca virosa (assembly GCF_052849685.1). Classification (NCBI taxonomy): domain Eukaryota; kingdom Viridiplantae; phylum Streptophyta; class Magnoliopsida; order Asterales; family Asteraceae; genus Lactuca; species Lactuca virosa. The sequence continues at coordinate 404,740,829 of NC_136430.1, read as the reverse complement.
ACAGAAGTATCTACGAAAGAAGGACTTGACGTTTCTAGCTCATATAGTGGATAAGTCCAAAGAAGAGGTCAATATTCGAAACATCCCTGTGGCTTGTGAGTTCCCGGATGTATTTCCTGAAGACCTTACGGGGATACCCCCAGAAAGACAAGTCGAGTTCCAAATTGACCTCGTGCCAGGAGCTACACCCATCGCCAAATCGCCCTACAGATTGGCTCCTGCGGAAATGCAAGAGTTGTCCAGCCAACTCAGCGAACTTTTGGACAAAGGATTCATCCGACCCAGTTTCTCACCCTGGGGAGCTCCGGTTCTCTTTGTTAAGAAGAAAGACGATTCATTTAGGATGTGTATTGACTACAGGGAACTTAATAAGCTCACTATCAAAAATCGCTATCCACTTCCGAGAATCGACGATCTATTTAACCAACTCCAAGGAGCAAGTTACTTCTCTAAGATAGATCTGCGATCCGGATACCACCAACTCAAAGTCCGGGACGAGGATATCCCTAAAACCGCCTTCCGAACTCGTTATGGACATTATGAATTTGTCGTAATGCCCTTCGGTCTAACGAATGCCCCTGCCGCATTCATGGACCTAATGAATCGAATCTGCCGACCATTCCTCGACAACTTTGTCATCGTTTTCATCGACGATATCCTAGCCTATTCTCGAAGTGAAGAGGAACACGGCCGACATCTCCGATAAATCCTAGAAGCCCTGCGAACCGAAAAGTTATACGCAAAACTCTCTAAGTGTGAGTTCTGGCTCCGTAGTGTGAACTTTTTAGGTCATGTTGTTAGTCAAGAAGGGATACATGTGGATCCTTCTAAGGTCAAAGCCATCGAAGGATGGGCGATCCCAACGACACCCACCGAAATTCGTTAATTTTTAGGTCTCGCAGGCTATTACAGGAGGTTCATTCAGAACTTCTCCAAAACAGCCAAGCCACTTACCTTGCTTACGCAAAAGGGTGTACCCTTTGAATGGACAGATAAGCAAGAAGCTGCATTCCAAACTATGAAGCAAGCACTCTGCAGTGCACCAGTATTATCACTACCAGAGGGAACAGAGCACTTCGTAGTCTACTGCGATGCGTTGAATCAAGGTTTAGGCTGTGTACTCATGCAGCGTGGAAAGGTGATAGCTTATGCGTCCCGGCAACTAAAGACACATGAGGTGAATTATACAACCCATGATCTTGAATTATGAGTTATGGTCTTCGCCTTGAAGATTTGGAGGCACTACCTTTACGGTACGAAGTGCACCATTTTCACTGACCACAAGAGTCTCCAACATATTTTAAATCAAAAGGAGTTAAACATGAGGCAATGAAGATGGGTTGAACTGCTGAACGATTATGAGTGCGAGATCAAGTACCACCCAGGTAAAGCTAACGTAGTAGCTGATGCCTTGAGTCGAAAAGAATACTCGAATCGTCGTTTGAAGACTCTCTCCATAACCATCCAATCCCACCTGACCTCTCAAATCAGGGCAGCCCAGTTCGATGCCATGAAGGCAGAAAACAAAACAAGCGAAGCGTTACGTGGAATGGAAAAGAATTTCGAAGTGAAGGAGGACGGAGCATATCACTTCATGAATCGCATTTGGGTCCCTAAACTTGGGGGATTCAGAGAAGTAGTCATGAATGAAGCCCACAAGACACGATACTCCATCCATCGGGGTTCGGATAAAATGTACTTGGATATCAAGCAACATTATTGGTGGCCTAACATGAAGGCAGAAATTGCCACTTACGTTAGCAAGTGCCTCACATGTGCTAAAGTAAAGGTGGAATATCAAAAGCCCTCGGGATTACTACAGCAACCAGTAATTCCCGAGTGGAAATGGGAAAGGATTACTATGGACTTTGTGACCAAACTACCCAAGACGACTGATGGTTTGGATACCATATGGGTAATAGTTGATAGGTTGACGAAATCCGCTCATTTCCTGCCAATAAAAGAATCATACAAGATGGAACGTCTGACAAGGATCTATATCAAGGAAATCGTGAGACTCCACGGAGTGCCAATATCTATCATCTCAGATAGAGATAGGAGGTTTACTTCACGCTAATGGCAATCGCTTCAGAAAGCTATGGGAACATAACTTGACATGAGCACTGCCTACCACCCACAAACGGATGGTCAAAGAGAGCGAACCATTCAAACGCTAGAAGATATGCTTCGCGCATGTGTGATAGACTTTGGAAGGTCGTGGGATACCCATTTGCCTTTGATCGAATTCTCGTACAATAACAATTATCACTCAAGCATCAAAGTCGCTCCTTTTGCGGCATTGTAAGGGCGTAAATGTAGATCACCGTTGTGTTGGGCTGAGGTAGGAGACACTCAGCTAGCAAGAGGACAAACACCAGACAATGCATTAACAGGACCGGAAATCATACACGAAACGACCGAGAAGATAATTCAGATCAGGGCCCGACTGCAATCATCACGAGACAGACAAAAGAGCTACGCCGATAAGCGACGAAAACCCTTGGAATTTAAAGTCGGGGATAGGGTGTTATTAAAGGTCTCTCCCTGGAAAGGGGTGATTCGTTTTGGGAAGCGGGGAAAACTAAACCCTCGATACATTGGACCCTTCGAGATTCTTGCCCGAATAGGTCCAGTGGCTTATAGACTGCAGCTACCCGCTGAGCTCAGCAGTGTACACCCCGTGTTCCATGTTTCCAATTTAATGAAGTGCTTATCCGACGAAACTCTCATCATTCCATTAGAAGAAATCGAAATCAACAAGAATCTCCTATTCATCGAAGAACCAGTCGAAATCATGGACAGGGAAGTGAAGCGTACTAAGCAAAGTCGCATTCCGATTGTGAAAGTTCGATGGAACGCGAGACGCGGACCAGAGTTCACATGGGAACGTGAAGACCAGATGAAGCAGAAGTACCCTCACCTATTCTCGCATCCTCAAATTTAACTTTAAAAAGAATTTCGGGACGAAATTCCCTCCGACGGGGGGATGATGTCACAACTGGAAATTCTGATACCTTGTAAAACCCTTAACAAAGATAACATTGTAGTTAAAGCTTGGAAAACATGTATGATGCTTGTTCAGTGATCACAAAAATTCCATCAAATACTCTACACAAACATTCAAGTAGCCAACAAAAGGTTGGAAACCCTAAAAATCCCGGTTTAAGTCCATTTTGGACTAGGATTTTCTTATTGGGCCTAATGGACCAATAAGTTTCCAATTTGATTATTTTGGGCTTAGAACTCTTATATGGGCTCTAATTGGACCCACGTTCTTTTATTTTAACATTTTGGGCCATAATGGGCCTAGAATGAAATAAAATACCCTTATTGGGCCATAACATATTTAATTAACCCCAAAGGGCCATAAAACTCATGCTTTGATGTATATTGGACCCATATCTTGGACTTAAGCACTCAAGGCCCAAATCCTCTTCTCTCTTTTCTCTTTCTCGGCCCAAGAGGAAAACAAAAAAAAAATGGAAATTGATGAAATAAGGAGGGTTAGCCACCTCCTTATTATATTTTGGTCTTTCATGCACCATCACATACTTCCATGTACACCATCACTTCGCTTATCTCTCTTATCCCCTCTCTTTTTCTTCTTCGGCCGAGAACACAAAGGAAAAACACACACACCTCACAAATTCTCTCCAAACACTCTCAAAGAACACTCTTGTTTCTCCATCAAAATTTTCGAGATCTAGGGCATCTCAAGGAGGTTTTTCCACAAAAATCATCATTCTAGGTAAGTTAATGCTTAGATCCACGGTTTAGCTTCTTGAAATTGTTATAAATCTCCTTCTAACTCATGAAAGTTCATGATCATGCCTATTAGAACCTATCTAAGCCAAAGTCTTCTAAAGAAGCTTTCTAGGGCCGAGAATAGCATCAAACTTCTTCCATTTCTTCTCCAAATCGAAAACAACAAGCAAAGGTGAGTTCATACCCCTCTCTTTTCGGTTTTCACAAGTTTTATGGGGGAGAATACAAGTAAAATGTGTAGATCTATGTGTATGTGTATGTTATGTATGATTTCATGTATGTATATGTGATTTTATGTGTTTATGTGGTAAATATGTAACAAAAAGGGAAGAAATCTCGAGATCTATGACACAAAAGGGGAAACAAACATGATCTAATATACTTTTATTGAACAAGTCAAGAAAAGTTCCTAGCTTAAGTCATAATAAACAAAATGCAACATAAAACTCATTTTTGGGCTAAATTTGTCAAACAATTAAAAGTTGAGTGGAGAGTTGCCATCCACGGTTTTCTTAAGGACTAAAAGAGTCAAAACAGTAAAAATAAATGTTTTTATGAATATCATACTCTTTAAAGGGCTATAAATGTAATTTGTAGCTTAATGGGCCAATTTTTGGGTTTTTTCGGCCCATTGAGCCCAAAATTGCGAAAAACATAATTTTCAAGGGATTGAAATGATAAACTTCTCAAAACAGGGGGTAAAAAGGGTAAACAAAACCAATTCAGGGGTTAAAATGATTTATTTTCCAAACAAGGATCAAAAATGTAAACTTTTTGGATTTTGGGCCAAAATTGTAAAAGTTGCGAAAAATTTGGGTTTTAATTGAAAAATTCCTTATTGGAAGGGCTGAAACTGCCAAAGAGTAAATTTTGAACTAAAATCATCATTTAAACAAGTCTATGGGTCAAAAATGTCAAGAAAATGGTTTAAGGGCCTAAAATGTTTCTTTTTCAAAATAAGGGACTAAAATTGTTATTTTTATTAAAGAAGGGCTGAAAAGGTCAAACCAACATTTTGAACCAATTATTTTGTTTTTAAGATATTTGAGTCAAAAATACCAAACTACAACTCATTAAAATAGAAAGATGAATATACGTATAATTCCAAATATCGTTATAAACAACCGACCGGCCTCGTGCCGATACGAAGATAACAATCGTTCAATCAAACTTTCCAACAATTATACTATACCTAAAACAAGTAAATATCCAAATTGTTGGGCTTGAAAGATCCTAATCATGCTTATTGGGCCTTCGTGGCCCATTGACATGACTTTTGGGCCTAACACTAATAATAAATGTTTATTGGGTCTCCGGTGACCCAATTACATGATTAAGGGACCCTCAATGACATATATAAGTTATTGGGCCTTGGTGGCCCATTAGCATTGCTAGTAAGGTCCAAACTAAATCAAATATGAAATGGGCCAATGCGTCCTTCGTATAACCAACAGCCTTAAATAACACACGTAATTAGCAGGACCTTGTAATCCTCTTCTCCTCGTTTGTTAGGCTTACCTTCAAATCAAGTAAACAAATACAGGTAGTTAATCAATAGTAATCAATTTCGTTTGGATTAAGTGAGTAATAACGGGCGACACCTCTAAGGGTCGTTCGTAGTCTGTAGTTATAATCAAAGTCTCCTGGAAGGAGAGCGAGAGTTTTTGTATAGATCTATACGGGGGTGACTCCCCCAAACCTCAGCTGTTCGCTACAGTTAGACTCGGCCAGTGTAGGGTGACAAAATCTTAAGATCAATTCCGGCGTACATTAGGATGCCAAGACAGACGAACTAGTCATTATTATGCATGGTTATAACGACTCACGTAATTAAATAAATCCAATACTATCCGAGCAAACAAGGAAAAGTAATCAAAATCACTCGTGTAGCGGTATAACAATTTGAAAACAATTATATTTTATGTTATCGGAAAACATTGGGTTTTTCGAGGAAATCAGCACCACTCGCCTGTATTTTTCTATAACTATAATACAAAACTTCCCATTTATACACGTTTTGAAATCATTCATGCACCAACTTATGGATCTTCACACTTTGGTATAAACAATTGTTCTTTCAGAAAATATCGGATTTTCTAGGTTTTATAAACTACACAAATCATTTTTATCACAACCCTGCTTATGAACTCACCAAAATTTCATATGTTGACGTTTTTCAAAATAACTTGTATTCTCAGGTAACAGGTAAGCTGAAGGGTAATATCAAGTATGTTAGGATGTTATGTTTTGAAAACTCTCAAACAATTGATGCTACGGATATGTAATATTTAAACAATGTACTGGATGTGGACAATGTCAATCGTTATGTATTAATGCATGGTGAAGTTTATGTTGTGTTTCATGTATAATCATTGTGATGATATTCAATTTAAGTCACGCGAGCCCTCGGACGTTTCCGCCGTCTGGTTCGGGGGTGTGACAATGCATTCTAGCACACAATAAATGTAACGTACTAACGTAGCCATATATATATATATATATATATATATATATATATATATATATATATATATATATATATATATAGGTTTAGGTTCTATGGAAAACAAAAAACCCTAAAAATCATTAAAATGCATAAAAAAAATACTTAGAGATCACAAAACTTTTTTTTGAATTTTTTTATCAAAAAAACGCAACTTTTAGGTCAAAATCGCTGAAAAAAAATTTTGAAATTTTTTTTTTTACAAAAAAAAAATAATAAAATAAAATAAAATTGATTATTTATTTATTTTTTCAGCGAAATTGTAAAAAATGCTACGATTTTTTGATAAAAAAGTTTTGTGATGTCTTGGTATTTTTTTTTATGTATTTTTATAATTTTTAGGGTTTTTTTTGTTTTCCAAATAACTCTTCCCTATATATATATATATATATATATATATATATTCAAGTGATTATTCATATATGAGTATGGTGGTTGGTGGCGGAGGCAATGTTTTAAAAACCGGTTTGAACTGACCGGTCGAACCGTTTAGACCGGGACCGGAGAAGAGAGCGGTCCAACTAACACCGGTTTTTTGTCTATTTTTGAACCGGAATAAATCGACCGATTTTTACAAAAATCCGGTTGAAGTGGTTAAATTAAACCAAATGAGCCGGTGAAACTAAATAAAAACACATGGAAATAATTCATTTTCATAACAAACTTTAGTTTTTTTTTTTCACGTCTATTTACATTTCTTTGAATAGAAACACATGGTAAATGTTATAAAGTTTTTTAATGCTTTTGTATTTATCTAAATCTATATTTTATTTATGTATTATATTTTATTTTATTTTTGATATACATGGATTGATATAAAACTTACGATTATGTGTTTTTAATGTATTTGGATTGATCTTCAATTTGTATTTATGAGTATTTTTAATTTTTAAACTTGTGGATGTCTATGTGTTTACAAAAATATGAAAATAACGTTATAGAAACCAGTTGAACCGACGGTCGAACCGATTAAACCGGAAACTTCTCCCCATACTGGTTCAACTAAAAAACTGGTTTTTAAAACATTAGGTGGAGGTGACAGTGGGCGCATGAACACATAGGATTATTGTTATTGTTTCGTTGCGCATGATCGTGTGTTTAAATGCATAGAAAACCCAACAATTCTACAATGAAGTAAAAAATAAATTGGGCAATGATAAGATACTCATTACGATTCTCATATTTGACAAGAATAATAAGTATCTTAGTCTGGAATATAATGATCATCTCATTAAACTGTGAAAATTTTTCAACAATTAACCCCACCACGAACACCATATCATAACGGTGTGTCTAAAAGGGAAAATCGAACATTACTAGATATGAGTTCATATATGATGAGTCGTACTATGCATCTAAACAATTTATAGGTTTATACAAAAAGATCGTTACAAAAGTCCTAAACTTTGTACTAACAAAGAAGGTTTCGGTAACATACTTTGAAATATAAAGTGAGTATATTATGTCACTCATACATTTTGAAATTTTGGGGTTTGCAAGGCTTACGCTCATCATAAATGTCAAAACCATATCAGAGTAAACTTATATATCTTATCAGATTTGGATACTACTGAGAATAAGATTTTTATTGCTCACATGATAGTATGTTTTAAAATGAAGTTGTTATCGAAAGAGACCAGTAAAAATTATATTGATCTTAATTAAAAATACTATTTATACAAAACTATTCCTTTCTAAAATTAATTAGAAGGACCATTTACCTATAATTACCGGAGGCCGGATGATGATATTGATAATAGCCAAAAAGACCAACTAATACATTAGGAAACAATCTTTGGGGTCAATTTTACCAAAACTATAATTTACTCTCATATAAAAAAACACTATTATATATTTGTCTGTTTAAATCATAGTATTGTTAAGTCCATTACAACAATAATACCACTCGTTATGGGCAACGAGCCTCGACGTTATTCCGAGGTGGCAATCAAATAACGACGCCATAACGCCGGAAACAACGCCCCTGGGTGGTGGGTGGCGTTTTTTGGTGTTATGACATTAGCCGTGTTTAACATTCATAAAATTCTAAAAAAATTTAAACTTTTAAATAAATCCAAAACCATCATTGTTTACAAATTGTTTTCAAAATAAGTTCAACAGTAGAGAAATCCCAAAATCGTGAAACAAAACAGGAGGAGGTGCACGATCACGCCTTCGCCTTCCCGCGATCCTCTGAAGTACCTTAAACATAATCCAAAAGTGTAAGCCCAAAGCTTAGTGAGTTTCCCCTAAGATACCAATACATAACAAATAGCACAAATATAATAGCAACATGCAATAGGTCCACAACTAACAGACTATATTACCCCTGAGCCCACAACATAAGTTTGGCTTACCCCATGGGCCTACAGCTTATGTCTGGCTTGCTCCACGGTTGATCATTCCTCGGACTGAATACCACTAATCCATTAGTACGAGTCTGGCATGCCCCTTCTCGGCCCTCAGCTCGTATGTAGAATGCTCATGAGCCCTCAGTATGAGTCTGGCATGCCCTCCCTGGCCCTCAACTCGTATATGGTATGCTCCAGGGTTTGTTGGCTACAACACGGAGCGGTACAACCTCAACCCAACGTACAGAATATGTCGACATATAACAGATAATAACATATTCAGATGAACAGACAATCTCACAGGTAGACCTACAGATCTACCAGACTAGCATATCAAGACTAGCATATCAAGACTAGTATATCAAGACTAGCATACATATCAATTCCATACTCATCATTTAAACAATATCAGGTTATCAAACCAAAGGGTCGGCCTTGGTGCCTTCGACCCTAAAGTACAGTGAGAAAACTCACTTCACAATGTCGAACCACACTAAAAACCTCTGGCTGCTGGCTCACGAAGAATCCCGAACTATCACAACAAACAAACATCAAATTAACAATTAGATTACCATCCTTGATTAAGGATCCATACTTAGGGTAAATGTCCACTTTACCCTTTCCCCAATTGGGCCAATGCCTAATGTCTAATTTTTTATCCAAAAGGCCCAATTTACTTCAAGACCCATAATTGGCCCAATTTTCCAAATTGGGCACAACTCCTTATTGGGCCTTATCCTAAGGTCCAACTCTCCAATGGCCCAAACCACTCATACTCAGAAAGTCCAATGGGGGCCCAAGACATTCAATCCCAAAAGGTGGCCCAAAACTTGAATCCCAAACTCAAAAGTCCACAGACGACGTACACTGGTTGTACACCGGAGGTACGCAGGGTGTACGTGAGCCTCGCATTGACCACCATCGGGGTGGCTGACCGAGTATGTGGGACATACTCCTCCCTACGCAGGGCGTACCCTCGCAAATCCCAAAAGTTCACTAAGTGCTTAATGGCTTAAGCACTTAAGCCTATATTACGTATCCATGGTCCAAATGCACCCTAGAGTCATAAAGTCTCCAACTTTATTACTTTACACGTCCAAAAGTTCTTAATACAAGGTCATAATCCATTAAGACCCTTTTCCCAAATGCATGAGACACTCCTGGCCATTGATACCTCATTTTTATGACAAAGGACCCTTCCTAGGGTCTAGAAGGACAACTCAAAACGTCCAAAATCAAACATGCACAACAATGAGACTTTTAGGGACAAAAGAACATCATAAAGCTACCAAGATGAGATCTAAGAAAACCAAGCATAAAGGTGGCAAATTTTTACCTTTTGGAGCTTCCCAAGAAGATGATGGTCCAAGATCTACAAGCTTGCTTTCCTTCCTTGACTCCTTGATGCACTCCCTTCTCCTTTAAGCACACAAATAACACACTTTAAGCTTAAAACACTCACTTATGGGGTTAGGGTTTGCTAAGAACGGCTCAAGGACTTGGAGGCTGAAAGAGTGATCGAAATGATCCATAAAGGTGCTTAAATACTCTTCAAACCCTAAAAAGAATTAGGGTTTCACTTGGACGTTAGTACGCCCAGCGTACTCACATGTACGCCCAACATACTACTCATGCTTCCAAAAATCACCATTTTGCCACTAGGGATTCTTAAGGCTACATCTTTATACTCCAGGGACCCAAAATGACATAATTAAGAACCAAAGGAAGGATTTGAAAATACCTGAAATCCCAGGATGTTACAACTCTCCCCCACTTGATCTAGACTTCGTCCTTAAAGTCTGATGCAGTAAAAAAATCTTGGTAATGCTCCCGTATCTCCGCCTCCGGCTCCCAGGTCCACTCGGAGCCCCTCCGATGCTCCCATTATACATTTACCAAAGGTACTTCCTTGCTTTGCAAAACCTTTGCTTTCCTATCCAGAATAGCTACTGGTTTCTCAACATAGCTCAGGCACTCATCAACCTGAATATCATCCAAGGACACCACTGTGTCCTCATCCAATACGCACTTTCGCAGCTGCGAAACATGGAAAGTGTTGTGAATCTGACTGAGCTCCTCAGTAAGATCCAATCTGTAAGCGACCTTTCCATCACTGGCAATAATCCGTAATAGCCCAATATATCGGGGACCCAATTTCCCCCTCTTCCTGAAGCGAAACACACCTTTCCAAGGTGAGACCTTCAGTAACATCATGTCGCCGACCTAAAACTCCAACTCGGATCGGCACCGGTCGGCATATACATGAAATCTCGCATCTCAAATCGGTCTGATTCCCTGGCAGACTTCCCATACTAGACCATTGCTAAATCCATTCCATCGGTCTTCCAAATTTACTACTCCACTTCTAATTACCTGAGATTCCCACTAGCAAACAGAATTGCAACCCACATGCTGATGTCCGAAACTTTTCACTTGACTGAACAAAACGGATATTCCCTCGAGAAAAGGCTCATCCAGATGATAACAAATCCCATGGATATAATGTACAATGTGAGACAAACTGGGAGATAAACCTTCTAGTGCTAAAAAAACCACTGCTTCCTTTATCTTTTGAACCAACCTATCGCTGCTGAAAATTTCGAACCCCACAAAGATAGAATCACAAAATGCAATCACAAGAACCTGATATTCCCTCAAAGTTGAAACCATCCTTTAACCTTGAACGTTCCACCGATACTTTTGGCATTCATATCCCTTAATTTAATTCTTACCAAAACAAATACCTTGCACACCACACTCGCGATTCCCAACACAAGTTTCCCCCAAGAGCCAGCTCGGCACATAATTCACAACCAGAGATCCAAGGATCTACACTTGATTCTCCCGAAATTTTCTGGTTCACGGCAACCCTTCACTAAACTTGGACATAAAGATCCCCAACCACCGTTGATACTGCCAATCTCACACCTGGGCCAGCCACCAAGTTCCTAAGAGTCCAAAAGACAAGGCTACCATAGCCTAAGCATCCCCCTACGCCACTCACTGCCCACATGACCATTCCTACTAAACCAAGATCTATTACTTCGACCTAACAACCTCTACCAGGTCTCACCTGTATTGTCATATGCACACGGGCTTCGCCCGCGGATCTCGCCCAAACTAGAGCTACACACACCCGACTCCGCCTCGGATCCTAATGTTCCTCTACCTAAAACAGAGAAATGATCTCCAACAACCTGACCGGCTGTTGGAAGTTTCCTGAACTCCCAAATTACACAACTTCAGCCCAAACAACCACTTGTGTCGCTTCCCTCTTGACTGGGATGTGGAGCTTACCCTAGTTCCATACCCGAGTCAGCTCCCGAAGATTCAGATTGATTCTCCCCTACTTGGATTCGACGAAGCTCTCCCAACCCATGAAATATGTTGGATTCCCAATCTATCTTATCCTTACGAACTGACTATGACCTGCTCTTACCAATAATAGCGTTCCAATACTAACCGATCTTGACGATCGAACAATTCCTGAATTCCTGAAGAATACTCCCCGAAATCCTAGCAAGTCCGATAATCTCAATCGCTTCTCATGATACTGCACCAAATCCTTAAGTCCTTTTTGCTGGCGACTAAAAACATAACCCTTGCTCTAAACTATCAATCTTTACCCTAACTCATCATCCTCTAATGAATCTCTGGATTCTATCCATCTACACCACCATTTCCTTGCTATCGCTCCTTCTCTAGCAATGATAGTGAATGACCCTAAATGTTCTCTTGTACAACTGCCGATCCTACTTGAACGAATGCTACCATGTCCGAGCTCTGACTTTGCTGATAAACTAATCCCGCTACCTTAACCATAGATCTTCCAACCCATATCCAGGACTGGATTCACCAAGAGAACCAAAACGATCCACCGAACAACTGAATCCCGCCCAGCAAGATATGACCCTCTGATGACTTATGGCATGCGAAATGGCATATGAAGGTTCACAATACATAAATCAGGCAAAACAGAGAACTAACCCGAAGATACCACTTACCCAAACCCAAAAAGATTCTAAGGCGGATACAATATTGATCGAGAACAATTTAACCATAATATCATTACAAAATTGGTGTTCAAACTACATACCAAAGATTTCTTGTGGCTCGACCTTGACCTCCTGAGGAACGATGATCATTGGAACCTGGACTCCCTCCACCCCCAAAGCAGGGCAACTGGACCGGAAATGACCTGGCTGGTGACAGTGAAAGCATATATGATCCTTCTTACAATCTCGTTGCACATGCCCTCTTTCCCCACACTGGAAACACTTGAACTTGTGACAAGAAAATCTGTGAGTTCCCCCACACTTGCCACACACCTCATGATTCTCCCGAGTCCCAGTACCCAGGTTAGAAGCCTCAGTCTCCTCGCCCTATGCTGAGAGAGCCCTCTTATCTTCCCTAGTGGTGTCCCTACAATCAGATCTCCTCCCTCATTAGCCGCACCTCTCACAGACTGCCAAGTTGCAGTTTGCTTCTCGAGCCTGGCAATAACCTGTTGGATTAGATGTCTAAGCCCATAACTATTATTGGTATGTATTCGACCCGAGAGTAGCATGGTCCATTTGGGTTGCACTTCACCGAAACAATTTATATGGATAGTCTTTTGAGAATAGTATGTTTATGATTTATATTAATATATTATAAGTTCTGATATATTAATATGGAATCATATTATTTAATTAATATTGATCAAGAATTAATTTAGAATTAATTTAGTGATAAAAAGGAACTAATTAAATATGTACTCTTATATATATAGCATGGGCCAAGTTCATTTAGGTTGGGCTAAGCTTTCATGGATAGTCCATGGAGTTTTTAACCCATGGATCCTATGGAAATGAAAGGTCATGGGTATTAGGGTTTACATGAATATAACACATGTGAAGCTATCTAAGAAAAGATGTATGATTTTGATAAAGTCTTATCAAGGCATCTCGTATCAGAAATCTGAACTTTGGTAAGAAAATCAATAAAATATTGATTTCTAGAAGTCCATCTGATTTCTGGATACATGTCAAAGCTAGTGGGAGCATAAGTGTTATACTAATAATCATCATGTTAGTGGGAGCATGATAATTATGATAAATGTTGCAAGTTAGCAATGTTAATTATAGAAAACAAAAGTTTCAATTGGGAAAAGTTGTTTTGCTATAATTAAGGGAGAGGAAATTATACCTCATTTCAATTCTAAAAGCTTAGATTGAGATTTTAATCATCTTTAGTCAAGGATATATATATATATATATATATATATATATATATATATATATATATATATATATATATATATATATGAATTTTATGTTGGAATGGTTCCACATAAGGAAATTCTATATATATTGCGTTCTCAAATTTCGATTATGATTACAGCATCCCTCTTCATAATCGAATTATGAAAACATGGCAAATAAAAAATATTGTAGCAAAAGGCTGGTCTAGGATCATGTCTTTATGTGAGACATCATGAATTGTGTCCCATATGCTTCGGATATAGGATCGATTACATGTGCTATAATATTTATCCTTTCTAAATTTTCCAAATGCCTGGGGCATTAAGAGGGGAAAAGGTCTAGAATTGGATATGACTAAAATGATTAAGCAATTGTTGAGGACAATCTGAGGTTTTACCAAAGATTGGTTGCTCATGGACAGTTGGAAGTATGGTGTAGATTTTGGAAAGGATCATATTGACATATTCTGAAAAGAGGCAACTCTTGTTCAGAAGTGATAGTCAAAATGGGAATATGGAAATGTTTCCATAGGTGGAAGTTATTCATTAAATCTATGTAAGATTAGAAAAACTTCATGCAAGAAGGATATTCAAAGGAATGTACTTTGAATATGAGACTTCGTTTCCATGGAATGATCTCCATTGGAATACTTTATAATGTCTGTTACCAAGTCTTTGTGACTTTGTGCATAGTCATTACGAGAGGATCATTGCATATAAGTTTAGAATCTAACAGATTTCGGTAAATGGCAGGAATTTGGAATTCTTACATCTACGGTAAGGATTTGGGATTGTGAAATGAGAATCATTGGAATTATGTTCAATTGATATATTCCACAAATTAAGGATCATAGACAAACATAGTGTGCATACTTGGTGTATGGAATAACTATAGTTTGGACAAACATAGTGTGCATGCTTAGAGCATGGCATGACTATTGTTTTAATTCAAGTATTAAGTTGATAAATTTGAAACATTATACAATGAATAATGAGTAATCAATATGGTGTTTAAATAAAAGGTCTTCTATTTACTCTCAAAGGTGCTTGGGGCCATATTGGATTAGTATTATTCTTGTGTTTCACTTTGCATGTTTTGACTTCCCGAATAACTGGGTTATTCAAATTCTCCACAGTCGATCATATGTTGGAAGTAGGTATGAATCAAGACTGTCATGAAGTTGTCTTGTAGATGTCTAAGGTTTTGGACATAGCAAGAGTTGCTACAACATTCATGAGTGCTCATAAGTTCTGAGTATTGGATTAAACCCACGCTCATTTGAATCACTTCATGGATTTTATCACGAGTGATCATGAGACGATAATATCTTATATTCTTCAAACCTAGAGATATGATTTGTTGACTATGAGTTGGTTATACATTGATTGCACGAAAACGCATCAGTAACTTGATGTTATAAAATGTGCCTTTGTGTATGATTCAACAAGTAGTAGGACAAGCATATGAGTCGAAGTTTATCCATTCCTTTTACCCTTGGAGGGATAAAAGCGATATTTGTGGGCCCCTCGATGATTTAGTGATCACACCCCTAAGTGCTTGGCCAAGCCTGGACTGATTTGATTTGTTCAATTAGTCAGTCGTCATAAATCGGAAATCGGGAAACAACAAATGGACAGAGAGAATGATTATAATCCATGTCTCAGTCCATATGATATCTAGAATGGAGGAATATATGATCTCTTATCTAATGGACACGTCATTTGACTAGGTCAGAGTTCGGCAGCGGCTTTAAGAGCTACGATTGCTAGTCGGGATCTTGGAGTCATATACAATAATAGTTTTAGACTTATCCAAGTGGGAGACTGTTGGATTAGATGTCTAAGCCCATAACTATTATTGGTATGTATTCGACCCGAGAGTAGCATGGTCCATTTGGGTTGCACTTCACCAGAACAATTTATATGGATAGTCTTTTGAGAATAGTATGTTTATGATTTATATTAATATATTATAAGTTCTGATATATTAATATGGAATCATATTATTTAATTAGTATTGATCAAGAATTAATTTAGAATTAATTTAGTGATAAAAAAGGAACTAATTAAATATGGACTCTTATATATATATATATATATATATATATATATATATATATATATATATATATATATATATATATATATATATATATATATATATATAGCATGGGCCAAGTTCATTTAGGCTGGGCTAAGTTTTAATGGATAGTCCATGGAGTTTTTAACCCATGGATCCTATGGAAATGAAAGGTCATGGGTATTAGGGTTTACATGAATGTAACCCTAATCCTCCATACTATATAAAGAGGTCTTTGGCACATGAAATAACAGTAGTGTGTGAGTAAACAAGAGTGGGCCAATCTCTAGTGTGCTTACTATTCTCTCAAGTTTTCCAAGGTGTTTTTGGTGATTTGTGATTCCACTTGAGGCTTCCACACTATTGGGGCTAAGTTCTTAAAGTTCAAGACTTCAAGCTACATCAAAAGGTATGTTATCTAACTAGGCTTTTGTAGTATAGTTGCTTCATATTATGCTAGTTAGGATAAAACCTTGGAATATTAAATGTTTGCATGTATAATAGAGAAAACATAGATCCAAGGTTTATAGGGTTGCATGTACACCATAAGAGTGTTAGAATGCTCAAAACCCATCAGTCAGTGGTATCAGAGCCTAGGCTTGTTTCCTTTATACTTGATGCAAATTGATGAAAACATCGAATTTCTGCACACTGCCCTGTTGCCTCGTCGAGTCCCTCATGGAACTCGACGAGTCCATGCATATATTCAACCAACTCGCCGAGTCAGGTCTTGCACTCGACGAGTTGGCAGGCCTGGGTGCAATTTTTCGAGTTTTGGTGCTGGAATTGGTATCAAATCATTACCTTAAACTGTTTTGGACTTATAAAACCTGTTTTTTGATGTGGTAATGATTATGGTAAACCAATTTCATGGTTATTATCAAAATTTCAAGTTTTATATGTGTTTATATGATTCTTGAAATTGTTGACATGATTGTTCATACACTTATGAGTTTTGGTAGATCATAGGAATTATTTGCAAATTGGTTGTTAGTTAATCCTTGATCTAAATGTATTTTTAATGGAGTCCATAATTTGTCCTCAAGTTATGGATTACCAAAAGTCATTTCTTTTAAAGATCCATTAAAAACTCATAGGTTACATAATTGAAGAGTGTTTCTCATAAATAGTTTTATGGACTCCATAACTTGTCCTCAAGTTATGGATGTTCAAGAGTCTCTTCATTAAAGTTTTTTAAAACCTTAATTAAACTCATAAGTTATGAAAATCCAAAAGGTTTTTGAATTGTTCAAAACTTGCCCTCAAGTTTTGGAATTTGTAAAGTCTCATACATACTTTAATTCCAAACCCTAGAGTTTTAAAAGTTAAAATTCAACCCTTATACTTTATAGTATTATAAGTTAATAATATATATATATATATATATATATATATATATATATATATATATCTATATATATATATATGTATGTGTAAGAGCAAGTCAGTCTTACCGTTAGTAGGCCTCATTCATGAAACCAGTCTATAAGGGGGTATAAGGTTGTTAACTATAAAATGGTAGCTTAATGGGTGTCCACTCTCACCCACCGCTTCCTTGACTGGTGGAGGGTCGTTAGTCGAACGGGTACATGCAACCCTAGAAACCTTCGACTCATATGTTTGTTCTACTACTTGTTGAATTATACACAAAGGCACATTTTATAACATCGAGTTACCAATGCGTTTTCATACAATCAATGCATAACCAACTCATAGTCAACAACTCATATCTCTAGGTTTGAAGATTTATATGATATTACCGTCTCACAATCACTCGAGATAAATTCCATGAAGTGATACAAGTAGGCATGGGTTGAATCCAATACTCAGAACTTATGAGCACTCATGAGTGTTGTAGCAACTCTTTGCTATGTCCAACATCTTAGACATCTACAACCAACTTCATGACAGTCTTGATTCATATCTACTTCCAATATACGACCGACTGTGGAGATTTGAATAATATGAAATACCATAACATAATTATTCTGGAAGTCAAAACATGCAAAATGAAATGATAGTAAACGATTGACAAAAGATAGCAAAACTTTACTCATAAATAAACAACAACTTTTATTCATCATCAAATGTCAATTACACTTTACAAATTTCAAAGCTATCTAACTACTAAAACTAATATCATCCTTCAGCCCTATGCGCCTCGCATGCTGGAGATGCTTAACCCTACTCAGTCCCTTCGTGAGGGGATCTGTTGGGTTCTCATCCGATGATACCCTCTTTGCCACGAGGAGTCCTTATTCTATTCGTTGTCTGATGAAGTGATATTTTCTGTCAATGTGTCTGGATCTGCCATGATCTCTCGGTTCCTTGGCTAAGGCAACCGCACTATTGCTGTCACAGAAAATCTCCATAGGCTCCTTTATAGCTGGTACAACCCCAAGGTCTTCAATGAAGTTTTTTAGCCATATAGCCTCCTTTGCTGCCTCGATTGCCGCTATATACTCTGATTCGCAAGTTGAATCAGCCACTGTCTCCTGCTTGGAAGTTTTCCAAGAAATTGCTCCTTCGTTTAAGGTAAAGACCCAGCCTGACTAATAGAGGAAATTATCCCTATCAGTCTGAAAGCTAGCATCACTATACCCTACTACTCTCAAGTCATCACTCCCACCAAGGGTAAGGACCCAATCCTTAGTCCTCCGCAGGTACTTGAGAATGTTCTTTACTGCAGTCCACTGATCCTTGCTAGGATTCCCCTGATATCTGCTGACCATGCTCAATGCAAAGGCCACATCAGGACGAGTACAAGTCATAGCATATGTCACACCCCCAAACCAAGGATGGCGGAAACGTCCGGGGGTGGAGGACTTCATGTATAGTATCATAACAACAATTGTAATAGTAATTGAAGCAAACACAACCAACATATATATAATTGAAAAAGTGACATCATTATATGAATTACATGTTTACGAATCAATTACAATATGTTGACAAAATATGAAATAGTAGACGCCTTAGCGCCCCATCCTCAAAAGCACTTGGTTACCTGTTTAATGATTTCCTGAGAATACAAGTTGTTTGAAAAAGTGTCAACACAAAGGTTGGTGAGTTCATAAGCTTTTGTTTGGTATTATTAAAACCCT
This sequence comes from Lactuca virosa, assembly GCF_052849685.1. NCBI lineage: Eukaryota > Viridiplantae > Streptophyta > Magnoliopsida > Asterales > Asteraceae > Lactuca > Lactuca virosa. The sequence goes on along the minus strand of NC_136430.1, from coordinate 404,721,784 downwards.
TTCGTTTGTAAAAGTAGTATTTGTGTTAGAAAATCCAATATTTTCCTTAATGTGTAAATGTAGTCTTAAAACCCAAAGACCGAAATGTACAAGTAATTTGTCATATTTATAGTAAAACAATGCAAGTTTAAATCGACATAAACTCGTTAAATTTTAATGAAGTTCCCGTAAATTCCAATGTTTATTAATACTTTATGTGAGTTTATTATAACCATACTATGACCAAGGTTGCCTAAAACGACGTTCTTCAGGCGTCGGAAATGTTATGACATTTGTCACCCCAGACCTATCGGTCTAACTGTTGCATGCAGTTTAGGTGTGGGTTTGTCAAACCCAATATAGATCTATACACAACTATCACGCTCTCCCTCAAGGAGACTCTGGTTACAATACAGGACTTAATGGTAATTTGAAGTAAATGTCTCACAAAGTCATTAACGGAATTACGTGTTATGAAAACTTGGTACCGTATGGCCGTACCTTGCTTAATGAAAATATCCTTTGTATAAATGTACCCTTTTTAAATGTATGTGTTATGTAATGTATCATAAACTATACCTATTATATTTTATCAACCAAGGGTAGTACGTAGTAATGTATGCAAACTATATTCAAAATAGTTTATTAAATGTTTGAATGTATCGGTTGTACTTTGATTATAATCACTTGTTATTCTTTATATTTTATATGTCCAAATCCATTTGTAAACTGATGTGTGTCTAAATATTAAGATAAAATGTCATATATTGCAATAACATATAATCACATAAAGATATACACCTTGCTCAACATGTTACAAGGTGAAATGAAATTGACAGCAACTTTTCGTTGAATACAGTTTCTGTTACTGTTCTTAGAAAATTTATAGAAAAATCATCAAAGCTCTAAATCCAAATCCGCAAATTCTGAGAGTTTGGAATATGAGTCTAGTTTGTTCGTAAATTTTATCATGATTTTTAGTGATCTCTAACAGAGGTGAAAATGTTCATAATCACAGACTGGTCCGGGTTTGCCTCTGAAATGATAGGCAGTTTTGTAAAAATCACCATAAATTGTAGAAAAATCATATGGAGATGTGCAAGTAGCCATTTTAAAGCTAAGAGTTTGAACTACTTGCACCTGGAACAGTTTTGAAAACTAAAATATTTAAGTTGACCAAAACAGTCCGTGATCGAAGTTCATCTTTTCTGATGTAATCTGATAGAAAAAGTTTAATTGTGTTCTTGATGATTTTACTTGTATTCCCCCCTTAAAACTTAAGAAAAACATGTAAATGTAGGGGTATGAACTCACCTTATGTGTTCTTAGAGGATGGATGTTGGAGAAGAGAAGTGTTCAACTCAAAAACACTTAGAAGATGCCTTGACGAATCGAGAACCAAGAGTGGAAGAAAGCTTGATGATTAACCTTGGAAGTCTTGAAATTGAGAGAGAATGGTGTAGAAAATGAGTGACTTAAGCCTTGTATTTATACTAGTAAGAATTACTATTCATATATAATTCTTTAATAATAAGTGTTAAATGTTGACATTCTCCATATAACTAGTTAGTGTATATGACATATTCATGATGTAATCATGACAAATGTTTCTAGAAGATGGTTAATACTAATTGGCTAATAATAGTAATTTTTAAAACGTAAATAGTAAATAGTAGGTAGTAAATAGTAAATAGTAAATAGTAAATAGTAAATATGATGAGATTTTTACAATTGTCATATTTGTAAACCCCGTTAAGCCATGTTTAAGAGTCTTACACAGCCCCCGATAATTGTGCAATAGTGTTTTATCGCTTTGGTTCGTTGTTTAGCACTGTTAAGGCTAAGGAAAATCAAACACATGAATTTTCCAAATGATGTTTTCTCATTAAAATAGCGAATTGTACAACGTAAACCTTAACATACAAGGGTTAATGGAGTTGACCGGTTGACTTGTTGACTTTGTTTGACTTTGACTTGACCGAAATTTGACGGTTGTCACAGCATACATGATCGAGCCTACAACGGAAGCATACGAAACTCGACTCATCTCTGCTATCTCAGCCTCTGTACTCGGGCTCTGAGTCTTACTTAGTCTGGTGTTACTCTGGATCGGTAACTCACCTTTCTTGGAGTTCTACATGTTGAACCTTTTCAAAACTTTATCCACATAGGTGCTTTGACTAAGTCCAATTAGTCTTTTACTCCTGTCTCTCAAAATCCTTATCCCTAGGATATAGGCAGCTTCACCAAGGTCCTTCATAGCGAAACACTTCCCAAGCCAGGACTTCACTTCCTGCAGAGTTGGGATGTCATTTCCTATGAGTAGTATGTCATCCACATACAATACCAAAAAGCTAACTATACTCCCACTAGCCTTGACATATACACAGGACTCATCTTCACTCCTCGAAAAGCCAAACTCTTTGACTTTCTCATCGAAACAAAGATTCCATCTGCGAGGTGCTTGTTTCAATCCATAGATGGATTTCTCAAGCTTACACACTCTATTCGGGTACTCTGTGCTGACAAAACCCTCTGACTGACTCATGTAAACATCCTCAGCCAACTTTCCATTAAGAAAAGCGGTTTTGACATCCATTTGCCATATTTCATAGTCATGAAATGCAACAATGGCTAACATAACCCTAATAGACTTAATCTTCGCTATTGGTGAAAAGGTCTCTTCATAATCAACTCCTGGAGTTTGAGAAAATCCCTTTGCAACCAGTCGCGCCTTATAAGTGTGTACATTACCATCCATGTCGGTCTTCTTTTTGAAGATCCATTTGCACCCGACTGTCTTACGACCTGGTACATTGTCAACCAAGTTCCAAACTTGATTGTCATACATGGACTGTATCTCGCTGTCCATAGCCTCTTTCCATTTAGCAGCCTCAGTGCCTGCCATGGCTTCCGAGTAGCTGTTAGGTTCATCCAGACATACCAGTGTGATATCACTGATAATTGTATCACCTTCCGCAGTAATATGGAAACCATAGTAATGCTCAGGTGCATTCCTAACTCTCGTGGAACGCCTCAGAGGTACAGACTCATCTGTCGGATCAACAGGAGATTCCTCCTCAGGTTGATTGCTAGGGTATGAGGTTCCTTCACCACCTGACTCTTGAATTTCTTCAAGGTCAATTTTCCTCCCACTGTTTCCTTGGCTTATCAACTCTCTCTCTCGAAAGACTCCTCTCCTTGATACAAAGACCACATTATCACTGGGTCTGTAGAAGAGGTAACCAAAGGATTTCTGTGGGTAGCCGATGAAAATACACCTCTCACTTTGAGGTTCGAGCTTATCGTGGGTCTCGCGCCTCACGAAAGCCTCGCAACCCCAAATCTTGATGTAGTCCAGATTGGGAACTTTTCCAGTCCACATCTCGTGAGGTGTTTTGGCAACCTTCTTTGTAGGGACTAGATTAAGGATATGGACGGCAGTCTCTAAGACATACCCCCAAAATGAGATTGGTAGCGAAGCTCGACTCATCATGGAACGAACCATATCCAACAAGGTTCGATTGCGCCTCTCAACCACACCATTAAGTTGTGGTGTTTTGGGAGGTGTCAATTGTGAGACAATCCCACATTCCTTAAGATAGTAAAGGAACTCTCTACTAAGATACTCACCACCTCGATCTGATCGAAGCATCTTAATGTTCCTGCCCAACTGATTCTCCACTTCATGTTTAAACTCTTTGAAATTTTCAAAGGTTTCTGACTTATGCTTGATTAAGAAGACATATCCATGTCTACTATAATCATCAGTAAAAGTCACATAGAAGCGGTTAGCATCTCTTGTGGCGGTTCTGAAGGGTCCACACACATCAGTATGTATGAGGTCCAACAAACCCTCACCCCTAGCATAAGCACCAGTGAAGGGTGACTTTGACATTTTCCCAAGCAAACAAGATTCACAACTATCATCTGACTTTAGGTAAAATGACTCCAAGACTCCATACTTTTGGAGTTGGCCTATGCGTTTCTTGCTTACATGTCCAAGACGACAATGCCATAATGATGCTTTATCTAAGCTAGTGGAAGAATCGATACACAATACATTATTTCCTAGGTTATCAACAACCGACACAGTTTCATACACACCATCACAAGGTAATGCTTTAAGATAAAGAACATTATTAAAGAAAGCATTAATACCACCACATTCATTATCAAACGAAAAGGTAAAACCTTGTTTGTACAAACCATGAAAGGAAATAATATTTCTCGCCATTTCAGACGAGTAACAACACTTATTCAAATCTAATGTTAACCCACTACTTAGCAACAAATAATAAACTCCAATCTTGGTGACAGGTGAAGCTTTCCTATTCCCCATGATCAAGTTTATCTTCCCATGCTCCACGTTCTCACTTCTTCTTAGTCCCTGCAAATCAGAACATATGTGAATACCACAACCAGTATCAAGGACCCAAGAATTAGAATAGGGTGAATTATTAGACAATATAGTGTAAATACCTGCATGGTTGGGTTTTACTTTCCCATCCTTAACATCTTGCAGGTACTTTGGGCACTTTCGCTTCCAGTGCGACTTTTCATGGCAATAGAAGCACTCAGCCTCTTTAGGGTTGGCAGAAGGAGTGGCAAAACCTTTCTTGGTTCCACTTGAAGAGGAGCCATCAAGGTACTTTCCCTTGGTACCCTTCAAAGGGCCCTTCCTCTTTTTTCCTTTGCCTTGCCCGATTGCCAAGACAGGGGCCGCGGTAGGAGTAGGAGTAGTAACAACCGACTTACCTTTAAGACCACTTTCTGCGGTCTTCAAAAGTCCTTGAAGCTTGCTGAGTGTAACTTCCTCCTGGTTCATGTGGTATGTCATTCGGAATTAATCATAACACGAAGGTAAGGAGTGCAAAATTATATCAATTGCCAACTCCTCTGGGAAGTTCACATTCAGTTTTAGCAAACAATCCACATACCTTTGCATTTTCTGCATGTGGCCTGTGATGGGTTCACCATCCTTCATCCAGGTTGTTATCATGGAGGAGATGATTTCATACCGCTCTTGACGAGCACTCTGATGGTAGCGGTCCATCAAGTCCTGGTGCATCTCAAAAGGGTAATAGTCATCATGGGACTTTTGGAGCTCGGCTGTCATTGTGGCCAACATGATACATGCCACCTTAGTGGCATCTCTCTCATGTGCCTGGTATTCAGCGATCTCCTCAGGAGTAGCAGACGACTCATCAAGTTCCTTAAGCTCCTTGTCGAGGACATATTCCTTGTCCTCATACCGAGTGACCATCCTGATGTTCCTGATCCAATCCATAAAGTTGGATCCATCGAAGATGACTCTCCCACAAAGGTTCATGAGAGAGAAGGAGACGGTAGGGTTTGAGCCAGAAGCAGCATTGTTGGAAGAGATCTGAAAAGAAGAAAGACAAGTTTAGATTAGATGTAAAGATAGTCCTTAATAAGACACCCAAATGTAATATTAAGGCTAGGACCCAACACAATATTTTATAACTTAGAAGAGGGATGCCGTAATCCAAGCTATAAAATATTTGAAGGTAGGTGAATGACGATTCACCAATTTCCACCATGAAAAATGAAATAAATTATTAGGTTTTAATTGGTTTTGAAACTCCTAGATTCTTTGAGATTCATTAAACTTTTCAATGGCATGTTTCAATCTCGAGTCTGCCCTTCAAGTTTTGTGACTGGGATGCCGAGGATCACAAAACAAGGTGTCAAGTAACCATGCAAATTACTTGGTACTCTTAATGTTTATCACTCAATCGATATGCCGGTTAACCACACGCGCTCCACCGACCTATGATAAACCTTAAGCCACCCTTTGCCTACCTTGTTAAGTCCAGGTTAGTGTGTCGGTTAACCACACACGCTCCACTAACAACTTAATCAAAGTGCAAAGTGTAATTTCATGGGTTAGCACCTTATTCACATTTTCCTAAAGTAACTAAGATTGGGAATTCATAAAAACATTTAGTTACTTTACATTCATCATACTTTTAATTAGGATTAAAGTCATTGTCCTACCCGTTCGGCTAACGACCCTCCACCAGTCAAGGAAGCGGTGGGTGAGAGTGGACACCCATTAAGTTGTCATTTTATAGGCAACAACCTTATGCCCCCCTTATAGATCGGCTTCATGAATGAGGCCTACTAACGGTAAAACAACTTGTTCTTATACATATATATATATATATATATATATATATATATTATTAACTTATAATAGTATAAAGTATAAGGGTTGAATTTTAACTTTTAAAATTCTAGGGGTTGGAACTAAAGTTTACTAAAATGTGTGAGACTTTACATGTTCCAAAACTTGAGGGCAAGTTTTGTAACTTTCAAAACTTTTCATCTTTCATAACTTATGAGTTAATGGTTTATTAAAATGAGAGACTTTTCATTTTATGTAACCTATGTGTTTATTTAATGGACTTTAAAAGAGTGACTTTTGGTAATCCATAACTTGAGGACAAATTATGGATTCCATTAAAACACATAATGATCAAGAATTAAACTACCAAGCAAGTTTCAAATAATTCCTATGAACTTATAAACTCATAAGTGTATGAATATTCATATCAACAATTTCAAGAATCATAAAAACACATATAAGACTTGAAATTTTGATAATAACTATTGAAAATGGATTAGCATAACCATTACACCATCTAAAACAAGTTTTATAAGACCAAAACAGTTTAGGGTAATGTTTCTAGTCCATTTCCTGCAGCAAAACTCGAAATATGCACTCCGGGCATTCTACTCGTCGAGTGCATGAACCTACTCGACGAGTAGGATGATTTTAGGCATGGACTCGTCGAGTCCCCCCATGTACTCGGCGAGTTCACTCAGCATATTGCATATTTTTCGACTTTTTTCAACAATTTGCATCAAGTATCAAGAAAACAAGCTTAGGCTCTGATACCACTGAAGGGTTTTGAGAATTCTAACACTCCTATGGTGTACATGCAACCCTAGAAACCTTGGATCTATGTGTTACTAAGATACATGCAAATTTTCTTTTCCAAGGTTCTTAACCTAACTAGCATGGCATGGGGAACTTTGAAACATAATAAGCTAGTAGAGTTACATACCTTTTAGTAGTGGTTGATTGCTTGGAGTTTGAGAGACTAGCACCAATAATGTGGATGCCTCAAATGGAAGTCACAAATCACCACAAACCTTGGAAACTTGAGAGAATAGTAGAACACTTCTAGAAATCGGCCACCCTTAGTTCTCACACAAAAACTAGTGCAATTTCAAGTGTTAAGGACTCCTTTATATAGTGTGGTGGATTAGGGTTACATCCATGTAAACCCTAATACCCATGACCTTTCATTTCCATGAGATCCATGGGTTAAACCTCCATGGACTATCCATGGACTTACCATGCAAGCCTAGCCCATTCTAAATAAGCATTAGCCCACACTATATAAATACAAGAGTCCATATTTAATTAGTCACACTTTTGATCACCAAATTAATTATAAATTAATTTTAGATCAATACTAATTAAATAATGTGATTTCATATTAATATATTAGAACTTATAATATATTAACAAATCATAACTTATACTATTCTCAAAAGATTATCCATATAAATTGTTCGGGTGAAGCGCAACCAAAATGGACCATGCCGGGTCGGGTCAAGTACATCTCAAATATAGTTATGGACTTAGACACCTTATCCAACAGATCCCTATCCTGATACTAGCATGATGTTCTAACATATCACAATATCAATAACAATATGATATGTTGGGGTCTACTTACTGGCTCTGGCTGATCGTACACATTGCATCCTCTTTGAATATTTTGAAAACCATTTGAAAATCATTTTAAAAATCTTTTTCCTTAGTTTGAGACTGGATTCGCACGAGTGTTCCTCCAATTCACTCAAACCAAGGCTCTGATACCAACTTGTAACATTCATAAAATTCTTAAAAATTTTGAACTTTTAAATAAACCCAAAACCATCATTGTTTACAAATTGTTTTCAAAATAATGTAACATCCCAATTTTCAAGGCCAAAAATTTCATTTTTAATTAAGTAACTTGTAGAATAGTTTACTAAAACATTGCCAATATCATATCAATTTATAAAACATAACAACGTGTCTCAAAACCATATCATCAGTAGTAATAAAAATCAGAGTACAATCCCAGAAAACTCAATGCGAAAATCATGTGTGTGTGTAATGCGCTGCTACACCACCGGCTCTTTCCCTTTAGACGAAGAGGTACCTGAAACCAAAACTAAAAACCGTAACCACAAAGCTTAGTGAGTTCCCCCATCATACCCATAGCAAATAATGCATAATCATCGGTATCTTTCAACCGGTAACTGTCAGGCATAGCCGGGAGCCGGACTCCCCCTCTGTATCTTTCAACCGGTAACTGGGAACTAACCTCCCCTTCGGTATCTTTCAACCGGTAACTGGGAACTAACCTCCCCTTCAGTATCTTTCAACCGGTAACCGGGGACTATTTCACCCCTACTACTGCTAACACAAATTAAGCATAATAATCATATCAAGCACGTTAATCATATCAAGCACAGCAAGCATATTACATATCAATCCTAGATAATTATCACGAAGACAATCATTTGTCCACACTCTCACTTGTGGGTCGGCATTGTGGCCGTATACCTACCCCTACTAGAAGGAAACTCACCTCGAAGTCGTGTAGTGTATGTACTGCTCTCGGTGTGGAAATCGACTCTCCCTGACTCCTCAATCCCTACACGACAACTCTTCTAAGTTATCAATTCATACTTGTAACCCTTACAAGGGTCTCTCAATCCAAGTCAAAGTCAAAGTCAAATTCATGATCAAAGTCAACTTTTGGTCAAAGTCAACATCTGGTTGCTCGACTCGCCGAGTTGGCCCGTCAACTCGTCGAGTCCCTGTATCCACCGAAATGCCATAATCCCGTCCCTACTCGTCGAGTCTAGCAAGAGCTCGATGAGTTCGCCTTCAATAACACATCGGACAATCTTCAACCGACTCGCCGAGTTCATCTTCATCCATAAGAAGATGTTCAGTCTATGACTCGCTGAGTTCCCTTCGAACTCGCCGATTCCGTCTTCATGTGGCTGGGACATCGCCTTGAACTCACCGAGTCTATTCATCCACTCACCGAGTCCTATGATTTCCAGGTCCCTAGTGAACCTAAACAACTGGGGGAACCTTCAATCTTAACAACTGGTCCATAGACAGAAAGGATTTGGTGGAAAATACACCCCCGACTCGCCGAGTCCCATGAACGACTCGTCGAGTCCCATGAACGACTCGCCAAGTCCCTCTATGTCCAAAACTATACAGTCGATTATAATGGGTCTTAATGTGTCAAAACCATAGATCTGGCCTCCTAGGGTCCATTTTATACGTAAAGCTTCGAACTTGATGTCCATGCATGGGGCTTTTTGCTCAAAAAGCCGTAAAAGGAGGTCTACAAGATGCATGGGTCTCCCATGGCCATAAAGTTGGCACCTTTATGCCATGGGAACCCTCAATGGTTCCAGATCTGAAGCACAAACCCACTTCTACACCCAAACCCGAATATAACTTCACTAATACTTAGAAAAATATAGAAAATAGCCCCAAATCAAGATATAAGCAATGAGTAGCCAAGGTTTCAGCTTTATACCTCAAATAAGCTGGAAATGTGCCCACTTTGGATCTTCTTGCTTCCTCTTGATCTCACAAGCTTCCTTCTCCTTCTCAAACTTCAATCACACAAAAATGGCACCACAAAGCTCAACAACACTCAATAATGGCTAGGGTTTCGAGTTAGGGTTTTCTCTGGGTTGGAAGGGACGATGGGGGCTGGGTTGGGGTGTTATAAGGTGTTTAAATAGGGTGAAAACCCTCAAATTTAGGGTTTTACTCAGACAACTCCTACTCACCGAGTCGGTCTCCCGACTCGTTGAGTAGGTCACTTAAACTCCCGATAAATGACGAGTCTACTCGACAAGTTGGGCCTCCAACTCGCCGAGTCCCAGAGTAAATTGCAACATTTCTTGAATTTAAATACGTACCAGGAATCGGGTGTTACAAATCTCCCCCACTAATTTTAGACTTCGTCCTCGAAGTCTGCTGCTGAATCCAGAAAAATCTCGGGGTAGTGCTCCCTCATCCCGTCCTTCTGCTCCCAGGTCCATTCCGAGCCCTTGCGGTGCTGCCACTGCACCTTTACCAGCTCCACCCTCTTGTTCCTCGATTCCTTCGACTTCATGTCGAGGATCACCACTGGGCGCTCGATGTAGTTCAGGCTGTTATCCACCTGAATATCCTCGAAAGGCGCTCGATGTAGTTCAGGCTGTTATCCACCTGAATATCCTCGATGTAGTTCAGGCTGTTATCCACCTGAATATCCATCCGTCTGCGGGTGAAAAGCAGTGCTGAAGTGCAGACGAGTACCCAACTCGTCGTGAAACTTCTTCCAGAATCTGGAAGTGAACCGCACATCCCTGTCGGAAATCACCGAGACTGGCACCCCATGCCGCGCCACTACCTACCTGATATAGATATCGGCCAACCTTTCGGCCGAAATGCTCTCCTGAATCGGAATAAAATGGGCGCTCTTGGTCAATCGATCAACGATGACCCAAATCGAATCCACTCCTCGTGCGGTCCTGCGAAGCTTCATGATAAAATCCATAGTAATATCTTCCCATTTCCACATGGGAATGTCCAACGACTGTGTCTTGTCGTGCAGCCTCTGGTGTTCGGCCTTGACCTTCCTGCAGGTCAGGCATCTCTCAACAAACCAGGCTACGTCCCTCTTCATACAGGGCCACCAATAATCAGGACGAAGATCCCTGTACATCTTCGTCGCCCCAGGATGAATAGAAAACCTGGATTTATGCGCCTCCTCCATTAATACCTGGCGCACACCCCCATGATATGGGACCCACACTCTACGGTGTAGCGTCAGCAGTCCACGGCTGTCATAATCAAAGGAGGAAACTTGATCCACAATACGCTTGCTCTTACGGTGTTCCTCCTTCATGGCCTCCTGATGGGCCTCCCGAATCCGCTCCAATAGCGGAGTCACAACCGTCATCCTCATACAGATATCTCTGATCGGCGCTGGCTTGCGGCTAAGTGCATCGGCCACGACATTTGGCCTTCCCCGGGTGGTAGAGGATCTCGCAATCATAATCCTTTACCACATCAAGCCACCGACGCTGTCTCATATTCAGATTTGGCTGGTCCATAAGATACCTCAGGCTCTTGTGGTCCGTGTAAATGGTACAACGAACCCCATAGAGGTAATGACGCCAAATCTTGAGGGCGAAAACAACAGCCCCCATCTCCAAATCATGCGTCGGATAGTTCGCCTCGTGAGGCTTCAACTGCCTCGAAGCGTAAGCGATAACATGCCCTCTCTGCATCAATACCGCACCCAAACCCGAGATGGACGCATCGCAATATACTACAAAGTCCTTCATTCCCTCCGGCAGGGCTAAGATTGGCGCCTCGCACAATCTATGTCTCAACGTCTCAAATGCGACCTGCTGCTCAGGCCCCCAGTGAAAGACCACGGCTTTCCTTGTCAGTTGGGTTAGGGGCACGGCTATCTTGGAGAAGTCCTGAATGAATCTCCGATAATAGCCTGCCAGCCCCAGAAAGCTCTGAATCTCAGATGGAGACCTCGGAACCTCCCACCTCATCACGGCCTCCACCTTGGCTGGATCAACCGAAATCCCGTTCTGGTTGACAAGGTGCCCAAGAAACTGCACCTCGCGCAACCAGAACTCGCACTTGGAGAACTTAGCATACAAGCTCTCCCTCCTCAAAGTATCCAAAACCTCCCGCAAGTGCTCCTCATACTGCTCCCGCGCCTTGGAATAAACCAAGATGTAGTCAATGAAAACAATCACAGACCTATCCAACATCGGCCTACACACGCGGTTCATGAGATCCATGAATGCGGCGGGTGCATTGGTGAGCCCAAAAGGCATCACCACGAACTCATAGTGACCATATCGTATCCGAAAAGCAGTCTTCTGCACATCCTCCTCTCTAACCCTCATCTGATGATAACCTGAACGCAAGTCAATCTTGGAGAATCAAGATGCTTCCTATAGCTGGTCAAAGAGGTCATCAATTCTCGGGAGTAGGTAACGGTTCTTCACCGTTACCTTATTCAGCTCCCGATAATCTATACACATCCGGTGCAACCCGTCCTTCTTCTTCACAAATAAAATTGGGGCTCCCCAGGGTGAACTGCTTGGTCTAATGAATCCCTTGTCTAACAGCTCCAGCAACTGTGTAGACAACTCCTGCATCTCAGGAGGATCCAACCGATACGGTGCCTTGGCTATCAGAGCCGCACCAGGAACTAAGTCAATCTTGAACTCTACCTACCTCTCTGGAGGTATCCCAGGCAACTCCTCGGGGAATACGTCCGCAAACTCTCGTACCACTGGCACATCGCCCACTGTCGCCTTACCCGCCTCCCGGGTATCCATAACATAGGCGACATATCTCGCGCAACCATGCTGGAGGTAGCGCCTAGCCCTCGCTGTTGAACATAAGGTTGGTCCTCGCTGTGGCCTCTCGCCCTGAATCACCAGCTCTCCCCCACTTGGGGTCCTGATCCGCACCAACTGCTGCGCGCAGTCGATCACCGCCCCATTGGGGCTTAGCCAATCCATGCCTATGATGAACTTGTTCCCCCGTAAAGGTATGGGAACCAAGTCTACCAGATAGTACTCCTCGAACAATCTCAAAACACAATCCCTGAAAACCACTGATGCTCGCACTGACCGGTCATCCGCAATCTCAACCTCTAGAGGGCAATCCAACATGCCCGAGGACTCAGGAAACCTCTTGCTAAGCGCAAGAGAGACAAACGATCGGGTATCACCCGAATCAAACAATACCTGAACTGGAATACCGTTCACATGGAACGATCCTGAATAGAGCACATAACATAACATAACATATCAAAATCACAGCGACATAATATAAAAGTTTAGAGAGAATAAATCATACCCGTCACCACATCGGGTGCGGCGCGTGCCTCTTCGGCTGTCAAGTGAAATGCTTGGCTCCGCACCACTGGAGCCTTTGCCTTGACCTTCCAGCCATCCGCAACTCGTGTTGTCGCTGGATCGGCGCCACCACCGGCGCTGCTGCTGATGCTGCTGACAACCTAGGGCAGTTGGCCTTTTTATGGCCCCTCTGATTGCAATGGAAGCAAATCCGGTCTGATGTCTGAACTGTGGGGGCGGGGGCAGTATAATCCCAGCCAAAGTGCCCCGTCTTGCCGCACTTGTAGCAGCCTGATCCCGACCCAGCGCGGCAAACTCCCTCATGTGACCTACCGCATTTCCCGCAGCGGTCCCGACCCTGCTGGCCCTTCGACCTAGCGTCGAACCCCTTGGGTTCTCTGCTTTCCTCTTCCTGAGGTGCTCAATATCAATCTCCCTCTCCCTTGCCCTGACAATCATGGAATCCAGAGTCGGGCAAGCAGAATAGCTGACATGCTCCCGAATGTCAGCCCTCAACATATCATGATAGCGGGTATTCCGCATCTCCTCATCCCCTGCGTACTGAGGTACCAACAAGGCCCTCTCCCGGAACTTGGTGGTGATCTCCACCACAGTTTCAGTAGTCTGCCTCATATCAAGAAACACTCTGGCCAGCTGCTGAAGCTCCATAGCCGGCGCAAACTCAGCCCTGAACCTAGTCACAAAATCTGACCAAGTCATAGCCTCAATGGGTGGGGACCCCAGTGAATCACCCACTAACTCCCACCAATCTCTGGCTCGATCCCTCAAACAACCCGCAGCGAAGCAGACCTTCGACCCCTCCGGGCAGAAGCTCGTCAACTGTGCAGACTCGATGTCTGCAATCCATCTCCTGGCCACAATGGGGTCCTTCACCCCGTGAAAGTCTGGCGCACCACTCCCCCGGAAGTCCTTGAAGGACAGTGTGCGTATACCCGACTGGCTGGACGCCGAGTCCCTCCTGAATTCCTGGAGGCGATCCTCCATCAACTCGATAATCCCCTCCTTGATCGACCCGAAAATGGTAGGGGTCGAATCAAGGATACCTCTAGTGATCTCAGACGCGATAAACTCGCGTAAACCGTCATCAACCTGCTCGGATCCCGCACCCGAGCCTGATCCAGATCCGAATCCAGACCCTGAACCTCCCGCTCCATGACGTGTAACCACCATTCTGAAATAAAACATGTAAATGTCAGGGTCATACATACTCTCGAGAGGTTTCGCACACTCTCCAGGTCCTTGGTTGCATCTCAGCTTCCCTTGACTCGAGTACGGATCCTCTGCTTCCAGTATTACGGGCCCATACTACCTTCCACATCTATCCGTACTTTCCTCAATGACTGCTTTGACTTCACCAAATTCCTTCTACCAATTCTGCTCTCTAAGCTAATCTCATCCTAGGCTTGACCTAGGCCCTCTCCGACCTACTCTCCGCCATCAGCTGCACAAGGAGTCCCTACCATCCTTCCCTAACTAGTTTGCGAATACTATTACATATCCACTTACTAGTTAGTTAAGGCTAGCTAGAACCCCTATAAGCACAAAGCAAGCAGCATTCGTGCATTGAGTAACCAAAACAAACATAACCCAATCATGGCTATCCTACTGCTGACTAGACAGCCCTAGCATACAGCTCAATAAGCTCATACAACAGGCATATATGACATCCCTCCTAGATCCTTAGTTCTATTCTAGCATGCGGTTCTCAGAGTCATATAACAGGTATATAAGGCATCCTCCTAGATCCTTAGCCCTAATCTAGCATGCGGTTCTCATAATCATATCATATAACATAACATAGTATGGGTATTTTGGGGAAAACTTACTTGAGCTCGGTCGGTCGCACGCATCACACACCTTGTTCTTTCTCAAAATTCCTTAACTTAGATTTTAGAAAACTATTTTCTTGTAAAGATCTCTCAAGCCCTCGATTTGAGTCCAGACACCCCCGAGGGTGTGTCCGAATCCCTCAAACCAAGGCTATGATACCAACTTGTAACATTCCAATTTTCAAGGCCAAAAATTTCATTTTTAATTAAGTAACTTGTAGAATAGTTTACTAAAAACATTGCCAATATCATATCAATTTATAAAACATAACGTGTCTCAAAACCATATCATCAGTAGTAATAAAAATCAGAGTACAATCCCAGAAAACTCAATGCAGAAATCATGTGTGTGTGTAATGCGCTGCTACACCGTCGACTCTTTCCCTTTAGACGAAGAGGTACCTGAAACCAAAACTAAAAACCGTAAGCACAAAGCTTAGTGAGTTCCCCCATCATACCCATACCAAATAATGCATAATCCTCAGTATCTTTCAACCGGTAATTGTCAGGCATAGCCGGGAGCCGGACTCCCCCTCGGTATCTTTCAACCGGTAACTGAGAACTAACCTCCCCTTCGGTATCTTTCAATCGGTAACTGGGAACTAACCTCCCCTTCGGTATCTTTCAACCGGTAATCGGGGACTATTTCACCCCTACTACTGCTAACACATATTAAGCATAATAATCATATCAAGCACGTTAATCATATCAAGCACATCAAGCATATTACATATCAATCCTAGATAATTATCACGAAGACAATCATTTTTCCAGACTCTCACATGCCGGCCGACAATGTGGCCGTAGACCCACCCCTACTAGAAGGAAACTCACCTCGAAGTTATGTAGTGTCTGAATCGACCCTCCCAGACTCCTCAATCCCTACACGGCAACTCTTCTAAGTTATCAATTCATACTTGTAACCCTTACAAGGGTCTCTCAATCCAAGTCAAAGTCAAAGTCAAATCCATGGTCAAAGTCAACTTTTGGTCAAAGTCAACATCTGGTTGACTCGACTCGCCGAGTTGGTCCGTTAACTCGTCGAGTCCCCGTATCCACCGAAATGCCATAATCCCGTCCCTACTCGTCGAGTCTAGCAAGATCTCGACGAGTTCACCTTCAACGACACATCGGACAATCTTCAACTGACTCACCGAGTTCGTCCTTGAACTCGTCGAGTTCATCTTCATCCATAATAAGATGTTCAGTCTATGACTCGTCGAATTCCCTTCGAACTCGCCGAGTCCGTCTTCATGTGGCTGGGACATCGCCTTGAACTCGCCGAGTTTGTTCATCCACTCGCCGAGTCCTATGATTTCCAGGTCCCTAGTGAACCTAAACAACTGGGGGAACCTTCGATCTTAACAACTGGTCCATGGACAGAAAGGATTTGGTGGAAAATACACCCCGACTCGCCGAGTCCCTCTATGTCCAAAACTATACATTCGATTATAATGGGTCTTAACGTGTTAAAACCATAGATCTGGCCTCCTAGGGTCCATTTTATACGTAAAGCTTCGAACTTGATGTCCATGCATGGGGCTTTTGGCTCAAAAAGCCATAAAAGGAGGTCTACAAGATGCATGGGTCTCCCATGGCCATAAAGTTGGCACCTTTATGCCATGGGAACCCTCAATGGTTGCAGATCTGAAGCACAAACCCACTTCTACACCCAAACCCGAATATAACTTTACTAATACTTAGAAAAATATAGAAATTAGCCCCAAATCAAGATATAAGCAATGAGTAGCCAAGGTTTCAGCTTTATACCTCAAATAAGCTGGAAATGTGCCCAAAACTCTGGATCTTCTTGCTTCCTCTTGATCTCACAAGCTTCCTTCTCCTTCTCAAACTTCAATCACACAAAAATGGCACCACAAAGCTCAAGAACACTCAATAATGGCTAGGGTTTCGAGTTAGGGTTTTTTCTGGGTTGGGAGGGACGAAGGCGGCTGGGTTGGGGTGTTATAAGGTGTTTAAATAGGGTACAAACCCTCAAATTTAGGATTTTACTCAAACAGCTCCTACTCGCCGAGTCGGTCTCCCGACTCGTCAAGTAGGTCACTTAAACCCCCGATAAATGATGAGTCTACTTGACGAGTTGTGCCTCCAACTCACCGAGTCCCATAGTAAATTGTAACATTTCTTGAATTTAAA
Organism: Lactuca virosa; assembly: GCF_052849685.1. Classification (NCBI taxonomy): domain Eukaryota; kingdom Viridiplantae; phylum Streptophyta; class Magnoliopsida; order Asterales; family Asteraceae; genus Lactuca; species Lactuca virosa. Next base: position 404,704,790 of record NC_136430.1, on the reverse strand, counting down.
TACGTACCAGGAATCGGGTGTTACAAATAAGTTCAACATCAGAGAAATCCCAAAATCGTGAAACAAAACATGAGGAGGTGCACGATCATGCCTTCGCCTTCCTGCGATCCTCTGAAGTACCTGAAACATAATCCAAAACTGTAAGCCCAAAGCGTAGTGAGTTTCCCCCAAGATACCAATACATAACAAATAACACAAATATAATAGCAACATGCAATGGGTCCACAGCTAACAGACTGGATTACCCCTGAGCCCACAACATAAGTCTTGCTCGCCCCATGGGCCCACAACTTATGTATGGCTTGCTCCCTGGCCTGATCAGTCCTCGGACTGAATACCACTAAGCCATCAGTACGAGTCTGGCATGCCCCTTCCTGGCCCTCAGCTCGTATCTGGAATGCTCATGAGCCCTTAGTATGAGTCTGGCATGCCCTCCCTGGCCCTCAGGTCATATTTGGTATTCTCCTGTGTTTTTAGGCTACATCATGGAGCAATACAACCTCGACCCAACCCACACAATATGTCGACATATAACAGATAATAGCATATTTGTAACGCCCGTAGATCCGGGCTAGTCAATTTAGAGATAATAGGGGTCGAAAACGACTTTTTGACAAAATATTATTTAGAATAAATAATCTTAACCAAGTTGTAGAATACGTCTCAAGGGTTCTGTACATATAAAGGACGTTGAAATCCGAGTTATAACGAAGAAGTTATGGTCCGTCGAAGTTTTACGGCAAAACCGGCACGACACCGGGAGACGTAAATAGTGAATTTACGATGGATGACTTTTTAGCCTTAGAAATCTAAACAAAAGTTGTAGTATACGTTAAACCTAGAACATACAAAAAACGAACGCCCAAATCTGACGTCGTATGAGGAAGTTATGAATTTTCTAAGATTTGGCTTAACAGTGCACAGCCTGAAACTCAAATTTTAGATCGAGCGGTTTTTGGCCTATGCGACCTAAATGAGAATTGAATATCACATTAATAGGAACTCAACAGTAAAAAGACACATAAAAACAGAGTTTGTATGTAGAAGTTATGAATTTTACGCGGATATTTAACAGTATAATCTCCTCGTACTGTTAAATTTAAGATCGGTCGAGAATTAGCCGACAGAGTCAGAATGAAAGTTGTAGATCTTATTTTTACCTACGCGTGGATATAAAGAACGTCAAAAAAGGAGGTCGTATGTGAAAGTTACGGATTTTAGAAGTCGGAAGTTTGTTGTGCGAAAATAGGTGATGTGGCACAATCTTGGCCATTGCTTTCTCCCCAAGTCTTGCCACTAAATGGTGACATGTGGCACCAAGTTCAGCCATTTTCACCCTATAAATAGAACCTCTCCCACCCTCATTTTCTTCACACTTTTTCCATTCTTTCTTCTCTTTACTCTCTCTCTAGAACCTCTCTCTAGCCCCGAAACCCCCTGAAAAGCCTAGGGAACCTCCCTAGCACGAGGCGGAAGCCCCGGAGTGTTCGACGGCTCCGAGAAGAAGAGCTTTTCGGCTCGGGAACGCTGCTCCAAGCAAAGCCCGGTTTTCTATAAAACCCGTTGTAAGTGAGCTACACCTACGCTATTTTTAATATAGCTTTTATTTAATTATAGTAACGTTATTAGGAACTTATAATAAGTACTTGGGGTATTATTATGGGTTATATAAGTATTTTTAACGCTTATATAATAATAATAATAGCTAGATTATTAATTAGTCTCGGCGAATAATATACTAAACTCTAGTGGTAATAATACTAGGTTTCGTCGAAGGAAATTATTTTTAAGAAGCGAAGCGCTGTCTGAGTTCGGAATCACCACCTTTTCAAGTGAGTGCATGGTCCCTTTCATCTTACACATAGATATGAAGTATTTAATATAAATTACGTGTTATGTGTGCATATTTTCTGAATACTTGTTGTCTATGCTGGGTGAAATATTTTTTATACACGTTTTAAATGATTTAAATTGTATATGTATTTTACATCTACAAAGCGTGTTGGGTAAAAGATGGGTAGATGTAATAGTTGCTGTGTGACCAAATAAAATAATGAGAGGCCTCGATATAGATGTTATTGATGATCCAATCATCTAGCGGAGTATAGATGACGACCACGGACTATTCTAGACGGTCCAGTGGAATGCTAGCAGGCTCGCAACCTGTAGGTGTTTATTTGAACTGTGTGCTCACCAGCAGTACTCCATCCCCCACATGGTTGCCTTATTTGACATGAATTGTTGGGGAACCCCCGAAGCATGTGTTGTCACCCCGATGAAAGTCCCTTAGACTAGGTCCCTTGTGTTAGATGTTTTAGGGACGTAAAGTGAGGATAACGGGAACGGGTAATCGGGTTTGTTTGGTTTCATAAAGTTAATAAACTTATTTATTGTGGTTTGAAAACCATATGTACTCACCAGGTTTCCCAACCTGACCCACTCAGTTTATTTATATCACAAGTGTTGATATGAAGTCACATTACACTGAGAGATTAAGGAGATATAAATCACTAGTGATAATGAATGTAAGTTCTGTTTATGCTTATGTTTCTGTATTGACGATGACATCCCAAATGTTTTAAAATGAATAAAAATATTTTTCTTTGGAAATGCTTTGATAACATATTTATCATGTTTTACTGTGAACAAATTCCGCAACATTTTTATTAAAAGAGGTACTCTGATTTTTATAAAGCATAAACAAAATCGGTCTTTTCTGGCCGTGAAAATGGGGATGTCATAGTTGGTATCAGAGCATTAGTTTAAGCGAACTAGGAATATGAATTTATTTCTAGACTTAAACTTAGAATGCTAAGCAAGGATTGTGAGGAGTGTGTCTAATAAAATTTAGGTAAAGCACCTGAATAGACACAAGCACTAGCTAATTTAGGGAAAATGCCTAACATGCTTTTATGTGCTAAATGATTTATGATATGCATTGTATGATCGGATCTATGGTCTGTTGCCGACCGGATCTAGAAACTTTATGTGTTCAGATTTCTAAACGTTTAATTACGGTATTAGAACTGGCATATAACGTTTCGGAGAAATAGGGAGAATTACACGTCAATCGTAAATAAAATCTTTCCTATCTTAATTCTCGTCATTGCACACCGAACGTCTGATTTGGTATATAGATCGAAATGGCAAGAGCTCGTAGTGGAGCCGGGAATGCAAATGGGAACAGGAATCAACCACCAGTGATTGAACAAATACTTGTTGTAGCAGATGCTTCTGAGCCAATTACAATGGCCGGAGTACAAGCCATGATACGGGCTATGTTGGCTGAACAACGAGAAGAGATGAGGCAAATGTTGCATGAAAATAGGGACGAACCTACAATGCCAGTTGAACAGCCCGAATTGAACGATGGGCAGTCAGAAGGAGGGAAATACAGTGGGACCGTTGGTCAAGCCAACCCACCAATAGTTCGACAAAACAACCAGTATGACGGAGTCGAGAGGAATGGATGCAAGTACAAGGATTTTCTGACTTGCAATCCATCGACTTTCACTGGAAAGGAAGATCCGATCGGAGTCATGGATTGGATCTCGGAGATGGAGTTAGATTTCATGACGTGTGGTTGCGGAGGCAAGTTACAGACCACCTTTGCAGTACGTCAATTCCGAGGAGGTGCTGTGCGCTGGTGGAATACCCTGAGGAAGACTCTGAGCCCCAATGAGCCCCTGCAACTGACATGGGCAGAGTTTTTGGTGCAGTTCAAACGCAAGTACTGCTCAGCCCAAAACCTGCTCGAGCTAGAGAACCAGTTCCTGACCTTGAAGAAAGGAAGCATGTCAATTGATGAATACACCAACAACTTCACAGAGAAGATGGAGTTCGCCTTGCGTCTTGTTCCGGATGAGCTGACGAAAATCGACAAGTACGCAAAGGGACTTCCATGGGAGTACGCGGTGCCAGTGTGTCAGGCACCTACTCTGGAGGCAGCTATCTGGGCTGCCAAGTCTGTGGAGGATATGATTAAGGGAAGAGCTGCCAACAAGATTGAGGTTGGCGAAAAGAGGAAGTTTGAGGGGTCTACGAGGCCCAATAAGAAGATCAAGTCTGGTTCAAAGGAGTTTAGCGGAGGAGGAAACAAAGTGAAATGGTGCGAGAAGTGCAAGAAGAATCACTTCGGGAAATGTAGCGAGGAAGTGACTTGCTACAAGTGTGGGAAGACCGGACATTACGCCAATGAGTGCACCGCCAACAAAAGGGTGTGTTATGAATGCTGTGAAGAAGGGCACGTTTAAGGATTGCCCGAAGAAGAAAGAGGCGGCAAGACCAAACATTCCACCGAAACCGAAGGCAAGAGCGTTCCATATGATCCTTGACGAAGAAGATGGAAATGAAAGGGATCAGGAATGAGGATCTATGAAGTAGTTGTGTAAATAGTACCACGTGGTGTGGCCTATTAGAGGCATAGTATAGGTTGAACTTGAACACCTATGTAATCGTTTCAAGGAATAATATAAAACCTTCGTTTTGTTATCTAATGTGTCAAGTTGTTATGTGATTTTCTTGTATGGTGACTTGGGTGAACTGCAAGACAATACTTGGGACGAGTATGAGTAGGTGTGAAAGGTAGTAGAGGCATATACTACCGGAAGCACAGGACTCACGCTTGGATCAGGGAAAGTCACAAGGTTACCAAGAAGCTAGTAATTGATACCGTTTTATTCAAATATGTCGTTACCATCGTTTCGGTAATGACTAAGAGGATGATTATTATTCCGACCCTAGTGGTCATATCGAATTGAGTCCGACTACGATAAGTATGTTACGTGGTTCAGAGAACCAAGTTTGATGTAGCATCTGACTTAAGTCGGAAGATTGAAATAAAAGATAATCAAAGCGATCGGTAGAGGTATCGCGATAGTTGCTTGTAGCTAGAAATGCTACCTTTTAAGATGTCATTAGAACATGAAGAAATGTATAGTCTGTTCTGGAAGACTCTAAGAGACCTGAGTCTAAGCGTGGGAACATACGATGATAAGTCATTAGAATTGATTTGTTTTGAGCACTACATCAATCCTATGGTGTACATGCAAACCCTAATAGCTTTGGATCTAGTTTGTCTAATGAACATGCAATTGATAATCCAAAGCCATAAACCCTAGATCTAATAAACTATAACTGAAATTAGGGTTTAGATCTTACCTTTGATTGTTATATAGCAATAACAATCAATCCTTGGCTTCAGAAAGCTTAGTGCCTCAAGTGTTGCACCTCTAATGGAGTCACAAACACCACTAAGCAATTGGATGAAGGATAGAAGAGAGAGGAGGCACCAAAAACGGCTGGAAACCCTAATCCAAGTGTTCACCGCGTTTTGGGGGCATAAGGGTCCTTTATATACATGTAGGCTATTAGGGTTTTCAACTAGGAAACCCTAATCTGACTGCTTAGGCCTTAAGCAGTCCAATGGACCATTCCAGAAGGCCCTTGGACGATTTCTTTATGGACCTCCATATAGAATTCGTCCATTGCCATCTAATGGATCCTAAGCCCAACTTTGTAACTATCTTATAATTACAATATCAGTCCCTTTAATTTAATTAATCTCTTTTAGCCACAAAATTAAATCTTAATCAATTCTTGACTAATATTAATTAAACAATATGATTTCTCCTTTAATATATTATTCTCATAATATATTAATAAATCATAATTAAACCTTTCTCTCATTAATTCATCTTACATATTGCTATGGTGAAGGCAACCCAAAAGGACCATGCTCATAATCGGGTCAAGTACATACCAAAATATTTATGGACTTAGACACTAATCCAACAGTCTCCCAATTGGATAAGTCTAATAACTATTTTGCATAACTTCAGAACCTGATCAGCAATCGTAGCTTTCAAAAGCCGTTGTCAACTTTGATCTTATCAGATACGCATGTCCTTTAGATAAGGGATCATATATTCCTCCATTCTCAAGATATCGTATAGACACAAGACATGAATTTGATCATTCTCTCTATACTGTTTCCCGACTTCCGATTTATGACGACTGACAACAGACTACAATTGAACACATCAACTTAGTCCTGGCTTGGCCAAGCGCTTAGGGTGTCATCACTAAATCATCGAGGGGCCCACAGATATCGCTTTTATCCCACTTTGGGTAAAAGGAATGGATAAACTTCGACTCAAATGCTCGCTTGCATTTACTGATCGAATCACACACAACAATAAGTTTTATAACACCAAGTTAGTGGTGCGTTTTCTTATTATCAATGCGCAACCGATCAACAAATAACAACTCACACGTCTTGGTTTCAAGAATATACAATGTTATCGTCTCACAATTACTCATGATAAAAACCATGAAGTGATTCAAGTGAGCGTGGGTTTGATCCAATACTCTAATCTTATTAAAGCACTCATGAACTCTACAGCAAACTTGTGCTATGTCTAAACACTTAGACAATCTACAGACAGATTCATGACAGTCTTCCTTCATACCTACTTCCAACGTATGACCGACTGTGGAGGTTCGAATAACCCAGTTATTCTGGAAGTCAAAACATGCAAACTGAAACACAACAATAATACTTAATCCTATATGGCCCCAAACTTGTGAGAGTAAATAAAACACTTCTATTTAACCACCATATTGATTACTCATTATTTATCATTTAATGTTTCGGATAATCAACTCATTACTTGAATTAAAACAACAATTGTCCCATGCTCCAAGCATGCACACTTTGTTTCCTATGGTCCATGCTTTGTGAAATAGATCAATTGAAAACTTTTCCAATGATGCTCATTTCACAATTCCTAATCCTCATCGTTAGTGTAAGAACACAAGGTTCTTGCCACTACTAGAATACGTTAGATTCTAACATTTTATGCAACGATCCTTTCGCAAAGTCATAGCACAAAAGTCACCAAGACATGGCCAATGAAATTACAAGGTCTCTATCAGAAATTGTTACAAACAATTCTATAGACGTGATGTCTCTCAAAGTACATTCCTTTGAACATCCTTTTGCATAAAATTTTCTAATCTAGACATAAATTTCAATTTCCAACTCCCAATATGGAAACATTTCCATATTTTCCATATGACAACTCATTCTAAATAGAATCTTATTTATTCAAAATAATGTCAACATGGTCCATCCAATACTATACTTCCAACTACTCACAAGCAACAAATCCTTAGCGAACCTCAGATCCTCCTTTGACAGTTGTTTAATTATTTTATTCAAACTTGGTTCTAGTCCTTTTTCCCTCTTAATGCCCCAGGCACTTGAAAAATTAGAACGGTCGAATATTATGGCATATGTAATCGATCCTATACCCAAAACGTATAGAACACGATTGATAATGTCTCACATGAAGACGTGATACTTTACCAGTCTTCTGCTATAATATTTCTAATTGCCATGTTCTCATAATTTTGATTATGAAAAGGGATGCAGTAATCATAACCAAATTTTGAGAATGCAATTACCCTTTCCATATATAGAATTTCCTCATGTTGAACCATTCCAACACAACATTCATATATATTTGACTAAATTTGATTAAAATTCCACAATCTAAGCCTTTAGATTTGAAATGAAATATGATATTCTCTCCCTTAATTATAGCAAAACAACTTTTCAACCCCTACAGTTTGGCAAAGTGAATCTTTGTTTTCTATAATTAATATTGCTAACTTGCAATACTTGAAATAATAATCATGCTCCCACTAACACAATGATTATTTCCATACAAGCATAACACTTATGCTCCCACTAGCTCTGACATGTATTCAGAAAACAATTGAACTTCTAGAAAACAATACTTATTGAATTCCAAAGTCCATATTTCTAATACTAGGTGCTTCGATAAGCCTTTATCTTAGCTTCTCAAACTCATACACCTTTCCTTAGATAACTCACATGTGTGTCTAAACTAATTTAGAACTTATATTACTAAGTCCCCAACGTTCAGACTAATTGCCGAATCTCACAATTCGAACTATGAAAAGGGATGCCGTAATCATAATAGAATTTGAGAATGCAATTTACACAATCGCTATCTCCTTGAAATCTCTCTTAGTGAAAGCGTTTCCTCACACTCATTTTCATGAAGGAGAGAAACCTTATGACACATAGATTTTAAAGTGTATGTGTTCCTATCCATGTGAATTTGTCATAACAACAATCATAATACAATGCTTGTGACAAATCCAACTCATATGGATTGAACTTGTTCAATTTTGATTTCGTGTCTCATGGTAGCACGAATGCCCACCATTGCTTCCAGGTCGATGAGCAGCTCACCCCTTCCTATCAATGTACTTTCCATTGATTAGGGTGCCTTGCCTTTATGCAATCAATTCATAGAACTCATATTGCATAGTTGATTTAATCTGGAATGGCGCAGAAATAAACTTATGTCAACACGATAGGTCGCCAACCTCAAGTCGTGTGCTAGTGATGATCGATAAGGTTTATTCTTGATTTGTTCTTGAAACTTTTCCAAGATCATTAAAACTCCCACTGACCTCTTGACATATATGATTCTCTTGTCAGGAAACTTTCCTAGACAAAACAAATATTCAAGAGTTAGTGTAGTTCTTATCAAGACAAAAACACTTCACATAATTGGTCCTAGTTGGTCTTTGTCTTATCCAAGACAACGCAACTTACCAATTTCAAATGTGCAAGAATAAGAAAACTTTTTTTCAATTCCACATTTCTTGAGTGTTATAAACCTACTTAAGACTTGTCACTCTTGTCACAATCTTGACTCTAAGACTTGATATTGGAACGAAGTATGATTGACTTCTTGATTTTAACCATTTCTACAATTATCGATTCCTCTTCTTAGACATACAAATGCACTAAGACTCACTTGGAGGATCAATTGAGATATGGTTCTTAATCATTAAGACTTATCATAAAACACAATAAAAGGTACTCTCCCTTCTTCTTAGAATAGAGAAACTTTTATCTTTCTGCCTTCTTGATTCTTCTTATTCGTTATGCTATTGATTGAAACTCTTCCGATCAACTCAGAATTATACTTAATCTTATAAGTATAACCATATTTACTAAACTTTAGTAAATCATGACGAATATCTTTATCACTCTTGTGGTGGACTTGATCAACGCACAACCTAGTGTACTCGATCTCCTAGTCCTTCTCTTGACACTTTGCCAAAGAATCAGTCTAATTTCCAAGTATGAAGTTTCTCATTCATCACGCATCCAAGTTGTATGATTCCAAGTTTCTGTCCAATTGAAACTTGGGCGATGAGAATCTTCCTTTATTTGGCAAATTCTCGACATTTCCACAAATAACATAATTAAGAATCAAATCCATTATTGCTAATAGTAGAAATATTCAAACATCAATTTTTCATACATACCACTACAAGGATAAATAAATAAGACAAAATCAAAATTTATGTTATTGCGGAAAAAATTTGTCCTTACAATGCAATTCAACTGAAAAACTATGCTATTACATAATTCTTATCAATCTATCCTAACTCTAGAGTAGCAGCTCAAAAATCTGATCTTCGAATCCATGCGATCGAAATCCATTTCTTCATGATCAGATTCAGCACGCTTCTTCCTTAAGCTTCCTCTCTTTTCTTCAATCCTGCAAAACTTCAAATGTAATCTTATCACATCACATATTAAGAATCAAAGAATAGGAACATATAGAGTTAGTTAATGGGTTTTACCTGAAGTAGAGCCATACGTCTTGACTCTCCCATCTCTTAGATCTCTCAGGTAAACAGGGCAGCTTCGTCTCCAATGCCCCTTCTCTTGGTAATAGAAGCAAATGGACTCTTTTGGAATGACACAAGGAACTATCTCAGAATTTACCTTTTCTGGATTTCCAATGTCACCATTTTCAATGTCCATTGAAGTTTGGGAGTTTGATTCACCAGACAAATTTGCTTGATCAGCACCCCAAATCATTGTTGATTCAGCAGCTATAAGCAAATAGGTCAAATCAATGAGGGTCAAGTCATGGTCCATCATATAGTACTCTCTAACGAACTCACTATATGATTCAGGAAGCGACTGAAGAACCCAGTCAACAGCCAACTCACCTGAAATCTCGACACCCAACATCCTTAACCTGTCAATGTGTGACTTTATCTCCAAGACGTGGGCACACACAGGTTTCCCATCTTCGTTTTTACTTGCCAATAGGGATCGAGTGAGCTTGAACTTTTCAAGCCTTTGAATTTGTGGGTTAGGGAGAATAATTGGAGGGGGTGGAGGAAGTGAAGCATGACTCTTATTTCCTTGATCGTATTGTGGAACGTCATCTTCATTTGGAAAGCTTGTTCCAAGGGACTTGGGAAGACCATTGTAAGATTTAGACATCTACAAAACGGGAGAAAATTCAAGTTAGGTTGATTAAGTCCTTAATAAAACGCCCAAATGAGTTATTAAGGCTAGGATCCAACACAATACTTTACAACCTAGAAGAGGGATGCCGTAATCTAGTTGCAGAATATTTGAAGGTAGGTAAATGACGATTTACCAATTTCCACCATGAAAAACGAAAAAGAAGTTTAAGTTTTAAATGAATTGAAACTCCTAGATCTTTTGAGATTCATTGAACTTTTCAATGGCATGTTTAATCTTGATTATGCCCTTCAAGATTGCGACTGGGATGCCGAGGATCACAAACAAGGTGTGAATAACCATACGAATCTACGTGGTGCACTCAATGCTACTATCACCTAATCAATGTGCTGGTTAGCCACACACGCTCCATTGATCTATGATAAACATCGAGCCACCCTTCGCCACCAATGTCAATCCCAAATTAGTGTGCCAGTTAACCACACACGCTCCACTAACGTTTGACAAGGGTACGAAGTGTAATTCCATGGATTAGCATACAATTTCACATTTTGCCTAAAGTAACTAGAATTTGGGAATTTGTAAAAGCATGTAGTTACTTTGTACTTCATTATACTTATAATGGAAGGTTTCGTCCTATCCTACCGGTTCGGCTAACGACCCTCCACTAGTCAAGAGTGCGGTGGGTAAGAGTGGATACCCATTCAATCGTCATTTTATAGGCAATTTCCTTAAACACCCCTTATAGACCAGCTTCGTGAATGAGGCCTACTAACGCTAAGACTGACTGTTTACTTATACATATATAATATTAGACTTTTAATGTCATATATACATAACATAGGGTGTATTTTAAACTTTTAAAATACTAGGTGGTCTAATTTAATTAATTATACTTTTAATTTAATTAAATGTAAACCAAAACTTTATGGATTTATTAACTCTCTTTTAATTATACACTTTAATTAATTAACAAAACCATAAGGGTGTAATTTGAACCTTTCAAAAATACGAGGGTTTTAGAATTTAACATTTCAAAATTATACTTTTAATCAATTTTTAAATTCCAAAACTTGAGGGCAAGTTTTGAAACTTTTGAAAACATTTGGGATTAGAATTTAAATATTTCAAAATTAACTTTTAATCAAAAATTTTAAATTCCAAAACTTGAGGACAAGTTTTGAAACTTTTCAAAACATTAGGGATTAACTATTTAAATTTCAAAACAAAACATTTAAGTTCAAATTTAAACTATAAAACCTAAAGGGAAAAATTGAAACTTTTTCACAAGATAATTCAAATCTAAATTACAAATAATCAATCTTTATCTAATAAAACAAAATATTATCTAAATTTTTGACAATTATCTTCTATTTTGGCAAGGATAATCTCCAAATATTGATAAAAATCAGATTTTATTAATAAAAAACGTTTTAGGTAATTATCCACAGCCAAAATAGGTCAAAATCCCGAAATCAGCTCCATCTGACTCTCTGACTCGTCGAGTCAGGCTTGGACTCGTCGAGTTCACTATGGAGAACATACAAAAAACGAACGCCCAAATCTGACTTCGTATGAGGAAGTTATGAATTTTCTAAGATTTGGCTTAACAGTGCACAGCCCGAAACTCGAATTTTAGATCGAGCGGTTTTTGGCCTACGCGACCTAAATGAGAATTGAAGATCACATTAATAGGAACTCAACAGTAAAAAGACACACAAAAACAGAGTCCGTATGTAGAAGTTATGAATTTTACGCGGACATTTAACAGTATAATCTCCTCGTACTGTTAAATTTAAGATCGGTCGAGAATTAGCCGACGGAGTCAAAATGAAAGTTGTAGATCTTATTTTTACCTACGCGTGGATATAAAGAACGTTAAAAACGGAGGTCGTATGTGAAAGTTACGGATTTTAGAAGTCGGAAGTGTGCTGTGCGAAAATGGGTGATGTGGTACAATCTTGGCAATTGCTTTCTCCCCAAGTCTTGCCACTAGATGGTGACATGTGGCACCAAGTTCAGCCATTTTTCACCCTATAAATAGAACCTCTCCCACCCTCATTTTCTTCACACTTTTCCCATTCTTTCTTCTCTTTACTCTCTCTCTAGAACCTCTCTCTAGCCCCGAAACCCCCCGAAAAGCCTAGGGAACCTCCCTAACACGAGGCGGAAGCCCCGGAGTGCTCGACGGCTCCGAGAAGAAGAGCTTTTCAGCTCAGGAACGCTGCTCCAAGCAAAGCCCGGTTTTCTATAAAACCCGTTGTAAGTGAGCTACACCTACGCTATTTTTAATATAACTTTTATTTAATTATAGTAACGTTATTAAGAACTTATAATAAGTACTTGAGCTATTATTATGGGTTATATAACTATTTTTTAACGCTTATATAATAGTAATAATAGCTAGACTACTAATTAGTCTCGGCGAATAATATACTAAACTCTAGTGGTAATAATACTAGGTTTCGTCGAAGGAAATTATTTTTAAGAAGCGAAGCGCTGTCTGAGTTCGGAATCACCACCTTTTCAAGTGAGTGCATGGTCCCTTTCATCTTACACATAGATATGAAGTATTTAATATAAATTACGTGCTATGTGTGCATATTGTCTGAATACTTGCTGTCTATGCTGGGTGAAATATTTTTATACACGTTTTAAATGATTTAAATTGTATATGTATTTTACATCTACAAAACGTGTTGGGTAAAAGATGGGTAGATGTAATAGTTGTTGTGTGACCAAATAAAATAATGAGAGGCCTCGATATAGATGTTATTGATGATCCAATCATCTAGCGGAGTATAGATGACGACCACAGACTATTCTAGACGGTCCAGTGGAATGCTAGCAAGCTCGCAACCTGTAGGTGTTTATTTGAACTGTGTGCTCACCAGCAGTACTCCATCCCCCACATGGTTGCCTTATTTGACATGAATTGTTGAGGAACCCCCGAAGCATGTGTTGTCACCCCGATGAAAGTCCCTTAGACTAGGTCCCTTGTGTTAGATGTTTTAGGGACGTAAAGTGAGGATAACGGGAACGGGTAATCGGGTTTGTTTGGTTTGATAAAGTTAATAAACTTATTTATTGTGGGTTGAAAACTCTATGTACTCACCAGGTTTCCCAACCTGACCCACTCAGTTTATTTATATCACAGGTGTTGATATGAAGTCACATTACACTGAGAGATTAAGGAGATATAAATCACTAGTGATAATGAATGTAAGTTCTGTTTATGCTTATGTTTCTGTATTGACGATGACATCCCAAATGTTTTAAAATGAATAAAAATACTTTTCTTTGGAAATGCTTTGATAACGTATTTATCATGTTTTACTGGGAACAAATTCCGCAACATTTTTATTAAAAGAGGTACTCTGATTTTTATAAAGCATAAACAAAATCGGTCTTTTCTGGCCGTGAAAATGGGGATGTCACAATATTCATATGAACAGACAGTATCACAGGTAGTCCTACAGATCTACCAGACTAGCATATCAAGACTAGCATATCAAGACTAGTATATCAAGACTAGCATACATATCAGTTCCGTACTAATCATATCAAGAATATCAGGTTATCAAACCAAAGGGCCGACCTTGGTGCCTTCGACCCGAAAGTACAGTGAGGAAACTCACTTCACAATGTCGAACCACCCTGAAAACCTCCGACTGTTGGCTCACGAAGAATCCAGAACTATCACAACAAACAAACATCCAATTAACAATTGGATTACCATCCTTGATTAAGGATCCATACTTACGGTAAATGTCCACTTTACCCTTTCCCCAATTGGGCCAAGGCCCAATGTCCAAATTTTGTTCCAAAACGCCAAATTTACTTCAAGACCCATAATTGGCCCAATTTTCCAAATTGGGCCCAACTCCTTATTGGGCCTTATCATAAGGTCCAACTCTCCAACTCGCCCAAAACACTCATACTCAGAAAGTCCAATGGGGGCCCAAGACATTCAAGCCCAAAAGGTGGCCCAAACTCGAAGCCTAAACTCAAAAGTCCACAGACGACGTACGCTAGGTGTATACCGGAGGTACACAGGGCGTACGCGAGCCTCGCATTGACCACCATCGGGGTGGCTGACCGAGTACAGAGGACGTACTCCTCCCTACACGGGGCGTACCCTCGCAGATCCCAAAAGTCCATTAAGTTCTTAATGGCTTAAGCACTTAAGCCCATATTACAGATCCATGGTCCAAATGCACCCTAGAGTCATAAAGTCTCCAACTTTATGACTTTACACGTCCAAAAGTTCTTAATACAAGGTCTTAATCCATTAAGACCCTTTTCCCAAATGCATGAGACACTCCTGGCCATTGGGACCTCATTTTTATGACTAAGGACCCTTCCTAGGGTTTAGAAAGACATCTCAAAACGTCCAAAATCAAACATGCACAACAATGAGACTTTTAGGGACAAAAGAACATCATAAAGCTACCAAGATGAGATCTAAGAAAACCAAGCATAAAGGTAGCAAATTTTTACCTTCTGGAGCTTCCCAAGAAGATGATGGTCCAAGATCTACAAGCTTGCTTTCCTTCCTTGACTCCTTGATGCACTTCCTTCTCCTTTAAGCACACAAATAAAACACTTTAAGCTCAAAACACTCACTTATAGGGTTAGGGTTTGCTAAGAACGGCTCAAGGACTTGGAGGCTGAAAGAGTGAGGAAAAATGATCCATAAAGGTGCTTAAATACTCTTCAAACCCTAAAAAATTAGGGTTTCACCCGGATGTTAGTACGCCCAACGTACATATGTGTACGCCCAGCGTATTACTCATGCTTCCAAAAATCACCATTTTGCCACCAGGGCTTCTTAAGGCTACATCTTTATACTACAGGGACCCAAAATGACATAATTAAGAACCAAAGGAAGGATTTGAAAACACCTGAAAGCCCGGGATGTTACACCGTGTTCGTGGTAACGGGAGGTAACGGGAGAACTTGGCTTGTATTTTTGTGACAACGTTCATTTTTTCGACCGTTGTTAAACGGTCACAAACCCAATAATTTTTTTTCCCATTTATATCTACTATAAATACACATATTTTATCTCAATTTTACCTACAAAATCTATCAATTTCTCTCAATTATACATTTATTTCAATTTCCTTTTCTTTTCTATTTTTCTATTTACAAAAAAAAAAGATTATTTTGATCCGTTTCATCTATACAACGATCATCACGACGATGATGATATCTTCCTGAGTATGATGTACCAATATTCAACGGACATGCTACCGTCAGAGCCAACTCCACTACTGACAAGGCGTGCAGCGTCAAATAGAGATCGTGCAGAAGGGCATAGACGTCTAGTACACGATTATTTTGCGGATAATTGTGTCTACCAACCTAGCGATTTCAAAGAAGGTTTCGTTTGCGAAAAAAATGTGTTTCAACGGATAGTCAATGCATTGGAAAACAGGTATCGTAAATACACTTTTTAGATAATTGTTTTTAGATAACATAAGTTCACATTTTTTACAAATTAAATATATGTTTTGTAACGCCCGTGTTTCGAGGCTAAGCATTGATGCAATGATGTAATAGTCTAGGTCAACCATTGTAACCTATTTTAAAGTAATAAAGATGAATTATTTGAGTATTACGTGAATTATGTGAATTTATGTGCTTTATACTTAATTATAAAGATATAATTAATAAAGAATAAAAATAAGCGTCAAAATTAAAGTGTGAGATAAACCCGATATCTTTACATAAAGTTCTAGTGGTCGAAACAAGGATTTCAGATATATAAAGAACGCCGAAATCCGAATTATAACGAAGAAGTTATGACCCGTCGAAGTTTCGCGACGGAACCGACACGACATCGGGAAGCGTAAATAGTGAATTTATGATAGAAGACTTTTTGACCTTAGTAATCTAAACGAAAGTCATAGAATATGTTAAACCGAGAACATCCATAAAAAGAACGCCCAAATCTGGCTTCGTATGAGGAAGTTATGAATTTTCAACGATTCGGCATAGCAGTGCACGGCCCGAAACTTGAATTTTAGTTCGAGCGGTTTTTGGCTTAAGCGACCTAAATGAGAGTTGAAGATCTCATTAATAGGAACTCAACAGTAAAAAGACTGACGAAAACGGAGTCCGTATGAAGGAGTTACGAATTCTTCGTGGTCACATAACAGTATAATCTCCTCCTACTGTTAAATTTAAGATCGGTCGACAATTAGCCGATGGAGTCAAAAGTAAAATTGTAGATCTTGTTTTTACCTACGCGTGGATATAAAGAACGTCGAAAACAGAGCTCGTATGAGAAAGTTATGGGGTTTAGAAGTCGGCAGGGTGCTACAGCGAAGTGGGTGACGTGGCACAATCTGATGACGAAACGTGGCACCGACTCGACGAGTTGGACCAGCAACTCGATGAGTTAGGGGTCAGAAACTCGACGAGTTCGCCCCTTTTCCAGCCTATAAATACCAACCGAGAGCCCCTTCGTTTCTCACACTTTTTACCCTTTCTTTCCCTCTCTACATACTCTCTAACAGCCCCCAAACCCCCCAAAAAGCCTAGGAAAACCTCCTAGCATTAGAAGAAAGCATTGGAGAGCCCGGAGGCTCCAAGAAAAAGAGTTTTTCGGTTTGAAACTCTGCCCGTGCGGAGCCCGGTTTTCAAGGAAACTTCTCGGTTTCGTCAAAGGAGATTATTTTAAGAAGCGAAGTGTTGTCCGAATCACTCCTTATCAGGTGAGTGCATAGTCACTTTCATCTTACACATAGATATGAAGTATTTTATATAAATTATGTGCTATGTGTCTAAATATATGTTGTCTGTTTACCTGAGATGTTTGCTGGATGAAAGATCTGAACCTCTTTCTTTTCAGATCTGAACTTCTTCCTTTAGATCTAAAAATTTTCTTCCAGATTTGAACTTTCTCCTTCAGATCTAGATTTTTCCTTCGGATCTAAACTTTTTTTCCTTTTAGATCTAAGACTTTTCTTCAGGTCTGAATGGTATATGTATTTTTGTCAGATCTAACCCTTTTCTTTCAGATCTGAACTTTTTCCTTCAGATCTGGACTTTCTCACTGCAGATCTGAACTTTTCAGATCTAAACCTGATATATGGATGATTTATACTTGAGATCTGTACTGGATGAAAGATCTAAACTTCTATCCTTCCAGATCTGACCTTTTCTTCAGATCTAGACTGTATATGTATTTTATGCTTTGAAAGTATGATGAAAGATTTAGACTTTGTTTTTCAGATCTAGACCTTTTTCTTCAGATCTGAACCGTATATGTATTTTCTTTACAGATCTAAACTATTTCTTCCGATCTGAACTGTATATGTATTTTATATCTACAAATATGTTGGGTAAAACATGGGTAAATGAAATAGTTGGTGTGTGATGAAAGATGAGTCAGAGGATGAGATAAAAGGTAATATAGATTATGAGATGAGGGTGAGAGGTGAAAAATGAGAGAAACCTTTACCCAAACGATGGCCCCGTCATCTAGCAGAGTACGGATGACAACCATTGACTATTCTAGACAGTCTGTGGAACACTAGCAGGCTCGCTACCTGTAGGTGTTGTGAACAATACGTTCACCCGGTGTACTCTAAAAACCCATTGACATGTATTGTAGGTGGACTCCCGCAAATAATACTGTCGATAAATGAGAGTTATGGACTTAGCACCCGTTGGATGAACCATGGCAGCTATGGATTTAGTGCCTGTTGTATAAACCTTGGCGACGATGGACTTCGTGCCTATTCCTTAGGAAAACCCTTAGGAATGAGTGATAGATGATTCTTAGGGTAGATCCCTAGGAATTAAAGAAGATAATGAGGATGGGTAATTGGTTAATTGTTTGATGATAAAACATAATAATTTTACTATTGTGGGTTGAAAACCCTATGTACTCACCAGATTTCCCAACCTGACCCACTCAGTTTATTTGCATCACAGGTGTCGATATAAAGCTACACTACACTGAGGGATTAAAGAGATGTAGATCACTAGTGTAAATGAATGTAAGTTCTGCTTATGCTTATGTTTCTATATTGACGTTGACATCCCAAGGTTTTAAAAGGAATAAAACACATTTCTTCGGAAATGCTTTGATAACATATTTATCATGTTTTTCTGGGAACAAAATTCCGCAACACTTTTCTTAAGAAGTTACTCTGATTTTTATTAAAAAGTATAAACTAAATCGGTCTTTTCTGGCCGTAAAAATAGGGATGTCACATGTTTAGGTATGAATTTTTTCAAATGAGGTATGATGCGAGAGGTAAACGAGGTTTTACAGGGTTGCCAAAATATGATGCTGCAATCAAGCTTATGGCTATTGGGGAGTCGCCCAATTCTATTGATGACTATATGAGAATCTCGGAGTGAACTGCACGAGAAAGTTTGTATAGATTAGCGAGAGGTTTTGTTGACACCTTCATTGACAGATACTTGCGCAAACCTTGATTGAATGACGTGTAACAACTATATGTGGCACATGAAGAACGACATGATTTTCCAGGTATGCTTGGAAGCATTGATTGCACAAAGTGGATACGGAGAAATTATCCTGTGGCGTGGAAAGGTCAATACACAAGTGGTCATATTGGATCGCCTTCGTTGGTATTAGAGGCTCTTGTTTCACAAGACTTATGGATTCGGCATGCTTTTTCGGAGTTGCGGTGTAACACCCGTGACTTGAGGTAATGATAATTATTTAATTTCTTATAATTAATTATTGGACTATGAGATTAAATTTGGATTGTTGATTTGGGCCTTAGTGAGTGGGTCATTGTATATTGGGCTGATTGAAGACGTATGCTAGGCGTAAGCTTGGCGTGGTGAAGGCATTGGTTGTGGGGGGTTGATGCGCGTACGCGCAGCATACCAAGGAGTACGCGCAGCGTGCGCGGGCAGACTCAAAACCCTAATTTTTAGGGTTTAAGCCATATAAATACCACTTTATGTCCCAAACCTTAGCCTCCTTACCAGCCACCTTGACTCAAAAAACCCTAGAACCCTAACCTCCTTCATCTTTGTGTGATTTTGATCTTGTGAAGCTCATTTTGGTTGTTTGAAGCTTGGAAGAAGAAAGAGGAAGTTGGTGAAGAAGAACTTGAGTAACTTGAGCTCAAGGATCTAAGATATCATCAACATTTAGCACTCATTTGAGGTAAAAAGCTCACAACTTGCCTCATGTATGCTTAGATCTATGATAATGGTGTTTTGGACCTTTTTGGTCCCAAGAATGGATTTTTATGGTCCAAATCTGTTTCTAGGCTTAGGTTTGCCACCCTTAGTGCTATATGAGTCCCAAGAACAGAAAAGTTTCCATCTTGAAGGTCTTATTGTGGCCATGCATGAGTTTTAGTCATTTTCATGGAAGTTAGTTGCCATATTTCAAGTTTGGGTCCATTTGGTGGGTTCCAAGCCACCAAGTAATCGACTTTACGGGTTAAGACACTTTATTGGACTCAGATCTGTGTTTGGAGCTTAAGGTCTTAAAGGATTAATCCTTTTTGGAGATTTTAATGTTGGGTATTTATAGGTTTTACAATAAAACTATTTTCAACAAAAAAAAATTGAGTTTTAACTGGTAACCGGTAACCGGTAAAACGTTTTTATAAATATCCATTTATAAACATCTTATGTTATCTTTTAAATATTTTTACTCAAACTCCAAGTGATATTATCTTATGAAAAAATGTTAATTGACATGGAAAAACTATTTTCATACATAAAACATAACATACATTTAACATAAAATAAACATCACAAGCATGCATTATAATGTGTATAAACCAAGCCATGTCTAGTAATAATTTTTTGTGAGCCATCACAAGAATTATTAAGTCTTTCCTAAAGGACTTAAGGGACACTTCAAAAGGTCTTTCCTTCATCTTGTTACATTTAAAAGGAATACAACTAATCTAACTAATTTATTACAACAAATCAACAAGTGAAAAATTACCAATTTATCTATTACATCTTATGAATAAATAAATATCAACCAAACACAACACAAAGGTCCGAATGGCTTGTTTATACACAACAACATATCAAATATTATAATAAACAACTCTTTGTTTTTTCTAAGGCAACTTTTATATAACCAAAATGCATGAAAAATGGTTATATATAAAAATAAACAATTTTAACCAAGAAGTTGCCAAAGAAAACAAATATAGATTTTTCTTAACCATAAGAAATACATGCTTGTTTTCCAAAAACCAAAGATTATCAAACATAAAAAATCATTCTAACATATAAAAGATGGCTCTGATACCACTGTTGGGTTTTGATACGAAATAAAAGTTTGTTTTTCACAAAAACCGGCAACGAAAGACTTTAAAAATACCGAGTTTATTTTTAGTTCATAACAAAACCGAACCATCATGGATCCATTTATAGAGGTTAGGATGAAATAAAACCAACCATAGGATGTTTTAGAGATAACCTTTGAAGCCTTTGAACCCACTTGGTTTTGGGGTATTGATGAAGATAACAAAAGATCAAAGTGTATGATCTTCTCTACAAGTATCCACCATCAAGAGTAAGGCACTTGGAATGCTAGTTCCTTCTTGTATTCTTGAGTGTCTAAAACCTTTAAGTGCTTAACTTAAATAATCACTAAAGGGAACAACTCAAGAGGTCTTCTAAACACCAAAGCAAAGCACCAAACTTCAAAAGAAAAGAGCTTCTTCATGCTCACGGATTTAGAGAGAAAGAAGGGAAGAAAGAAGAGCGTAACTCTTTCTAAAATGCAAGCCTCATGCATCTCTTATATAGCCTATGAAAAGTAAGGCCTACCATTAAAATAATTTAAAGTAATGGTAGCCTTTAGAAGCATGGGAGACAAAAAGTGGAAGGTTGAAAAAGCAACCTCCTACACCATCATTATGCCTTTTAAAAAGTAAGATTCTTTATTTTTATAAACTTAAAGTTTATAAAATATAAACTTTGTCTTTAGGTAAAAGACAAATGAATCGAACTAGTCCAAAATATTGTGCATTACTTATTAATTCATACCATATGAAATAACAACTATTTATATTCTCTTATAATTATTATTTTCATAAAACAATAATTATTCCCTAACTAAAATACAAGAATCGATATTATTTATTAATAATCATATTAATAATAAATATACAAAATGTGCCAACTTGATAAAGGTGTGACCCTATAGGATCATATATTATTAGCAATATCACTCCATAATGATTCTTGGGCATATAGATCCAACAGCTGATGACAGAGAGTGGGTTGGAGATTACCCTAGGGCAAGCCTAAGATGAGATTAGCGTGAAGACCAGTAGTAGTAGAAGGGACTTGGTGGAGTCAAGGAAACTCTTGAGGAAAGTACGGATAGACGTGGAAGGTAGTATGGGCCCGTACTAATGAAAGCAGAGGATTCGTACTCGAATCAAGGAGGGTTGAGATGAATCCAAGGAATTTGTAGTGTGTGTGATCCCTCAAGTTATGATGAGTATTCTGATGTTTGTTATGGCGAATTTTCAGTATGGTGATGCTACGCACTAGACCAGTTGGTAGTTCAGGTGCCAGTGAGGGATCAGGCTCAAGCTCTGGAGCCGGGCAGCTCGATGAGCAGATGAGAGAGTTCATTTCATCTGAGGTCACACGCAGTATATTGGACCAGACTCCTGTGATCTTTGGTACGGTCAAGGAGGGCATCTTGTAGATTATTGACGGGAGGTTGGGAGCATTCCGCACCGAGATGTCGACCATGCTAAGGGCACGCACGATGACATTCAGGGAGTTCTAAGCTTGTGGAGCTCCAGACTATCATGGGGCTCGGGACCCCATTGCTAGCAGCAGATGGTTGGCCGATGTTGCCAACGCCTTCCGTACTAGCCGATGTCCCGAGGGGGACAAGGTCCGACTTGCTTCCTGTCTCCTGAAGGATAGAGAACGTGACTGGTGCGAGGAGGTCAGACATGCTATTGGAGATGATGCCGCTCTTGATGCGATGACCTGGAGTGATTTCTTGGCCAGGTTCAGAGCCGAGTTTGCACCTGTGATTGAGGTGCAACAGCTTGCGAGGGAGTTCCAGGATCTCCAGTAGACTACTGAGACGGTGACTGAGATCACCGCCATGTTCAAGAAAAGGGCCCTCTTGTTCCGCAGTATGTGGCGGACGAGGAGATGAAAAAGGTTCGATACCTTGAGATGCTGTGGAGTGATATCTGCCAATTTGTGATCCGGTCCAGCTGCAAGACACTGAAAGATATGATTGCGAGCACTCGAGATTGGGAGTTGGATTTAGAAATGGAGAGGAAGAGGAAACCAGAGGGGGTTCAGACAGGGAGCTCGGGTAAAAAGCCCAATGTAACAGATCACAGACCGAGGAGCCAGCAGGGCCGCAACCGTTGTGGCAAGTGCAGCAAGTTGCACGATGAAACGTGCATGACGGGTAGTTCGGGCTGCTTTAAGTGCGGCCGATCTGGTCATGTCAGCAGGGATTGTACTGCTACCACAACCACCACGACAGTTCTGATCTGATTTGCTTTCAGTGCAATCAGAGGGGCCACAAGAGGTCCCAGTGCCCGAGTTTAGCAGCAGCAGGACTGGTGGCGGCACCCGCTCCTGCTACGTTGAGGATTACCGACGACCGCCAGGGCCGGACAGAGGCGCCTGCGGCGAAGAGCAGAGCCTTCCAGCTGACAGCAGAGGAGGCACGTGCAGCTCCCGATATTGTGACGGGTATGTATCTTCTCCTTATCTCTTTATTTATATTGATTTATTGCTTATGTTTATGTGTTTCATTATAAGATCGTTCCTTGTGAACGGTATATCTGCTCTGGTATTATTTGATTCGGGGGCTACCCAATCTTTTTTATCGCTCGCGCTCAGCAAGCGATTTGTGGGAGCTCCAGGAGAGCTGGACTGTCCACTTGATGTAAAGATAGAAGATGATAGGACCGTTCGAGTTGCGAGGGTTCATCGGGGATGTACACTATAGTTATTTGATGAGCAGTTTTATGTGGATTTAGTCCCCATTCCCCTGCGAGGGAATAAGGTTATTGTGGGTATGGACTGGTTGAGCCCAACGGGGCAGTGATTGACTGCGAGCAGCAGCTGGTACGAGTTAGGACCCCAAGTGGGGGAGGGTTGGTGATTTAGGGCGAGAGGCCGCAGTATGGACCGACTTTGTGTTCAGCAGCGAGAGCTAGCCGCTACCTTCAGCAGGGTTGCGCAGGTTTTGTCGCCTATGTTATGGATACTTGGGATAAGGGTAAGGCAACCGTGGATGATGTACCGATCGTACGGGAGTACCCGGATGTGTTCCCAGATGATTTTCCTGGGGTACCTCCGGAGAGGCAGGTAGAGTTCAGGATTGACCTATTTCCTGGTGCGGTTCCGATAGCCAAGGCACCATATCGGTTGGCTCCTCCCGAGATGCAGGAGTTGTCTACACAGCTGTAGGAGCTGTTAGACAAGGGATTTATCAGGCCGAGCAGTTTGCCATGGGGAGCCCCGATCCTGTTTGTGAAGAAGAAGGACGGGTCACATCGGATGTGTATGGATTACTGGGATCTGAATAAGGTAACGATGAAGAATCGTTATCCCCTCCCGAGGATTGACGATTTATTTGACCAGCTTCAGGGTGGATCTTGGCTCTCAAAGATTGATCTGCGATCGGGTTATCACCAGATGCGAGTTAGAGACGATGACGTGTCGAAGACAGCCTTTAGGACTTGATATGGTTACTATAAGTTCGTGGTGATGCCATTTGGGCTCACCAATGCTCCTGCCGCGTTCATGGATCTCATGAACTGCGTGTGCAGACCGATGCTGGACCGGTCTGTGATAGTCTTTATCGATGATATCTTGATTTATTCCAAGACTCAGGAGCAGCATGAGGAGAACCTGAGGGAGGTGCTGGAGACACTGAGGAGGGAGAGAATTTTCGCAAAGTTCTCCAAGTGTGAGTTCTAGTTGCGTGAGGTGTAGTTTCTGGGGCACCTTGTCAACCAGAAGGGTATTCTGGTCGATCCGGCTAAGATATAGGCCGTGATGCAATGGGAGGTTCTGAGGTCTCCATCTGAGATTCGAAGTTTTCTTGGTCTGGCGGATTATTATCGGAGATTCATCCAGGATTTCTCCAAGATTGTTGTTCCTTTGACCAGACTAACCAAGAAGTCGGTGACATTCCGCTAGGGGCCTGAGCAGCAGGCAGCCTTCGAGACCCTCAGACAGCGGTTGTGCGAGGCACTGATTCTGACTTAGCCGGAGGGCATCGACGATTTCGTGATTCTGACTTTGTCACCCATAACCAGTCAGTCGTGCTTTAGCTAACAACCAGGGTGCGGGGTCATCAATCCCGTATAGATCTATACACAAGTATCACGCTCTCCAGAAGGAGACTCGGGTTATAAAACAGGACTTGCTGGTATACCTTGGTAGGTACGGCGAAAACATTGACTCGCAAATTTCCAATGAGTTTACGTGTTTTTGACCTGTAAGTGCTAGTGTGTGTAATTGTTACCCTTTTTGTTGTGTTTATAAAATATAAAATAATTGTATTTTTATATAATCGTTTCTTTGCCCTGAAAGGGTAAAATGATGTGAATGTTTCCCAAACTATACCTACTATAGTTTAAAATATATGTTTAGTCGAGAAAGAAAAACTGTTGTGTCTTAACATAGTTTGCATGTAAATATTTATAAAGTTGGTAATAACGTTGTTTCTCATATTTAATAATATTATGTAACATGCTTATAAAGATAAGAAAGCATAGATAATTGTTTGTATATTTTCACAAGTTTCTTTGTGTTTTACTTGTATCCCCCCCTTAAAACATAGAAAAAAGTTATCAAAAGTGTAGGGGTATGAACTCACCTCGAGTGTAATAACGGGGTTGATAACGGAATAGGGAACGATGAACTTTGATTTAGAACACGTAACGATAGCTGTATCCTAATGTTTAAACACATATTAATGTGTGATTAAGATGGTGATAATCATAAAATGGTTTTGAAAACACTAGGATTTTGTATGAACTTACCAAAGATTATTATCACTTGAAGCAAAGTCCACTGGAATTGTTTGAATGAATTTGATAATTTGAGAGAGAATCAGGAAGTGTTTTCATATGCTGGAAGTGTAAATGAATAAATAATCTAATACTCCTCTTATATATGAAGGAAACTTAATGAAGAGGTTGAGTTGACGTTTGCATTGATAAATGGCATTATGACCTAGGGAAAATGAATTAGGATAAGCTAAATAGGATATTTTAGGGATGTTAACTGCCAAGTTGTAAGGGTTTACGCCCCAAAAGAGGGTTTACGCCCCACCATGAAGTGTTCACGGCCAAGAGGATGTATTTTCACCCATCCATGAAGTGTTCACGACCAAGAGGAGGTGTTTTCACCCATCCATGAAGTGTTCACGACCAGGTTCTTCTAGAAAGGAGGGTTCACGGTCAAGGGATCTTCTAGAAGGGGTGTTTTCGTACCTAGTCTTTCAACTTATGTTCATTTATAACACCCTAATTGAGCTTAAGTTTCAATCCATCCTTCTTTGTTAGCTCTATTCACAAGCCCTAAGGCTATAGATGATACAATGCAACAAGGATTGCAATGTAGTATCACTTGTGTTTGGTTAGGGTTTAGGCTTCACTAGGTCTAAAATTTCAAGTTGTGACATCATCCCCCCGTTAGAGGGAATTTCGTCCCGAAATTCGAACTTTAAATGGGACTTCGAGTGTTGGGGAAAAGACGTGGGTATTTCTGTTTTATCTGATCTTCTTGTTCTCTTGTGAACTCAGGTCCTCGTTTGGCATTCCATTGGATTATCACTGTTGATGTGTGGCTTTGTTTCGCTCTCTTGATTCTCATCGTCTATGTTCTCTTACTGGTTCTTTTATGAAGTGTAGACTCCTATTTACCTCAACTTTATCGAATGAAATTTCTAGAGACTCGTTGGCTGGATATTGTTTCAGCTTAGGCGTGGAAGATGGGGTGTATGTTTCTGAGTTCTTATGGTGGTTGCGGTTTGTGTGTTCTTACAATCTCCTTGTGATGCGTTCTTATATGCCTTCTACTCCATCTGTTACTTTGATCGGTAGGAAATGTGTGGATGTGGTTTATCTGTCTAGGATTGCTCGAACGGTAGTGTGTCTATTAGTAGTCCTGGGCAGCTACGTCCTGAAGTTCATGGTAAGACTCATACTTGGTCCATCTATCATCACCTCGTGCATACAAGTCGCATATAATTAAGATTGACTATACGGTCGGATGGGTGACTCTGCCCCAAGTCCACAACCAGACAAGGAACATGAGATAGGGCGGAAACACACAACCTATGTCCGTAGAATCTTAATTATATACCACTCTCGCGTATACACTTAGTAGTGATAGGTTTACCGTATTTTCCCTTAGTCTCTATTCTTGAACTTGACTTGTCATACGAGTGGCATTTCCGAAAGGTTTGCTGGGGATGCTTCGAAAAGGTTACGGAAGGTATGGTACTCCTCGTATGAGTATTTAAGAGTTTTGAAGCGAGAGACGATTCGAAGGTTTGTGTCGGGTTTGTCGTTATAGATTGAAAGAGTTTTGTTAGTCGGCTGCTAAGGCGAAGGGTTTTTTCATATCACATGAAATTGGTATGGTGAGGACCAAGCGAATCCACGTCAAATGACGACGTCAGAACTTCTTATGGTAATAGGTGTTAAGTCGGTTTGGGAAGAGTGTTTGTTAGAATGATAATGCATTTTATGTGTATGTTTTCAGTGCTTTCAGATTTATCCTTGTTATTACTACTGCGAAAATTTTGTACCGCATTTAGCGAGTACTAGCAGTACGAGTTTTCTGATAATTGAAAATGATGAAATTTCATGATATATTCCTACCAGGTCCTTCTATAATCACTTGGTGTATACAAGTCATGTATAATTAAGATTGGAAAGACAGTCGACTGAGTGACTTCGCCCTAAATCCACAACCAGACAAGGAACAGGAATTAAGGCGAAATCACACACTCTAAGCCTACAAATCTTAATTATAAATGACCCTAATGTATACACTAAGCCATCATAGTTCACCTGCAAGGGTCCTTAGTTTTTATATGAATGATGTGTTTTATTTGGATGAGAGAACAATTTATGATTTTTAATTGGTGAAATTTTAGTGAAAATGTGATGCTTAATTATCGTTGTTAGGAGACGTACCAAAAATCATAGTAAGTTTCCTCGTTGCTTCTTTAGGTCTTGTTGTTAAACTCCTGCCTCTCCTCCACCATTCCTCTCCGTTGGACAATCTCTCTTGAAATGTCCCATTTCACCATAGGCATGGCATACTTGACTTATACCGATATTGGTGGTTGAAGTGATGTATTGGGTTGGAGTCCTACAGTGGTCGTCGGTGTGCCCCTTCTTCTTGCACCTATTGCAATACATCTCCCGACAGGCTCCGTAATGGTGGTAGTTGCACTTGCTGCAGTTTGGGAGGTTTCCTAAATATGGTGTTGTCTGTGTTGAGGTAGTAGGGTCAGTAGGGGTAGGGACTGTTATAGCTTGATGCCTTTTGGCGGGTCCTTTAGTCGAGCTGCCCCTTCTCTTGTTCCAGGGCCTTCGCTTCGTGTTCTTATGGGTGTTCTTGCAGATATTCATTCGTGGATGCCTTTGATTGTTACTACGATTAGGATTTTCGACCCTCTTTCCTTATCTGTTTGTGTCGCTAGTGTTGAATTGTGCCATGACGGCTGTTACGGCGGCTATGACTGCGGCTTGAAAAGTGGCGGAATCTATCTGTAGAATTGGTGTTTCGCCAGCTGGCTGGTTATTTCCATGTGAAGGCATGATTCTGTTACAAGGTGTTAAATAAGTTCGTAAGTAACGATGGTCGTTTCTAGTTGTAACACATCTATTTATATGCACGTATAAATTTCGTGTTCTTCTGTATGGTTCTTAATGTTTCGACCAACATCCCTATGATGTTTTTATGGTATAGAGTAGATAATAGGTATTGTACAAATGTTTAAGTTTATCAAAATGGAATGTAGGTGTCAAAACCCTAAGCTGGCTCAGGTTTTACAGGTTTTGAAATGGCGTATCTCACTTGATTTTACTGTTTACTAGATGCGATGAAAGAGGCGATAATCCTAACACATCGTGTGAGTAGTGTAATCACTAACTCGCTGTGTTATATTAGTTTATTAAATATTAGTGTGACACATAAGGTGCTCTGTCACCTTGCACTTCTCGCGAGTGATTTCCTCTATTCTCTGTTCTGCTGTGATTGCCTTAGTTTCAGCTGTAAAGATTTGTTGTCGAATAGTGGCTATCTCTTTCTCTAAAAGGTGTAGGTGATTCGTATTGTTTTCCTGATCTATTTGTAGGCATGGTATCCATATGGTGTTCTTATTTTCCGTATGTATACTGCATCTTCTTTCCATCATGCTTCGGGTGTTAACACTGATTTTCATTACTTCGTGATGGAGAGTCTGAACTTGAATGTTTTTGCGAGGCTCCCTTGTCTGTTCCTGGGAATGTTCATTAAATGAACTTCTCAGTTCCTTTCTCTTCGTATGATTCCTTGCCGGAATCCTCTACATGAACCTCTCCTGGTTTTTCTTCGACTCTCCCGTTGATTGTTACAATGAGGTTGTGGTGTCTGGGTATGTAATTTTTACGAGAATAGGGGTATCTAAAGAATATTAAAAGTTTTTATGGTGATCCTTACCGGGTTCTCCTATAATCACGCAGTGTATGCAAGTCGTATATAATCAAGATCAAATAGACCTTCGAATAAGTGATCCTACTCTAAAACCACAACCAAACAAGGAACATGTAGTAGAGCAAAATCACACATTCTAAGTCTATAAAATCTCAATTATATATAACCTTAACGTACACACTCAATAATTATAGACCTACTAGTAAAGGTCTTTTAGTTTTCACATAAGTTAGTTATAGTACCTAAATTACTCCTATAGTATTTTAATTGCATGTCTGATTCTAGAGTTTCCTCGTATACGAGGTTGATAAGTTTT
Organism: Lactuca virosa; assembly: GCF_052849685.1. Lineage (NCBI taxonomy): Eukaryota > Viridiplantae > Streptophyta > Magnoliopsida > Asterales > Asteraceae > Lactuca > Lactuca virosa. Next base: position 404,675,445 of record NC_136430.1, on the reverse strand, counting down.
TAGACTTGTTATTGTATAGAATCATAAAATACTCCTATAGTATTTTAAACTTTATGTTTTGTTCTAGAGATCCTTTGTATACGGAGTTGGTAAGTTTTAGACTTGATTCAACACTACTATCACTCCCAAACACATGCTGGTCGTATCTCAAATAAATATAGTTGACCAGGCTATATTTATCCCAGATATGATTACATAGCTGTCTAGGTTTGACTGCAGTGTTCAACATCTAAATACTTCTGTTTTGTTCTTCTTGTGATACTTGTTCTAGTAGGTATGCATGTTCGTATACTTCTCATAAAAATACTTATAAAAAGTATACTTTTAGTCAGAGCACTTCTACCCCATTGTATTTATAGTTGTATATCTTTTATGGGTTGATATACTTAGTAATGTACGGCGGAAACGTTCAGGGGCGGAGGACGTCATGTACAGTATCACAACAATTGTATAATAGTAATCAAAGCAACGACAACCATTGTATTAATAATAAAGTGTTTACATTGTATTCAAATCACAACTTGATTGACTCCAAAAGTAAATATCAAAACAAAAACTTGAAGCTACTATGCTCTGACTTCACAAAACCTGCGCGTGTACCGGGCTACTGTTTTCCTGAGAATACAAGTGATTTTGAAAGTGTATCAACATTAAAGTTGGTGAGTTCATAAGCATTTTTGTTGTAGAAAGTATATCCTTTGTTCTTTGGAAAATGTTATTGTGTTCCTCCAGAAAATCCTATATTTTCTTATTAGTTGAATGGAATGTAGTCTTAGTACCTAAAGACAAAAATTGTACAACTTTCTTACACTTAAAGAATGATGCTTTGAAATTATATAAGTAAATGTATTTGTTTCCAGAAAATCCTATGTTTTCTTTAGAGATGAGTTGTGGTCTTTAATGTTCCAAGACCGAAAGATGTAAGTATAAATGCCATACTTAGTTTAATAACATGTAGTTTTATTATTAAGTAAAACTAGTTGAAGACGTGTTTTCCCTGTAAAATAATGATGTTTATCCTGGAAAATCCTATATTTTCCATGAGTTGAGTTGTAGTCTAATATGATCCAAGACCGAAAAGTACAATTATTTTCAATACTTAAAATAGTTATATCTAGTTTTATTTATATATAAAACTATTTGAAGAGATGTGTTTTCACGTAAAAATCCACGTATAGTCGTTTATCATGTGAGTTTTCATAACTGTGCTAACGAATGATTGGCATGCCGCGACGTTCTTCAAGCGTCGTTATGTTTGATATTTGTCACCCATAACCAGTCAGTCGTGCTTTAGCTAACAACCAGGGTGCGGGGTCATCAATCCCGTATAGATCTATACACAAGTATCACGCTCTCCAGAAGGAGACTCGGGTTATAAAACAGGACTTGCTGGTATACCTTGGTAGGTACGGCGAAAACATTGACTCGCAAATTTCCAATGAGTTTACGTGTTTTTGACCTGTAAGTGCTAGTGTGTGTAATTGTTACCCTTTTTGTTGTGTTTATAAAATATAAAATAATTGTATTTTTATATAATCGTTTCTTTGCCCTGAAAGGGTAAAATGATGTGAATGTTTCCCAAACTATACCTACTATAGTTTAAAATATATGTTTAGTCGAGAAAGAAAAACTGTTGTGTCTTAACATAGTTTGCATGTAAATATTTATAAAGTTGGTAATAACGTTGTTTCTCATATTTAATAATATTACGTAACATGCTTATAAAGATAAGAAAGCATAGATAATTGTTTGTATATTTTCACAAGTTTCTTTGTGTTTTACTTGTATCCCCCCCCCCCCCTTAAAACATAGAAAAAAGTTATAAAAAGTTTAGGGGTATGAACTCACCTCGAGTGTAATAACGGGGTTGATAACAGAATAGGGAACGATGAACTTTGATTTAGAACACGTAACGATAGCTGTATCCTAATGTTTAAACACATATTAATGTGTGATTAAGATGGTGATAATCATAAAATGGTTTTGAAAACACTAGGATTTTGTATGAACTTACCAAAGATTATTATCACTTGAAGCAAAGTCCACTGGAATTGTTTGAATGAATTTGATAATTTGAGAGAGAATCAGGAAGTGTTTTCATATGCTGGAAGTGTAAATGAATAAATAATCTAATACTCCTCTTATATATGAAGGAAACTTAATGAAGAGGTTGAGTTGACGTTTGCATTGATAAATGACATTATGACCTAGGGAAAATGAATTAGGATAAGCTAAATAGGATATTTTAGGGATGTTAACTGCCAAGTTGTAAGGGTTTACGCCCCAAAAGAGGGTTTACGCCCCACCATGAAGTGTTCACGGCCAAGAGGAGGTGTTTTCACCCATCCATGAAGTGTTCACGGCCAAGCGGAGGTGTTTTCACCCATCCATGAAGTGTTCACGACCAAGAGGAGGTGTTTTCACCCATCCATGAAGTGTACACGGCCAAGTTCTTCTAGAAAGGAGGGTTCACGGTCAAGGGAATGGGGTTCACGGTCAAGGGATCTTCTAGAAGGGGTGTTTTCGTACCTAGGTTAATTCATGGAGGGGTTTTTGGTTCTATGCAAACCGTGAACATCCTTTTGGTGTCATTTACAATCCGTAAACCTCTATGCATTGTTTATATTGAGCGAAAAATCTTATATGTGGTTTATTTATGTTTTAAACCCTTAGTCTTTCAACTTATGTTCATTTATAACACCCTAATTGAGCTTAAGTTTCAATCCATCCTTCTTTGTTAGCTCTATTCACAAGCCCTAAGGCTATAGATGATACAATGCAACAAGGATTGCAATGTAGTATCACTTGTGTTTGGTTAAGGTTTAGGCTTCAATGGGTCTAAAATTTCAAGTTGTGACAATATCGGCTGAGAAGCTAGCCGAGATCTACGTACGCAAGGTAGTGGCACGTCATGGAGTGCCAATATCAGTTGTGTCAGACCGAGACGTTTGTTTCACTTCAGATTTTGGGAGCGGTTTCATGACGAGATGGGTACTCGTCTCCACTTCAGTACCGCTTTTCACCCTCAGACGGACGGGCATAGTGAGAGGACGATTCAGACTCTAGAGGACATGTTGTGTGCGTGCGTATTAGATTTTGGCGGCAGTTGGGATACGTATCTTCCGTTAGCAGAATATTCGTATAACAATAGCTACCACACTAGCATAGATCGGCCTCCCTTCGAGATGCTCTACGGGAGGAAAATTTAGGACCCCAATCTGTTGGGGCAAGGTCAGTCAGAGAGTCATGAGGAGTACCGAGGTGGTACTTAAGACCACTGAGAAGATTCAGCAGGTCCGGAGCAAGCTTCAGACTGCTCAGAGTCGGCAGAAAAGCTATGCCGACAAGCGACGGTCAGACTTGGAGTTTCAGGTGGGCGACATGGTTCTCCTGAAGGCGTCACCTTGGAAAGGTGTTATCCGGTTCAGGAAGCAGGGTAAGCTGGGCCCCAGGTATATCGGTCCGTTTAGGGTTTTGGCTCGGGTGGGTCGGGTTGCTTATCGTTTGGATCTTCCAGCAGAGCTCAGCCAGATCCACAACACTTTTCATGTCTCCCAGCTGCGGAAGTGTTTAGTGGATGACTTCGCAGTTGTGCCTTTAGAGGATATTCAGGTGGATGACAGCCTGAACTACATCGAGAGACCAGTAGCAATTCTCGACAGGAAGACGAAGGAGCTGAGGAACAAGAGGATGGAGCTGGTAAAGGTGCAATGGCTGCATCGAAAGGGGTCCGAGTGGACTTGGGAGCCCGAGGAGGATAAGAGGGAGCACTATCCAGAGTTGTTCAAGGCAACGGACTTCAAGGACAAAGTCTGATTCAAGTGGGGGAGAATTGTAACACTCGTGACTTGAGGTAATGATAATTATTTAATTTCTTATAATTAATTGTTGGACTATGAGATTGAAATTGGATTGTTGAGTTGGGCCTTGGTGAGTGGGTCGTTGTATATTGGGCTGACTGAAGACGTACACTGGGTGTAATCTTGGAGTACGCGGGGGGTAGTGAAGGCATTGGATGCGGGGGGTTGATGTGCGTACGCGAGTAGACTCAAAACCCTAATTTTTAGGGTTTAAGCCATATAAATACCACTTTCTTGACTCACAAACCCTAGAACCCTAACTTCCTTCATCTTTGTGTGATTTTGATCTTGTGAAGCTCATTTTGGTGGTTTGAAGCTTGGAAGAAGAAATATGAAGTTGGTGAAGAAGAACTTGAGTAGCTTGAGCTCAAGGATCTGATATATCATCACCATTTAGCACTCATTTGAGGTAGAAAGCTCACAACTTGCCTCATGTATGCTTAGATCTATGATAATGGTGTTTTGGACCTTTTTGGTCCCAAGAATGGATTTCATGGTCCAAATCCGTCTCTAGGCTTAGGGTTGCCACCCTTAGTGCTATATGAGTCACAAGAACAGAAAAGTTTCCATCTTGAAGGTCTTATTGTGGCCATGCATGAGTTTTAGTCATTTCCATGGAAGTTAGTTGCCATATTTCAAGTTTGGGTCCATTTGGTGGGTTGCAAGCCACCAAGTAATCGACTTTATGGGTTAAGACACTTTATTGGACTCAGATATGTGTTTTGGAGCTTAAGGTCTTAAGGGATTAAACCTTTTTGGAGATTTTGGCTTAACAGGGTTGTACGCTGCACATACAAGCCCAAACGCGCAGCGTACAAGCCATGCAAGCTGTACGCTTATCGTACAGAGGAGTACGCCCTGCGTACTCACTGGATTAGGCTTTCATCATTTGGGCCTCGGTTTGGGCCGATCTTTGGAATTCTTAGCTATTGGGCCTTAGTGGGCCATCTGAAGTTAGTTATTGGGCTAAGGACATGTTTGGGCCTAAGGGAAGGCCCATTTGAGAAGTTGGGCCCAATTTAGAAACTTGGGCCATAAGTGGGCTTGGAAAGGCTATATAGAATTGGACCAGGGATGTTATGGAATTGGGCCTAGGTTATCGTCTAAATTAGATCAGGGGTAAAATGGTTATTTTACCCTAAGAAGGAGTATTGGATTCTGACTAAGTGTTATTTTGGTAATGTTAGCTCGAGGAGTCGTCGGTGTAGCCGTTAGAGATTCCTTACCGTGAGATTCTGCATTCAGCTTTGCGAGGTGAGTTTTCTCCTGTAGGAACGGGTCGAAGGCACCAATGCCGGCCCGTTTATGTATGCTAGTATGTCCGGACTAAGGTCCGATGTCGGGCAATGCCCGATGTAGGTTTATATGATTCCAGATTCTGATCCGATGTTGGGCGGTGCCCGAGGAATGTTTGTATGCTTGATGTCTTCGTGATTCTTGCATGTGTCTGTATTGTATGTTTCCGGATTACGGTCTGATGTCGGGCAATGCCCGAGGAATGTTTGTATGCTTCCGGATTTCGGTCCGATGTCGAGCGGGGCCTGAGGAATGTTTATATGTTTATGTTATGTGATTGTTTATATGTATTTGTTGATATGTTTATATGTATACCGAGCTTTGCTCGATGCCAGATTTCGGTCCGATGCCGGGCGAGGCCCGATGTCGTACATTGTCCGATGTCGGGCGGGGCCCATGATATGTTATTATGTGATTATGTGATTATTTGTATGGTATATGGTAGTTTAGGGAGACTCACTAAGCTTCGTGCCTACAATTTTCAATTTTGGTTTTAGGTACTTTCGGTAGCAAGGGGAAGAGATCGGGATGACTGCAGTGTACACACCATAATTTTGGCCTAGGATGTTTTACTCTGATATATTTGACAAATGTTTATGATGTTTTGAGATACAATGACTTATGATTTTTATGTGATGATTTGATAACTATGGTTTTTATTAATAATTAAAAACGAAATTTTTGGATCGTATTTTTGGGATGTTTCATGCGGGTTCTACAACGACGTAAATGTTCTTGATCAATCACCAATATTTCAGGACCTTTTTTCAGGAAAGGCACCGAATGCTTCTTTCACAGTGAATGGAAATGAATATAAGTTTGGGTATTACCTCACATATGGAATATATCCACCATATTCCACGTTTATGAAGACGTTTTGACACCCGATAGAACCAAGAGACACATTTTTCAAGAGAAGACAAGTAGGAGCACGTAAGGACGTGGAACGTGCTTTCGAAGTTCTAAAAACAAATGACACATAGTTGAACATGCGACACGACCATATCACTTGGACACTCTACGAGATATTATCATAATGCATAACATGGTGATTGAAGATAAAGGACAAAACATTGCAGAGTATTCTCCTACGGAACCTAGACACATTCAATTTCAACCAGGGACAACAAAATACTTACATAGAGTCGTTGATATTCTAGACCAATGAAAACTGTAACGTCCTGAAAATCCAAGGTAAAATTTTCATTTTTAAAACAATAAATCATAGAAACGAGTTGTTCCAAAACCGATCAAAGTGAATATATTATTTAAACATCAGAGTAATATCATTAATTGCCAATGCGGAAAACTCTAGGGGATGCTGTGTAGTCACACCGGACCCTTCCCTTTCGAACTGAAAGTACCTGAAACCATAAATATGAAATCGTAAGCACAAAGCTTAGTGAGTTCCCCAAAATAAGACATACAAAAACATACAAGTGTCATGGGCTACCCCCATGGTCTTTCCTTGCAATGCCGAGGGCCAAATCCCGGTCTTACATACAAGTGCCACGGGCCAGATCTTGGTCTTTCATACAACTGCCAGGGTCCAGATCCTGGTCTTTCATTCAATTGCCAAGGGCTAGATCCTAGTCTTTCATGCAAACATCACATAGACAACTAGCATTCCACATAACAAGTAAGGGGCCGACATTGGTGCCTTCGACCAATGGATATAGTGAGAAAACTCACCTCACAGTCTGAAAAAATAGTTGTACCGACCACTGCTCTAAAAGCTATCTCTACCGGTCACCTATACAATTAACAGGAACCCAAATCTCAAACTATAAATCAGATTACCCAAAATGCCCTTAGGTCAACCTTGGTAAAAAACCTGGTCAAAGTCAAATGTTAATCGAGTCGACCGGGTCAACTCAGTTGAGTACGTTGGGCGTACTACGCCTTGACCAAAAGTCGAGGGGATAACCACGTACACGCAGCGTACCCTTTGGTATGCCCAACGTACGCGACTGCCATCCTCCCAATCCATTAAGAGCTTAATCCTTTAAGCTCTTTCGTCCAAAATCCAGATCTAACCCTCAAATGATATCCTTAACCACAAAGTTTCCAACTTTATTGTCTTGCATGACTATTAAATAGAGTTGCACACAAAAACCGGATCCTCAAAATGAAACCGATCCGATCCGAAAACCGGTTTCGGTCAAAACCGGTTTTGACCAAACCGGTGACTGGATTCAAACCGGTTTGACTTTTCGGACTCGAAATCGGATTTACCCCCGGATCACAAACCGGATTCTACAAAAAACGGTTCTTAAACCGTCGAAAAATCTGGTAAAACCTAAAAAAATCCGGATCAAACCGGTTTCAAATCGGATTCGGATTGTTGACTAGATTCGAACCGGATTTTGAAAGGATCCGGATCGGATTTGGCCGGATCGGATTGTTGACCGGATCGGATTTGGCCGGACCGGATCGGATCGGATCCTGGGTTTGTGCATCTCTACTATTAAATCTTCAACATCTAAAAACCCTAACTTCTTAACCCATTAAGACATCAAGACCATGCGTGGAGGAAAACTAGGGACCAAGGTCACATTTTTATGGTTCCTAATGACTCCATAATGGATAAAGTTTTCAACTTTATCTATTAGAATGGTCCTAACAAATGAGATCTAGTATTTAAGTCTCAAAGGTACCAAAAGTGCATCTTTTTCAACTTAATCCATTAAGTCCAAGTCTCCAACCTTCATATCTATATCAATATGATGTTTAAATGGATAAGTTTCCAACTTTATCCATAACAATGTCACAAACTTTCAAGATCTAAACTTTATGCACTTAAAGTGACCAAAAGCTCATAACACCTAAAACTAGCTAGATCTAACAATTTCATCATCAAGATTCAAACTTTATACTTCAAGAAGAAAGATCAAGGTGAACAATGTCTGGATCTACAAGCTCCAATGCAACCAACGCTTCTTCAATGACTTTATTTTTCTCTAAGGTGCACCAAGAACACTCCAAAGCACTTAAAAACACCTTCTTTTTGCTCACAAAGCTCAAACTAGGGTTAGGGTTTCAAGAGAGGGTGTTGCAGAGGTGGAGGCTGAGAATGAAATGGTTTTGGGGAAGTTAAGGAGCTTAAATAAGGCTCAAACCACGAACATAGGGTTTGGGTACTGATCGCGTACGCCTAACGTACTCATGGTACACCCAGCGTACTAGGGATGCCCTAGTACGCCCAACGTACTCCCCGTACGCGGCTAACCCAAACATCGTCCCAACTTCAAACGGTCATAACTTCTTCGTTTCAACTCCGATTTCGACGATCTTTATATCAACAGAAAGGTATTGAAGAGCTCTACAACCCTATATAATTACTTTTGACTTCAAACACATCGAACTAAATTCCATAATTCATAAAGAAGTCTGAAACACTACTTTTCCTATTTTACTCTTTGACTCCAAAGCACAAACCAAACTCTTGGATCATATAATCTACATTACCCACATCCAAATGGGTCTAAACATCTTTTTTCAAAAGCCCGAAGCCTTATGATACTTGATCTTCGGGTCTATGACCCGAATTATGAAACCATCATCTTTTATTGTTTTTTTAAGTTTTTAAATGTTTTTGTCCTTTGTTGTAAATTTTTTTTGTTATTTTTAATTTAGTATTTATTAAAATTTTATTTTTAATTTATGATTTAATTTATATTGATAATTTTAAATATTATAACATAAATAAGAAAAACAAATGGGAAAAATAGAAATTAAAAACATTAAAATAAAAATAGAAAATAAAAGGTGTTATCATATGTTATCTAGTGTTGCCCATTTCCATATTGGGTGTTATAACACCAAAGTATGAGTATGATGATGACGTGACACCTTTTGGGTGTGATAACATCTACTCTAATAAATAAAAATCTTTTTGCCACATGTCACATTTTTATTTATTTTGCCACATGTAATTTTATGGTTATTTTAAATTAATTTTTATTCCACATGTCATTTTATGATTTTTCTATTTTATTAAATTCCATATATTATTTAAATCTAATAAATTAGTGGACTTTCCTTCTATTTCAAAATTACTAAATTAAAGTTTCATTAATTTCCTTTATTTATTTATCTAAATCATTTGTTTAAATTTAACAGAGAAAAAAAAACACTTTAATTTTTATAATTCAATATTTTTTTTCTTATTTTTTCTTATAAATTCAAACTTCTCAAATATTTTGAATTTTATATTTAAATTTTATTTTAAATAAACTCATGTAATACATGAGTCTCACACCCTAGTGTAATAATATATTTTCTACATCTAAATAGCCTAAGAAACATAATTTTACGTAGATTATCACTTATTTATGTTATTACCAACACAATTATTTCAGTTTGATAGAAATTGCGATAAGTTTTGATGGTATTTGTTGATTTTTTGGAAACCGAAACATGATTAGTACAAATTGAATAATAATAAAAAATTCTTAAAAGTAGATTTAAATTTGGGAAAAGCAAAAACCATTGGTCAAAGCTCAAAGACTAAAATTGTTGGTTAGCAAAATGTTTATAAAAGAGTTTGTCCCTCCCGCTAATAAGGACAGCCTGGAAGCATCCAAAGAACCAACCCCACTCACCACCATTACACTCGAAATAAATACACCCCATAAATAATAGGGTCATCTAATCATCTCCCAACAGTACATCCATTTCTCAATTTTATATTTTTATTAAAATTTTAGCATATTCTTGATAAAAGTTAGACATTAAATCATGTATTTGTATGTATATTATAAACGACTAAAAGAAAAACATAATTTTTTTTGGATTGGGGACTTTTGAGTTTTCGGACTAGATTTGGCATACCGATTAATCATAGCTGCAAACATAAGGTCATGTCTTATGCCTAAAGTCACTGTATGCGAACCTATATAACCACAAAAGATGAGTAGTGTCTGGATTTAAATATAAATCAAATTAATTATAACATCTTCCACATATATTATCCGGTCACCACAATACAAATAGCGAAGAAAAACAAAAGCTAAACCGTTAAAGACTATTCATTTTAAATGTTTATTTAAGTTATATGGTAGATTAAACAATATATATTACAAAAGATAACTAGTAGTATTAAATTTGATGGAAGAGGGTTCAAATGGTTGCTCTTTTTGTTAATTTAAATGAAAAAGGAAGAAAACCAAGCTTGAAAAAGCAAGGCAAAGAAAGAAGGAATGGTTGGTTTCCATTGCGCCTTTCTTTTTCTTGTTTCTCTCTGCTAAGCATCTTTTCTTTCCTTCACTTTTTTGGGTTCTTTTCTTAGTCTCCCAATCTCTCAAACACTTGCCACTTTACCTTGTTGTAAAAAATAAAATCTCTGGGTTCTATACCTCCACCATTTCTTTATAATCTTCAGGTGGAAACACTTGTTCAATTCTGAATTTTAGTAAGTTTTTCTCTTTCTGACATTATTATCCTTATTTTTTTTTTGTATGATCAGAAAGTTTATTTGCTTTTCAAGTCTTGAGCTTTTCATCCCCTCTCTTTTGCAGGAATTCGGTTTTCGAGAAATTTCAAGAAATTGGACCTCCAATTTCCTTGAATTGTGGAAAGATTGCATTTTGTTCAATTATTAAGCTTTTGTTCTTGAGTTTCTTGAAACTCAATACCATAAAGCCTTATTTTTTTAATCTCTTTCTTGTTCTTTCTTTTTTGGTTTTGTGAATCCATGGGACTTTGTCATGGAAAACCCAATCAAACCCTCGAAACCCAACTCGAAAACTCCAATTTCCCGAATGAAATCGAACCAACAACACAAAATTCCCAAACAGGGAAATCATCATTCCCTTACTACAGTCCAAGTCCCTTCCATAACAGTAACGCCTTCAAGAATTCACCTGCAAATTCGAATTCAAGTGTGAGTTCGACACCTCTTCGCATATTCAAACGCCCTTTCCCACCTCCATCACCTGCAAAGCATATTCGATCGTTGCTTGCAAGGCGACATGGGTCTGTTAAGCCTAACGAGGCCTCGATTCCTGAAGGGAATGAATTCGAAGTTGGACTGGATAAAAATTTCGGGTATTCTAAGCAGTTATTAAGCCATTATGAGCTTGGAGAAGAAGTGGGTAGGGGGCATTTTGGGTATACCTGTACTGCTAAAGGAAAGAAAGGGAGTATGAAGGGCCATGATGTTGCCGTTAAAGTTATCCCCAAATCCAAGGTTTGATTTTCATCCACCATTGTTTATACTTTATATATAAAACCTTCATCATCTTCATCACCTAGTTTCCTTATGTCAACATATACCATGATAAAATAGTTGAATTGCTAAAATTACGTGGATGTGGTAAAAGCTTTGAAGGGTCATATCACATATGCAAGAAATAGCAACCTACTTTCTTTTCATTTGTTTATAATAACATTGTCATTCAAATACTAAACAATTTTCATTGCTTTAATTGATCTAATTGGGTAGATTTTTCAAAGTAAATGTCTTAATACATTTTTTTATAGAAAAAGATGAAAGTAAGATGCTATTTCTTGTGTTTAAGTCAATTTTAAACACTTTTGAGTTTTGAGCTCCTCACTAATTTCCGTGGACCCTTCACTACCTTTGAGCTCCTCACTAATCTCTATTTCTAAAAGCACATAGTGTAGTTGACTTATGAGGTCAAAATGATTATGTTTTGACTTTGTAGTTGATTTAAATACTTTAATTGTGGGACAATCACCTTTAACTTTATGAAAAAGCTACTAAAACAATCTTTGGTGTTTAATATGTCAAGAAATTAGGGTTAAAGCATTCAATCTAAAGGTACTAGATTCCAAATAGTGAAAATTTGTGTGTGTGTGTGTTTATTTATTTATTTTTATTCTTATTGAATGATTGATGTTTATGCAGATGACTACAGTAATTGCTATTGAAGATGCAAGGAGAGAAGTGAAAATATTAAAGGCTCTAACAGGGCATGACAATCTAGTTCAATTTTATGATGCTTATGAGGATGAAGACAATGTCTATATAGTTATGGAGTAAGTGTCTATTCTCCCTATTTTATATAAAGCTTTCATTGCATAAATAGTTTTATAAATATCTTCTTCTTCTATTATATATTTGCAAAGAGATTTGAACACACAAAGATGCTTTTGGTGCTCATGATTTCCCGATTTTGTCATTATTAGAGGGTATTTGAGACATTTGATCAATAACAATCACTTCTATTAAAATAAAGATGCATTACATGAATGATGTTTGTTTTGAAGGAGTTATGCTTACTATTATATAAAATGTTTTTCTGTTTTTTGTAGGTTATGTAAAGGAGGTGAACTATTAGACAGGATACTTGCAAGGTATTCATAAAATTCAATCTTATAAACAAGCACAATTTTGGAGAGTTTTTTTTTTTGAAAGAGCTGATTATTTGTAAGCTGATTATTTTGGAGAGTTTGTAAGCTGATTATTTGTAATTGTTTTTTTAGGGGTGGAAAATATTCAGAAGAAGATGCAAAGGCTGTTATGGTCCAGATTTTAAGAGTCACAGCCTATTGTCATCTTCAAGGTGTTGTTCATCGTGACCTCAAGCCTGAGGTAAAAAAAAAAAAAAAAAAAAAATTCATAATCTTTCATTCTTTTGTATGTGTTAACTTTTATAGTCATTTATTTCAATATTTAGCTTCTATTATATTACAATTAATATATACTAAATGATCTTTTTATTTGACTTTTGCGTGTTCAATAAAGTATTCTTTTGCCTTTAAAAAAAGGCAGAACTTTCTAGTTTAGATTGTAATATTTTTTGGAAAGTGTCCAATCCAACTTTACCAAATTGACCTTTAGCAACCATTACAAGATACTTGTGAAGTTGATTATGTTACAAAGGTTTTTACTTAATTTTGTCTTGTCAAAGGCTATTTTAAGTATTTGATTATTAGTCAAAAGACCTTAATTTGACTATGTGTCATATGCATTATATCAATGCAGAATAACACAACATACTTTCACCATTATATCAATTTAGCCACTGAACTATTATTTTTTTACGATTAATTCAACAACAATTTAGTAGCTAAATCGATAAAAGTTAATAGTTCATGAGCTAAATCGATAAAATGGAGAAAGTAAATTCCACTTTTTTTGTACTTTGAATTTATAATTTGTTACTTATATTTCTTTTGTGTCACTTCAGAATTTTCTATTTACATCAAAGGACGAACATTCCCTCCTTAAAGCCATTGACTTTGGACTCTCTGACTACGTAAAGCCAGGTATATTTTCATTATCATTATTATTATCATTATCATTATCATTACATGATTATTATTATTATTATCATATAATAATAATTATTTATGTGCAGATGAGAGGTTGAATGATATTGTTGGAAGTGCATACTATGTAGCACCTGAAGTTCTCCATAGATCATATGGGACTGAAGCTGATATGTGGAGTATTGGTGTTATTGCATATATTCTTCTATGTGGAAGTCGACCCTTCTGGGCCCGCACAGAGTCCGGAATCTTCCGGGCTGTTCTTAAGGCGGACCCCAACTTTGAGGAAGCCCCATGGCCGTCTTTATCATCTGATGCAGTTGACTTTGTCAAAAGGCTTTTAAACAAAGATTATCGCAAGAGACTTACAGCTTCACAAGCCCTAAGTAAGCTTTCACTAAATAAATAAATATATATCTCTCAAATACCCTTTTACTACAACATATATATATAATAAAATGAATCTTGTGATTAGGTCATCCATGGCTTGCGAGTTATCATGATGTGAGAATACCTTTAGACATGATAATCTTCAAGACTGTAAAATCGTATATATGTTCGTCTCCTCTAAGAAGAGCTGCTTTAGGGGTATGTAATATCTTTTCCTTTTTCTTTTTCTTTTTTTAATTAAGTGTTTTCTGGATAAATAATGTTTAAAAATATTTATTATGCCACCTGGCAGGCTGTTGCAAAGATACTGACAATTACCGAGCTAGGTTATCTTCGTGACCAATTTATGTCACTAGGGCCAAACAAAAATGGATTCATATCCATGCAGAATTTCAAATCGGTTAGTTTTTTTTTTTTTTTTGGCAAATGAAAGTTTATATTTTGTGGTGTCGTACTAAACTTTATAACATTCTGAAGGCTTTGATGAAGAATTGCACGGATGCTGTAAAGGACTCTCGTGTGCTAGATTTTGTCCATATGGTACTTTCCTCAAATACCCTTTTAGTGGTTGAGATAAATAATCAAGTAGAAAGAATCCTGATAAAAAGAGCTAAATAGAAATATTATCTTTTGTTTTACTTTTACAGGTGAGTTCTCTTCAATATAAAAAATTTGATTTTGAAGAATTTGGAGCAGCAGCCATTAGCATTCATCAGCTAGAAGCAATGGAAAATTGGGAGCAACTTGCTCGCCGTGCCTATGACCTTTTTGAGAAAGATGGCAACCGCCCTATCATGATTGAAGAACTTGCCTCGGTACGCACCCTACCCCCTACCCCTACCCCACCCTACCTACCCTACTTTTTGCTATTCAAGATTCTGTAAAAAAGTTATTCTTTTAGCAACCCCTGAGCAGATCAGCAGATCAGGTATACATACAGTGGTCTGCTAGGTGGCTGACATAAAAGCGAAGGGCCCACAAGGCGCCCAATCCACTTTTTGTGGGATATATTATATATTATATATTATATATTATATATTAAAGATTAAAGATTATAACATATACATATATTGTTGATATAAAAATGCAGGAACTTGGGCTTAGCCCATCGATACCGGTTCATGTGGTTCTTCAGGATTGGATAAGACATGCGGATGGAAAGCTTAGTTTCTTGGGGTTCATAAGGCTTCTACATGGAGCCTCATCTCGTGCGTTCCAAAAGGCGTGAGTTAATGTCAAAATAACAATACATCATATTATGCCATTACAAAAATGGCTCGAGGATATAAAAGTCTTTCAAGAAATAGAAACAAGGAAACACGTACGTATGTTAAGTTATGCCAAACAAAGTCGCGTATTGTTTGTCAAAATCTAGAGAATTGTACAGAGGTAGGAGGTCTCACTTCTCAGTGTGTTTAGTGTAGAAAACCGTGTAATGGTTGAGTGAGTTTTGTGCCGATTTTATGTCAACTTTTTTTTTTCTTTCTTTTTTCGTTAGGTTGCTTGTGTTTAAGATGGCTTCTTGTTGTGTACTTCTAAACACTTTTATATATGTTATCTTAATAATGGTCGAAATGACTTTGTTTGGTGTATAAGACATCTTCGGGCATGTTTGTTTCCTTGTACATATTTGTTATATGGAGCATGATTGGACAAGCTTTTTATCTTTGGGCATTTACGTCTTTTGCATATACGATAATCAATAGTAATTTTATTCTATTTTTTTGGTTCAATGAAAATTTACATTTTGTCTTATTGATATCAGTTTATATACAAGTTTTTTTTGAAAGAGCAGTTTATATACAAGTTCAATGTATGTTAAATACAGTATTATTACTTGTACTCTCTTGCATAGCAACCATATCTAAGTGATCATGATTTAAGTACAAGCTATTTGGATGTTCTTTTATTTCTTAGTTTAAGTACATATAAATAGACTTGATTGATATTTTCTTAAGTCATTATTGCATAAATATTTCCATTGTTTCTCAGCCCATTCTTTTCGTTTGTAAGGTGAAAAACACTATTACTCTTTACTCGAATCCATACCTGGTCCCACAACATCTCGAGTTGTAGTTTTCAACTCTTTCTTTCTACACATGGGTATGTTATATGCACCCACTCAATAATTATAGAACACTAACTCAACTAAAACATGGGTAAGGACCCCACAAGAAGGTATAATGCAAAGAATTCATTAGGCTTTAGTTGGCAAAAAGAATTAATTTGATTCTAAAAAGTGAACCCCACGTGTCCCCATCATAAGAAAGAACAAATGCCTTCTTATTTTATGATGGAAATATTACTAATTTGATGGTTGCTTAATTAATAAAACTATCCAATTATTGATTAAATGTTCAATAAGAACAAAATACAAATACTAACGGACCAAAAATCACGATTCTGAATTGATTTCGGGTCGGTTGCTAACAAACAAAAAATAAAGAAAAATCATGTATATTATATATTAAAACAAAGAACAAAATACAAATTCAGTTTACTATTTATGCTAAACTTGGTATTCAACTCCAATTAACTATTTTCTTTTCTCAATATATAGTTTAGGTATCTCTGGTACCATGTTTGCAACTTTATTGATGGGATCAATGTTTTAATGAAGAGATATAGGATCAAAAGTGCTAATTATTCGATTATGTTGCCAACCACTTTATAGGAATGGAAGTGAATATCAAAGTCTTGATATTGATGGAAGATAGTATAATCTTGGCCATTTGATTTTGTATTTTATATTTTTTTCAAAATTAACTATATTCTTATTGAGCGGTTTCAACACATTTGACGAATTCCTTTTTAGAAAGACTAACTCAACACATCACATATTATACTCTTAAATCAATACATTTTGTTTCCGATAAGACTAACTTGAATCTTTAACCTTTGACTGATGGACATAGATCCAAACAACACCAGACTTAAACGGTCATCCTTTGACTAGAGACATTGTTTCAACAATACATGGTATTGTTAAGTCAAAATTATTTTTGGTAAGTTGATGTATTACCTGTCGGGAAAAAAATAAGTATGCCACCTAACAACCGATTGATATGAACCAAATAACATCATATAACAAACAACAACAAGAATATATCTACAAGAGCAACAAATATGTTAATAGAAACAACACATCAAATCGAAAACAAAAGAAGATAAGCATATAACGCGGTTTCATTATGGATGGAGTAGTAACAAATGAAGATAAGCATATAACATGGCTTCATTATTGATGTGGTAGTAACACCCACAAGAAGAAATAAATGCCGATATTATTGGTACAAACAAAAATTACAAAGTGTTAGCTTATAACCGATGCTTCAACTCATAAAAATTTATTGAGATAAAACGACTAAATGTACAGAGGAAAACAATTAATAAACTTGATCAAGATGTTGTTTGTTTTTTCACATAAAAAAGATATGCAGGCTGCGGACCATATCTACATACATCTGCAGTAGAAGAGATAGATCAAATATCTACAGTCTGCAAAAGAAGACTGTTTGCTTTTTAAAGATTGCATTATGCTAAAATAAACAAAATGATAAAGTATATATTTTATCTTTGGTCAATATTTTTTCAATAGCGGGTCTAGAACTAAACACCACATGGTTCACTATTTAAGTGAAACCGTTAGAAAATGAAAAAAAAAATATTAGTTGCGGGTCCAGGTCGGATCATATTAACATGATAGAAAATGTAAAAAACAAAAAATGAAAAAGTATTACTTTTGTATGCTCTTTTAATTGCAATCTCTCTAATTCACATGATAAAATTTTATACTTGGTCGTTATGTCAACAAGTAGTGAACATAAACCAACTCTTATATGTTAATGTTGATCATTATCTTCTTCTACTTTTATGTATCATTCATTTAAAAAAAACTTGGAAGTTGAAATGTGAATCAAAGGCTTGAAAATTGGAAGTGAATTCAAATAAAGTTTTAAACAAAGACCAAAAAGATGAAAAATGAATTTTGAAATTGTCAAATACATTAAGAAAATACCCCCTTAAATCAAATAATAAAGCTCTTGGAAGTTGGAACTTGGAAAACAATAAACAATTGTCATTTATCAAATACATTAACAAAATCGTCAACCTCGTTGAATCGGTAAAAAATTCAAATAACAATGAACATTGGAAATGATTAATTGAACGTAATTAAACAAAGTTACAAAGACCTTAAATCAAAGACAAAAGTAATACAATTTTGAAGTGAGAATCGTACAAACATGTTGGAATGTGAGTCTGGTCGGTCGGTGGTGTCGTAGTAAGAAGGCGGGCAGGCGGGCGACGAGAGTCGGCTGGTTGAGGGCACAGAGAGTGTTGAGGGCATCGATCACATTCACAACGACCTTTACAATTGTTTTAATTTCTCATGACTTTTTTTACTTTTCTGTTTAATTACAAATTTTTAATGAGTCATTGTTTTTTTGGCTTACTACACACAGATTGGGTATTTGATTGCGTATTGAAATATAAACTTTAGGCTTCTAAATTTTTTTTGTTCCTTCTAAATACTACCAGATAGTTCACTCAAAATTTGTAAAGTGGGTCATACTTTTTTTGTTATATAAATCTCTATATTATGTAAAAAATTAGGTGGGTCAGGACCCACCTTCATCAAACATAAACTCGTCATGGTATTTTCTATAATAAAATTATTTTTTGAACTTAGAACTTTTATGATTTTATTATAATCGGTTAACAAAACTAAAATGGCTAAAATGACATATTTGGACAATAATAAAACAATTACAATCTTCATAAAAATTACTACCAAACATGTTCTTGGAAATCAAATTATGATTTACAATTTATTAAGGTGACAATATTAAAAGATATATTTAAAAAAACTAAAACAATCGCTTTAAGCTAGGTTTATTTGAAAGACAAATTTATGTTTTAAGTTTGCGTAATCATATACTACTTTGTTTATTGGTAGTTAATGTAATGTTTTTGATTACTACTTTGTTTATTGGTAGTTAATGTAATGTTTTTCCACTTTGTTGGCCAGATTAAAGAAGCATACTAAATAAATTAACGTAGCTATTTGTCAGGGGTGCTTTTTAGGCTAGAAGACTCTGGTCCATATTTGCGTCAATAAGAGGATGTGCAGACATTTTAAGGTCTGCGGTATTCTTAAAGATAAGCAAACTGCAAAGTCTAATGTGTGCGCGTGGTCTACACGACGCAGAGAAAAAAGATCAAGAAGATCTACAGGCAAAAAACAAACGTCACCTAAATCCATTTATGCAATCTTGTTAATGTATGATACTTGTACAAGTCATCCGATCAATCTCTAAATAAATCCAAGTATGTTACTTAGAAGTTGCATACTTGTATGCTACAACTTTTCGTATACATACGTGATATTTGATATATTGGGGCTTCAAGCCCATATTAGACAATTTGTTGTACAAAACTTTGAAGTCGTATAAATATACGTCACATGCTATGTTACTTATTGAGTTTAACCTCTCTAGATTTCCTTATAGACAAACACAAGTAGATATTTATTTTAACATATGATGTGTAATGGATAGTCTATAAAATATACTTGAAAATCATTCTATTTAATAATGGTGCCAAAAGCTTTGATAAGGGCATCGGGTATATACTTGAAATACAAATTTAGTTTTACATTTACAATTCCTAACAAACCAAACTGACTATCTACACCAGTGGACCTGATCAGCAATAACATAACTTAGATAAGTAAGGGCGTCGAACACATAGAGAAAAAAAGTCTACTAATATATTAATATAATCATATTATTCAATCTCAAAAGAAAACATATAATGGGAATTAAATAGTGTCACTAGCATAATCATATAAATTATTAAACAAACAAAACAACCACGTCTAACTATATAGATAACATAATCTGAAGGTACTCATACTTGTATTTAATCCATCTTAGTTCAATTAATTAATATTATTTAAATGATATTGGTAAGTTATCCATTGATTCTTAAATTGATTTGATCAGATGGTCAAGTCACTAATCTTATGATTCTAAGTTGTCTATCAGCAAAGATAACTCCATAGACTCAATCTATTCAATCATATTATGTAATGACTCAATATGTATGATTAGTCCCAGGGTTAGTGGCAACTTATCAGATCTGTTTACGCCTCAACTGATCAAGTTTTGATCTCCCAGTTGTTATAACTAAATAGTTGATTCAAGATACATAATTTGAACCTAATCTTTAGATCTTGCACTCAGTTACATAAACATAACAAAATCAACATTAATACACATGGTTTTTTAATTGAGCATTAACATAATAAATTAAATAACTCTTAATACCAAGTATCAATTAATCATTAAAACTAGGGTTTCACAAAGAGTAAATAATCATAAAGGGTTTAGGGCGTGTTTGACAAAAGTAGCTGTTAGTTGGAAGCGGTTAGCGGGTAGCTGGTAGCGGGTAGCATGTAGCGGGTAGCTGGTAGCGGGAAGCTGTAGCTTTTATTTGTTATATGAGTGTTTGGCAAAAGTAGCTGGAAGCTTTTGAAATATATAAAATTACATAAAAGGACAGTTGATTAAAAATAAATAAATATATAAATATATTTTTAAGGGTAATTATGGCAATTGATTTCAAAAGCTAAGTAGCGTTTTGTTAAACGCTACATAAAGTAGCTTTTAGATTTGAAGCGTTTTGTTTAAACTAAAAGCTAAACGCTCGTACTGCCAAACGAAGCTTTTTGTTTAAATTAGAGCGTTTTGTCAAAAGCTAAAAGCTAGAAGCTCCCAAAAGCTCCGTGCCAAACACACCCTTAATCTGAAATCTTAAAAATAACATGCAAGCAATCAATAAGCTAACTAATAATAGATAGAAAAGTAAACAAACTAATAACCTTATGATTCTTCCTTCGATCTTCAGATTTTTGCTTCCATATCATCCACTCGACTGTTATAGCCCTTAGACCCTAAAAATGGCCTTCTCTGGACGTTTCCTTCAGAATTCTTCTTATTTTATGACGTGTTTATGCTTTGGACGAATTTGAGACTATATTTATAGTTTCTTAGAATCGACTTAAATCGCGGCGAGAAATAATAAATTCGAAAAATATATTCAGAATCTTCTGAATTCCTTCCATGCTTAACTCCAACTGACTTCCTTGTTCAATACTTAACAAAATTATGTCCAAAATGACCATTTTCAGCTACTAAATCACCAACATGTCATTTTCAGCTACAAAATATAAATATAAAACAATTAAACGCCTTATGTTCGTAAAAATACCAAAAATGACAATTTTCAGCTACTAAATCACCAACATCAAAATATCTCACACTTGGATTTTGTTTGTCCTTAAGCAAACTATATATAACTCAAGTCAAATTTAAAACTTTCATTACATAAGATAACCCTATTCTAAACCCACCAATTTTATTAAGTTTCAATGCGCATATTTGTGTCTAAATCTTAATAACTTTTCCAACTTTAAATTCTCACAATCTTCATAAATGTTCCCCACTTAGTACGAATAATACGGACTTTTGCATCCCTTCAAATATACCCTTATTAAAAACTACTTAACCTCAAGGTATTTTTTTTTCAAGTTCCCATATTTTAGATATTATCTCGTAGTAATGTTTCTATATAGGATACCACTTTCCACATTTCTTTGATACATAACTCTCTCCTTGATATAACTTTATTGCATATAGTACCAAATTTACTAACTTTAGCTTGTGACTTCCTATGAGAGATTTTTGGGTACATGTTATTGCTCCTCCCAAAAGGCACTAAAAGAAGTTCATGACTTTCGATACAATCCATGTAATGATAATTTTACCCGATGGTCCTTTACCAAATGGCTCATGGTCACTAGACATTAAATTTCCTTAAGGGTTTACTATCTCAAATTGTAAAGGCCACAGACTAACATCTCCCTTTGAGCTCAACTAGAAAACTTGACATCAACCTTTATTGGTTAAAATATATATTTGAATTGTAAAGGCCACATATTTCATATTTGGAACTTTATTTCCTTCATTTTTATCCTAATTGTGAAACTTGACATCAACCTTTATTGGTTAAAATATATTTTTAGGTAGGGGTATATTTCAGCAAACAATGCACAAATATAGTACCCTCATACAACACAAGTTCACATTTTTGTTTCATGATTTCACTAAATCTATAAAGTCACATATATACTATAACATATCCATTAAAAGATACATGTGAGTGCCCTCAATGTTTAAAAAAAAGGTTCTCTAATGCCCTTAATGAAGATAAATCATGACGCCACTACATACCACCACTACAACATGAAATTTGTTTGAATTTGAGTCATAAACGTTATGTATGCTTGTCACATATTGAGTATTCCATACATATCTCATGCCTCTGTGATGTCCCTAGGAACCCTACATAACCCTTATACCAACCTTCCCACATATACATGCTAATTGGTTTCATCATGCCATAGGCTCATCATGGAAGAAAAAATAGTTTCAGATTAATTGTATCGAGCTTGTAGTTACCTTCATTATCAAGCCATATGTAACGTACCATTTTCACAACAAAAAATTATCATTTTTATTTAAGTAAACCTTCCCAATTATAAATCCGTTATGGAGAAAACCATTTATTTCAAATACAATTATAAAAATCAGGATAATATTAAAGCGTGAAATCTTCATTGTTATTGATGAATGTGTACAGTCACGCCTTCGCCTTCCCATGACGACTGATGATACCTGAAACAATAAGCAACTGGGTAAGCACAAAGCTTAGTGAGTTTCCCCCAAAATACCCCATACGATAAACATACAAGCATGCATAACTGCTGCTCTTCGGCCTTCGGGCTGTCTGGACCGCCTCGCAGGCCTTCAGTCTATCTGGGTCGGAATATCAAGGTTTTTTGGCCTACCGCCTCAACCTAACCGCTCCTCCCGACCCTCCGTGCATTCTGCTTACAGCCAGCCTGCACCGAGTATCTTGGCCTACAACACAAAGCATGACCGCCTCAACGCACTACCACCATATGTCAACATGTAAACAATCAGGATCAAGTAGGCACATAATTCAGGCAAACATCAATCCTACAGCTCACTACTGCCTACTATACCTCTCACAACATCCTGTCCCTCTACCAACTAACCTCCATGAAATGTGTAAATCAATGATCCTACTCTAGAGCCGCAACCAAACAAGGAACAGGCAAGAAAGCCTAAATCAATAGTTCTTAGGCTATCCTACATGACAACATACAATCCGTAGGGCACTCCACTAGATAATAACCAACAAGTACAAATAACATACAGATCCAACAATGCATTCTAGCATAGCAACATCCTATATACCATGATACCGATCTAACATATCACTACAACATAACAACATCCTATATAACAGGATACCAATCTAACAGATCACTATAACATAGTAACATACTAACTATCAAAAATCCAAAGAATGCATGACCGTATATATTCAGAGGTGAGATAGCCACCCGGACAGGTGGTCCTACTCTAGAACCACAACCAAATAAGGAACAGGTAAGTGAGCCTAGACCAAGAGTCCTCAGTCTATCCTACATGAATATATACAGTCCCTAAGGCATCCCTCTACTAATAGGTAACCAAAACTAGTGGGCCATCATTGATACCTTCGATCCACGGTACAATGAGGAGAAACTCACTTGAATCAAAGAACTCTGGACACTGCGATACAATTCTTTTTTCAGCGTTGCTCGATCCCGCGAATCCACTAACACCAAAACCAAATAGAATCTCAATCAACAGCCCAAAATCCACAAGTTGGACTCAAAGTCAAACTTGTTAAAAAATTCAACGGTCAACGAAAGTCAACGAAAGTCAACAGTCAGCAGATCCGCACGACGTGACCATATATGGCTCACGTCGTGAGCCACTACAGGACAAAATAATCGAGTCTCACGACCCTCACAACGTGAGATGCATCTCCTCACGTCGTGAGATCAGTCTGGAAGACATTTTGATCCAAAAACTTGTGAATCCATTAAGCAACTAATCCATCTTTTCTAGGAGGCTTCCTAACACTCCAAGCATCATAAAAATCGATGCTTTAAGGTCTTGTATGTCCAATACAAGACTTGGGCTCAAACTAGGTCATTCATGGAGAAAAAGAAGATAAATTCTCATGCATGAACTCCAACATCATTCAAACTCCAGATCTATAACATATAAGCACTAAGGGACCCTAAGGACCCATAAAGTTGCCAACTTTATGGAGTCACAACACCTCGACTCTTAAGATATTGGATAAATATGCATAAAACCTTTGATCTAGCAACAAGGAAACATAAAGCTTGGATCTTGGTTACTCACATTGGTCCAGAAGTGTAGCTAAATGTTGCAAATGAAGCTTCCAAGCTGCAACTATACGTTCATGATGATCTCTTCCTCTTCAAGGCACCAAAACTCAACAAAAAGTTCAGGAATAACAATGAGAGGCTAGGGTTTGGGTTTTACTAAGTTTAGGGACGAAGGAGGCTGTTTAGAAACCCCAAAATGAGCTTTATGGTGTTTAAATACGAAGGAAAACCCTAAAGATCATGGGCGTGGGCTGCAGCGTATCTCACGTCGTGAATCTTTTTGCTCACGTCGTGAGCCCAGTCTAAATCAGAATCTTCATTTAACCACTCCTCACGTCGTGACCCTTCTATGGCTCACGTCGTGAGCCTTGGTTTTACCCCAAAACCTTGCCTTGACTCTTTGAAACCCTAAATTGATTTGATACGGAGAACCGGGTGTTACACCATACCTTTAATTTAACTAGACTACAACGTCTAAGGAAAAACACATTATCACCAATACAACTCCTTTATCCCAGTGGACAATAAGCTAACCAACTGGCATGATATTTATTTCCTTGATCATGATGGTCACAACATTTATAGGTCATGACATACTCCTCCCCAACTTGCAAGAAGTCCTTATATTGATGAGTAGAACTTCAAATTCTTCAAAGGATCAACATACTGTGTAGCCACATACTACACTCCAAAGTCTCAAAACATACCAATATGCGAGAATCCATTGTGCCTACTCCGAGTCTACCCAATATCCTACCCAATAAAGGTGGATCAATCCTCGACATATTGTCTCCCCCTAAGGGAAACACACTCGTAAGCCCTTCCTTGAAGGACTCCACATAATGCACACATATATCGTGAGTATGTTCCGCTCTAATACCACTAGCCACATATTGAGAGTTTGATGCCTACTTCCTACTTGTGGGACGTCTTGACCTCATATGAAAACAAGACCAATCTTCCTACATACACATGCCAACGGGTTTACCATACCTTGAACTCATCATGGAAGCCACAATATCTCCCTACCAGTTATGTAGAAGTCAATATGGTTCTTTTCGCCACTAAGCCCCCTTAACTTAGCCATAATCCATTGTCTATACACAACGTATTATCACTAATGTGACCCTTTCGATCCAAATTGGCAATGAACCTAAAATGTACAATCTTCATCTTCACGGTCCATAAGATCACACCATTTACAGTCTATAAGATCACACCATTTCACAGTCTTAATGGTATGCTATTTATAATGTGTCTTAATTGTTTTTTATTGTTACTTCTTACATATGTTTTTCGAATCGGCACAATGAGCATTTGGTTCAATGTAAAACAACCAATTTATTTTGATATTGGATATTTGACCAAATAAATTTGCAACATTAACCATCATATATATTTGAACCTATGAAGCTCTATTTTAGAGGGTGTTTAGCTAAACTTATTTAAACTCCTTTTTAGTTTATTACGGTTCCACACCAGTATAAACTAAAAAGAGTGTTTGAATAGAAATAGTTTATCAAAATATCGTACCGAAAATAAGTTAATAAGTTAAAATCTATAAGTAAGTTCCCTAACTTATTACTTACAAGTTATAAGCTATATATTGAAATTGACAAGTACTTATACCAAACACCCCTTGAGAGACATTGACCCAATGTTCGTAAGCAAAATGCGGATGATCATGATATTGTCACCTTTCAAAAAAAATCGAAATTACTTTTTCAATTTCTACTGTATATTGATAAAAATAATACACGATTTTGTATTTATTTTTGGATAAAAAGTATAAACTTTCGTATCCGTCGGTAATTAACTAGTCGATGATGATAAGCACGCTTTCCTAGCCACCACAAAGACGAAGTAAACTGAAGAAGAAAAAAAAAACGCACAGCTTCGTCCGACCACAGTCGCCGGAAAACTTGATTCTTACTCAGCTCCGGTACTTTTATCTTGCTTTTATGATTTCAATCTTAAAATCAGCTTTTATATCTGTATTTGCGTGCATCTGTTTCTGATTGTTAATCCATTTGCTAGAATGATTTTTGGTTCCCCGTTTCATGCTTTCAATCAGCAAACAATCTGATAAATTACTTTTCAATTAGTAATCAAAATGTTTTACTTCGAACTGATTAAAGTTTGTTCATAAGTATCGGGTTTCCATTTATTTTGTGTGATTCTACGAACAGGGGAAGGAGGAACTATTCTAGGGCTTGGTTGATAAAAAAAAAAAAAGAACTGCGCTTTTGTATGATATGTTGTACTTGGTGCGTGAGAACCTCTTCATCGGCAACATCAATGCAGCTGCAGAAGTACTTTTGAATGGCAGTGAAGGAATCACCCATATCTTATCAGTTCTGAGCTCGGCTTCTATCAGCTTTTTCTCAGAATGGAAATCCAGTTTCTCAGTTCCTACCAAAGAGATTCGCACTGTGTACATGGGGGATTCAGATTCAAATGAAAATTCAGAGGGTGATGTATCAGATAAAACCGCATTATCCTCCAAGAAGATTCTTTATGTACTCGAGAATGCAGGAAAGGATTTGAATCTGGTGAGGATGGCTGTGCCATTGAGAGACATGGAGAGCGAGAATTTGCTTGATTCTTTAGAAGTTTGTTTGGATTTCATTGATGAAAGTAGGAAAAAGGGTTCAGTTTTGGTTCATTGCTTTGCAGGTGTATCCAGAAGGTAAATCAAAATCTTACATACTAAATACTAATTTCTCATTTTATCTATTACTTTCATGTTTATACACCTATATATATTGTGTTCATTGCAGTGCAGCCATCATCACAGCATACCTGATGAGAACTGAAAGAATTTCTCTAGAAGGTTTGAAAACAGCTAATTTTTCAGTATTTATCGTCTTATTTATTAATCATTTTACATTTTCTTTCATTGGATATGAAATGTCTCTTTCCATTTTTGTCCACCTAAATATCCCTGCAGATGCACTTGAATCGTTACGCCAAAGCAATGAATCTGTTTGCCCTAATGATGGATTTTTAGAACAGGTAAAGACAAAATTAAATACAAAATTACAAATAATAATAATAATAAACAATACGAGTGTCTGGTTTTATATTTCTTTTTCTGCTTGTAGTTGAGCATGTTTGAAGATATGGGTTTCAAGGTTGACCATTCAACCACTATATATAAACGCTTCCATTTGAAGGTTTTAGGTGCGTGTTTGACTGTTTTCTTACCCAAATTCTTTAATTTGTAAATATATTTTGTAATTCTCAACATTTGACGTTTATGCCCTTGTGGTATTTAGGCGACTCATACAACCGAGGAGAGAAAATCGACACCACAAAGTTTGCTGCTGACCCTGGCTTGGCCAAGAAAGAAGTCACTATCGGGACCGGAACGGCATCACAGAAAGAAGTGATTCCGACTCCGATTCCGACTCCGGCGTCTGCATTCCGGTGTAAAAAATGTAGGAGAGTTGTTGCATTGGAGGAGAATGTTGTGAGTCATGTTCCAGGGGAAGGGGAGAGTTCATTTGAGTGGCATAGAAGGAGAAGTGACAACTATTTTAACAAATATGATGAGCTTGAATGCACCTCCATTTTTGTTGAGCCTCTTCGTTGGATGAAAACAGGTTTGACTGACTTTGACCCCTCTACTATTTGTGCATTATATTAAAAGCATCGTATTTAAATTTTTAAGAAATGTGAAATATGATCCAGTGGAAGAAGGTGCATTGGAAGGAAAGCTGTGGTGCAGTCACTGTGAAGGGAGGTTGGGTTACTTTAATTGGTCAGGAATTCAGTGTAGCTGTGGGAGCTGGATCACTCCAGCCTTTCAGCTCCATAGAAGCCGAGTTGATATCAGCACTCTTTAAAAAATAAAAATAAATAAAAACTTTTATGCTCTCTTTCTTCAATAATATTATACAAAAATCACACTCATCATTTCATTGTTTGTTATTTCTAAATCATACAATTCCATTTCAAACGGATATTTTATCTGTATGATCCAGGATTCAAACTCATGTGTGCCTAATGCTATCTGACATATTTTTTTCTATATATGAGTGTAGACAATCATTCATGAATTATTATTGATCATTTTTTTTATTGGACAAATATATCGTTATCAACTTCATGAAAAAAGTTATTGTATAATATTTTAATATATCTTTATCGACTTCATTCAAAAAGTTGGTATAATATATTTTTTTAGTATATGCCTCTTTAATTTCCTTATGAGTATGAAAAAGCATCGTAATGTGTTTGAAGATATGATCTTGAAGGCATATGTTGCAAGTGGAGTATATATCCAGATTCGGAAGATAGGTTAAGTTTGGAAAAAAAACTATTTTGGTACCCTTTCCGACTATGCTTTCTTATGTGAAAATAACAATATAAAATCTATTTATTAATTATGTGCAAAAAGCACCATTTTTCGTAAAATAATATGTAATAACTAGTTATCATGTAATAAATGCTCAAATGGTGAAACCATACCGTTTTTCGTCATGTTAGTGGTTAATCCAAAATAAAAATATGCAAACATCGATTTGTGTTTGTGTGAGTATTGTCATTATTAATGATAATACGAAATAAAAGAATCATAAGAGCGTATTGTTTATAAGATATATTTTATGGTAACTTCTACGGATTATATAGAAAACCTTAATTTTAGAACACCATCCCCCTCTAGGAATGGATGTGAGAAGAGAAACTTTGTTGACATACCTTCTAACCTAATAAAAGAAAAATCCATGATTCTTTTAGTGTTAGGTTTACCTCATGTGTTGTTCATTTTGACTCTTTTGTTTTGCTTTATTGAACAACAAATCAAAAATATACTTAAGATATGCTTTTTAGATACACTTTTCTTCCCATCCACATAATTGATAATCCCACCATTGGAAATTAACAATGAACATTGGAAGCAAATAATTAATGGAAGTGCTGATCATACGTTGGATATCAACAAATAATTAATGGAAGTGCGGAACATACGTTGGATATCACATCCACACGCATCTCATTTTCTTATTGGTTTCAAGGTTTTGGTTGTACACTGTATCTTTTACATTAGAAGTAAGAGTATTTATGAAATCAACTTAGCATTTTTTACATGGTATCATTGAAGTCAAAGTGATTAAGTAGAGTTAACATAGCTTAGGTATTAATTATAATAGAAAATTATACTCCATATCAAGATAATATAAATGCAACTACAAACATATTTGGTTTTGCAACTAATAAAAACCATGTTTTACTACACAAACAGAATTAGAATAAAATATTATATGACAATTTGTTCAATTCAGAAAATGGAATAAAGAGTTAAAGCAGGGATAACAAAGAAATATACTTAATGCAACGTATATACCAATAAACCATGGGTGGGATTCCAACGCTAAACTTCCAATAACATGGCAGTGTCACCATCATTATAAGATCTATATATAATAAGCTTAGTTTGTGAATACCAATATCCCCGGAGATTTTGTTTATTTAAGAGTCCTTATATTCAAGACGATAAGAAAAGGTACTACACATGCTCAATAAGACATTAGTTGTTTGCTAGGTAACTATACATTTAACTGTTAATGAAGATGACTTTATTGTTCATGTCTTCATGACAATTAAGTTTGTAGTATCTTAATTACACTTACCATTGTTGTATGCTTCTTTTCATCATTAATTAAGTTCGAATTCAGTTTGCACAACTTCAATATTATGTTTTAATTTTCGCACCATTGATTCTAATGCCTTACAGAATTTCACAACCATAAAGTTTTTGGTGTTGATAATTATGGAAAGAGTTGGACCATCCACAACAGTCAAGTACGAGTGTTTGCTTTTTGGTATGTTGAAAGTGAATTAATTTTTCCTTGTTTTTTGTTTTTTTTCTGCATTTTGTCATGTAGTCCAAACTAGTTAAAAGAGATTATGCTTAACATGGTTTAATTTGTTCATCATTCTTAGATATGGATGATACACTATACCCCATGAGCTTAGGTCTTAATTCTGCTTGTCGCAAGAACATTGAAGGTACCCAAGAACCCATTATATATACCTATCTAACGGCATAAGATGTGATTATAAAATTTTGATTGTAAATGGATATAACATATGAAATTTTTGATCCAGAATTCATGTTGACACACTTGAACATAGATGAATGTGAAGTCCCGAGTATGTGCTTAGACTTGTACAGAGAACACGGGACAACCATGGCTGGTCTCAAGGTAATTACACTACAGCTTCGCATTTCATTAATGAAACCTCTAAAGATATTTTCAAGTAAAAAGATAGTAGAATGTTGAATTATATAGATAAATGCTACCTTTTTTGAGTACTAGATACGCATTTATGATTATGTCTAATGTGAATATCATATACATGTGGTTTTCTTGGCACAGGCTCTTGGTTACAAGTTTGATGATGATGAATTTCATGCATTAGTTCATGGAACCTTACCTTACCACGCTCTCAAACCCGATCTTGTGCTAAGGAACATTTTGCTATCGATGCCACAACGAAAAATTGTATGCCTTAGAAGCTACCACATGATCTTTTTTTATACCTTATACTAAAAAGAAGTCCAAGTACAACTTTAAAGATAAAAATATAACATGTTATATATCTCAACTTTTAAAAAATCATTATATTTTTGCAATCAGAAGGAAACAATTTATTCATTTTGGATCTGGAAAAAGATACTCATTTGACTATGAAAAGTCATATATATATATATATATATATATATATATATATATATATATATATATATATATATATATATATATATATATATATATATATATATATATATATAGGGAAATGATCAAATGAGAACACCTAAAAGGTTGAGAACGCGAGAACAGTTCTAAACCAATCAATATATAAAGGCATATAAGTAATTGTATATTTTAATTAAATTAAAATAAAACAAAATTCAATTAAATTCCCTTAAATTTAGGATCAGTTACCAAAAATAAAGAAATATTCAACTTTTTATTTTTCTTATTAATGGAATATAAAAAACATTTTTACCAAAATTTATTTAAAAAATGAAAAAAAATCAAAATTTTCTCCTATTTCACGTTTTTTTTTCTTCAAAAAAAAAAATGAATAGAAATCCAACCCCAAATCAATACATTTATATTCACAAATGATTTTTTTTTTCCAAAAACCTGAAACTATTCCAATCACAAATGAATACATATCAATTTACAAGTAATCCAATTCCTTTTTTTAATCAACAGAAAATAAAAAGAATACCTCTAATCATAAATAAATACACTTATTAACACATGATTACACTGCTATTAACAAATGAGTACCCTACTATTCACAAATGAATAAATGAATACCTCTAATCATAAATAAATACATTCATTCACACATGAATGCATTGCTATTCATAGATGAATACAATGTTATTCATAAATAAATACACATTCTAAATGTATTCACAAAGAGAGATCACGAGACTTAAAGATAAGAAAGATGTAGTAGACTGCAGAAGCTAGGGTTCACACTTTCGCACCCATCATCTCTGTCCAATAATCCACACCAGCTTCACCGATCGAATTCGATCCTCCAAAGCCCTAATCTAGGACTTGGGGAACGACTACAAGTAAGAGAATGGACTTCGATGAGTATGAGTACTTGGAGAAGACAGTCGACGAATCCGACACCAAGAACGGTTCGTCTTCGAAGACCAAAGACGGTCTGTCTCTCTCGACGTCACTCTCTCCATCCCTACACTACTTCTGTGACACTCCGATCGGGAAGACCTTTCCTCACGGCTACGACTACAGCCATGGTCACGTTCTCTGTCTAAGTCCCTCCTACTCCCGTCGTTCTCTTTGTCCCCTTTGTGTTTCTTGCTCCTTCTCCGTTCTTCTTCAATGCGGTCATCTTCAACATCTTCGCCATCATCTTCTCTTCCCTTCCGCTTCTGTTTCATCTGATTCAAGGATGCAGGTATAGAATCTCCAATGAGTACCGATGAAATAAAATCGAGTTGTAGGAGAACGATCGGAGATCGAGTTGTAGGAGGCCGATTTGGCGTTGAAGCCTTGGAGGGTTTTGGTGATGGCGAGGTCTGATGATGATCGAGTTGAAGGAGGCCGCTTCTGTTTCATCGATTGAATGCTCTATGAGATTAGGTCAAGAAATAGAGAGGCAGAGAGTAATTATAGGAGTTTACAAAATTAGGGTAATGCTTATTTACCTTAATAGCCTTTATAATTTTCTTTAATTTAAAAATTAAAATTTAAATGTATTAATAATTAGAAAAATAACAATTAATTATAGCCACACATCTTAAAAATTAGATGGTCTAGATCTGTTCTCGCGTTCTCAACCTTTTAGGTGTTCTCATTTGATCTATATATATATATATATATATATATATATATATATATATATATATATATATATATATATATATATATATATATATATATATATGGACACCTTTCTTGAATGAAGCTAGTGTTCTATTGTTAGATTTTACTAAGTTGTTTTAAGTTTGTGTTTTGGTTTCAGATTTTCACAAATGCGGACAAAGCACATGCAGCTCAAGTCCTGAGTAGGATGTGCTTAGAAGATTGCTTTGAAGGAGTCATATGCTTTGAAACGCTTAATACTAATCCAGTAGAAGAACCACAATCAATGAAATATTGTAGCATTAATGAAACTAACGACATTAATACTCGAATCATATGCAAACCAGCTCTTGAATCATTCCAAGCCGCTGCTATCATTGCCAATATTGACCCTAACAAAACCGTAAGCTAAACTCGTTCTTTAAGTTTAATCCTTCAAATGAAGTAGTATAATGTAGAAAATGGGAACTATATATTTCTTGATTGCATAATTAAGAAGGTTAATATTGTTTAGTTTATCTGTCTTCCCTCAGATTTTCTTTGATGATAGTATCCGGAACATTGCCACTGGAAAGGCCGCTGGATTTCATACTGTCATCGTAAGTTGTAAACATTTTTTTGCACTACACATTCATCCATTAATGTTAAACATGTATGCTTCCACTTTTATGGTCATGGGTTTATATCTGAATTGAAACTCGAAGAATGGAAGACACCAATTGTCTTTATATGGAAAATTTAACATAACTATACCTAAAAAAGTAAGTAATTCTATGTTATGACCAAGAAAGCACAATGATATATAAGTTGTACAGGTGGGAAGGTCAAGTCTTGTGGCAGGGGCAGATCATGCCTTACGAAGCATCCACAATATGAGAGAAGCATTGCCTGAATTATGGGAGTGTGAAGGAGAAGAATATACAGAACAAATGATGATACATTCTGCTGCTGTGGAAACCGTTGTCAAAGCTTAGGATGTAACTTTACATCGATCTTTGTGCACAATACTTCATATGTATGTTTAAGTTTTTACTTGAACTTTGTATGCTTAATATTAAATATGCTCAGAAAACTGTCGAAATAAAGGTGTTGCAACATGCAAGCCGTCGAAGCCTTACTTGTTTCCCAAACTGTTTTTGTTATTTGGGTTATCTATATATTTCTAAGTTTTAGAGTTGTATTAGCCATTAGGAGTCTTATTTAGTCTCCTATATATATAGGGCAATTATATAATTGTTTTAATTATCTATTTTCTTCCTGTTTACACCAGATTTCCACTTTATATCGTAGATTCGTAGTGTTCTTTATGGTTAGTTGTGTTTATTTATTTTATAATCAGTGGTATCAAAACGTTTAAAGATGAAAACACATACATGTCTGCCGTTCCTTCTTAAACTACCTTGTCGTCGTTACAGGTTGATCGATCTTCTTGATCGATCTCTTCATTCCACATAATCGATCGTTTTTTAAGCCAAAATACCTTCTACTTGATGGATTCTACAAAAAACTTCCTTATCGTTTTTTAAGACGACAATGCCTTAGAAAGTTAGAATCGTTTTTTTTTGTCCTCTATATGAGCCCATTAATAGATTGTTTCACGCTTCAGCCATTAAACCAATTAAACAACCCCACATTATTGGTTCTCTTAAGCCCATATATATCAATTCCATTATACACAGTTGTTTCATACTAAAACCTTTAAATAGCCTCTTATTCGATATTTTGTATATCATTATAACAATTTTTTTCTTATCAATTCTCAATCCCAAACAACAAGCAACTAAGCCCTTTAAATATCTTATAAATTGTAGCAGCGAGAAGTTCTATGTGTGTCATGCTATTGATTATTTCACCTGTATCCTTTATTAATTTTATCTTAAAGATCAATCTGAAAAAACAACTCAACTTTATGAAACAGTAGTTTATCAATGAATTAGACTCCAATAATAGTTCTAAACCAAACAAACGACATGGAATTAACCAAACATTAATGACCTGTTTTGTTTATTCATTCTAATACGATCTATTCTTTAAATATTTAAATATTTTCTAATTAAGATGGTTATAAGATATAACATTATATATATAGTTGTAGAATATTACTAAAAAAATAAGAGTGTTAGTGTTCACTTGGCAGTAAATTATCCTCAACTATCAATCATTTTTATGTAAACTTCACTGCACATAAATAAAATTTTATAGTTAAAATATAAACAAACTTATGTTATTGAAAAAATATGATTAAAATTATAAATTACTTTACATTTTTTGATTTCTTTCTATTTAAATTTAGCATTTTTTTTTGTTTTTTCACAACAAACGGGTATTCACCTAATGTAATGTTAAAGCAATCAAGTCACGGAAAAAAAATCTACATTAACTTGCAACAAGAAATGTTTTGGGGACATTCTTTTTGGTTGTAATGCGATAATCAAAACTATTATCAACAAAATGGTCGTTAATAGTTGTTACCTGGGTTAAAAGTTGATTGAGTTAAAAGTTTTGACTAAGTTAACTTCTGACTGAAATTTGCTGTTTGATTTTGCATCCGACTGACCGTGCAAAATGAATATATTACCCTTACACAACATTTTTTTTATAATAATTCTTTTATGATTTACCATTTAATTTATAACATAACATTTTTATAGCAACTTACATTATGTTTAAGTAGCCCTTGGACTAGAACTTTAGGACCAGACTCCTATCACTCCTATCAGTGTATAAAAATTGCAATTTCATTCATGTTTTTCTAAGGTTTTAATTTCAAAAGAATTTTGACTTTAAATGTATATAAAATCTAAAGGATTTGGACTTTCATTCATTTTTTCTAAGGTTTCAATTTCAAACTCTAGGAATTAATTGAGCAATAGTAATTGAAATAAACAAAATTCAATCACCTATTAACAAAATAAACAAGTGATTATGATGTAACTGGGCGAACATCTGCGTATTGCGTAAAATAAAAATATATAGTATTTTTTTGCATATACCGCTTGATAATAATAAGATATTAAGTATAACTCTTATATTAAGTTGATATATAAATTTGTAATTATTTTGAACCATATTGTAGAATATACATCTAGCAAGAATAATATCATTCGATAGCATCTACCCGTAGTTTGCGTTTAAATAAAATTAAACATAGTTTTCGATTATTAATTTAAAATTAATTATCTATTGATTTATTTTAATTTCGATGATGATGGTTAACTGAAATATTAACCACTATTTATAAGTTAATGCAATGTAATTATTATTGTTAATTAATTAAAAACCGTTTATTTGAAAAAAAATGAATTATAATAAAAAATAATTTTTTGATTTTGTTTATTTAATTTGACTTTTTTGTTCTATGTTTACAATATTTAAATATTTTT
The DNA here is from genome assembly GCF_052849685.1 of Lactuca virosa. Taxonomy (NCBI): domain Eukaryota; kingdom Viridiplantae; phylum Streptophyta; class Magnoliopsida; order Asterales; family Asteraceae; genus Lactuca; species Lactuca virosa. The sequence continues at coordinate 404,639,579 of NC_136430.1, read as the reverse complement.
AATTATTTTGATAAATAGTATTTGAATCTATATATTTTTAAGTTTATGTAAAGTTTGATTTATGTTTTAGATTTAACATAATATTTAAATAAAAAAATAAGTGTATTATAATAATCATTTTAAAAGTCTACCAATAATAATATAATATTTTGCATTTAATAACATTTTCTATATTAAAAGATTAATTATATTAAATTGTAAAAGCAAAAGTTATTGTAACGTCCTGTTCTGAATCATTTCCTATTTTGGGATGGTGATCAAGAATTGGGTATTAGCAGACTTAGGACCCTTGAAGAATTGAGATCTAAACTCATTTGGAGGTGAATGATGTAACTTGGATGATCCGGGTGTTCGGTTTGTTTTTGGAGCCAAATGGTATTTTGGTAATATGTCAGCTCGAGCTTTTATGGAAATTCGATGTTTGTTCGGGAAATTGTAAGGCAGGTATGAGTTGATTAAATCATAGAGCTTCTTGTTACATTTTCATGGATATAAGGATCGTCGGAATCAGATTTATAACGAAGAAGTTATGGCCTTCGGAGTGCTTTAGGGTTTAAAAGGAAACCCTAGTACGTGGGTGTCACACCCCCAGCCATCGGCGAAAACACCGGGTAGTGTAACGTCATTCTTCGTATCACAGTTCTATAACATACATTGAACAGTACTAAGAAAATACGTACCTTTATTGATAATTGAAAGTTACATAACTGTTTTTCTAAAACCTATTACATAATATCCAACTATGACATTCTTCTTAATGAACAGAAAGGTAATAGTAAAACTTCTTCTGTTCAAATACATACCTGCTTTTCAAGTTTCTGAAAACACATGCATTTTAAAATACGTCAACATAAAGTTGGTGAGTCCACAAGTTTTGACTCCATAAAATAATACATTTTCCACGTTCAAAAGTATAGTTTTGAAAGTATCATTTTGACTCTCCAACATTTAGTATGTATATTAGATATAATAATTTACTTATCAATTAAGTGTTATACCTAAACATTCCTTAAACCTAAGGTATAAGTAGGGGGAAACTTATACTTAACATTAATACTTGTATACGACAAAGTATAATGTTTCTAACAATTTTCTACCATGAGTCTGTAACCGCTGCTATGACATAATACCTCTGATAAAACCCACTCATGATTTCCATGAGGAAAACCCACTCATGATTTACATGAGGACAACCCACTCATGATTTACATGAGGAAAACCCACTCATGATTTCCATGAGGAACACCGCACGCTTCATCGACGCCGGAACAATAACAAGTAAAAGGATAGTTCGTCACTTGCTTAAGGTTGACTATAGCTAACAGTCACAAGTGGGGTGGTCAACCCGTATACTAATTATACACGACTTCCTCGCTCACACGGGATTAACGGTTACAGTTCAGAGGATTTCCGCTAAGATCCCCAATCTTAGTTGATGAATACAATTACTCATGTAGACTTCGATGGCTTCCTATAGCTCTAACAACAAAAGCATCTTCATGTCTAAAACCCTAAGTTACTAGACTATGCTTTTAAACATTACTCCTAACTTCATAACATTTAGGCAGTATAACAGCTATATCTTGAAGTAAAACCAGGTTTTATCTTGACCTAAAACCAATAATAACAACATATAGCTTCCTAGTTTTATCTTGACATAAAACTATCAATAACAATATATAACATACTAAGTTTTATCTTGACATAAAACTAACAATAACAACATATAACAAGTTTTATCTTGACATAAAACCAATAATAGCCACATACTTTATAACTTAACATATAGAACTTCCGAATATAACTTCGGAATTATATCGCACACAACATATATATAGAATCCTAAGTATAACTCAAGATCTACATTAGTAAAATAACATGCCGACAGGTTGATAATAGTTGTATATATTCAAAATATTATGTTTAGAACAACTATACCTGGCTAATATAACTATATACTATCATATAAACATAATAATAATGTATATATAATATTTAGCATGCGTTTTCCCCCGAAATATTAGAAAGTGGGGCCGTGAAACTCCCCCTAGTAGCGTGATTTTATGTAATCTAAGCAGAAACGGTCATCGTACAAGGTCGTCGGGGCTCGGGATGCAAAATGGCTTCAGCAAAGGAGAGAGGAGAAAGAAGTTTAGGTGTAAGAATGGCTGAAGTCGGACCTGCTATTTATAGTAGGGATTTTGGACCCCCACGTCGTGGGTTTTATAAGGCCCACGTCGTGACTTAAGATCTTATCCCCGTAGACTTGCCATTTGCGTCCCTAGCTTTGGAAGGTGGCCATGTGACTCATCACGTCGTGGGATATCTTTGCTCACGTCGTGAGTTTGGATCTTATCCCCTTGTAGCCTCGTCACACACCTTCTAGATTCCGAGATTGGATAAATGACTCCTCACGTCGTGAGTTTTGTGCTCACGTCGTGAACTCAGTCATATTAGGGTTTCTGACAGCTGAATCTTCGGAAGGTCGTAACTTTCACATACGAACTCCGTTTTTGACGTTCTTTATATGCACGCGTAGGTATTTACAAGTACTACAACTCTCTTTTAGACTCCAATAGCTAATTCTAAGTCTATTTTAAATTACTCTTATTATAGATATTTATAGTGTTCGGTTCATCATAACTTCTTCATGCGAAGTCAGATTCAGACATTCTCTATATTTTTTGGAATCGTATGGACGTATATTTTGAGTTGTATCATAAAGAAAGTTCATATTTGTATTAGAATTTATCATGAACTACATAGCACTCTTATCACATTACTAGTTTAACAGAATCACATTACATGATTGGTATAATCACATGTGATTGTCTATTGACCTATTTTGACTAGTGTTACAGTGGGGCGTACCTAGGGAGTACGCGGGTCGTACTGGTGCGAACGGCAATACACGAGGTGTAATGTGGCGTACACTTAGCGTACTGCGAAGGAAAGATTGTGTGCATCTTGGTGTGTTTTGGTTCATATTTAAGAAGATGTTGTACTCTATATAAGCCCCCAAAACCCTAGAAATCATATTTAAGAGGTGTAATCGGGCAATACACGAGGTGTAAGTGAAAACCCTAATTTAAGATGTTGTACTCTATATAAGCACTTTAAGTCTTTAGGGCTGGCCTCTTTACCAGCTTCCAAGCCCCCAAAACCCTAGAAATCATCCCTTAGCCTCCATGGTGGTGTTTTTGAGCTCATTGTGTGCATCTTGGTGTGTTTTGGTTCATATTTAAGAAGATGGAGTTTGGTTAAAGGTTGTGGATCAAGGAAGAGCTTGTGGATCCTGATTCTCTACTTCATTTCTAGCTTGTTTGAGGTAAAAAGCTATGACCTTGCTCATTAGAAGCTTAGATCTAGTCTATTTGAATTTTGGACCCTTTTTGGCCCTTCGAATGAGATTTAGTGGTTGGACACCACTCCAGGAGCTATGAGCTGCCACTCTTGGTGTTTCTAAGGTTCAAAGTCTATAAAGTTGGCACCTTTAAAGTTTAGAATCACCCATGCATGAGATTGTGTCCGTTTAATGAAAGTGAAGTGCTATATCTTGAAGTTGGGTTCTTTTGGGGCATCCAAAGTCACCAAGTCCGTGACTTTATGGTTATAGACGTTTATTAAGAAGTAGATATGTGGTTTGGACTTCTAGTCTTAAGAATTAAGCGCTTAACGAAGCTTTTGGATTTTGGGTGAGTACGTTGGACGTACAAGTGTGTACGCACGGCGTACAAGCCATGTAGCATGTATGCTTATCGTACAACTGAGTACGCCCTGCGTACTTAGCAGGATTGGATTTCGATGTTGGGCTTCGGTTTGGGCCATCTTTTGGGCTTAGTTGTCTTGGGCCCTGTTGGGCCATTAGGTTTTGGACTGATAATTATTTGTGAAGGCCTACAATGGGATTTGGTCCCAATTTGGAAAATCGGGCCATGATTTGGGCATTGGACGGCTAATTTGGTATTTGGGCCTTTTGGATTATTAGGTTGGGCTTAAGTCTTGGTCCAAACTAGGTAAGGGGTAAATTGGTCATTTACCCTAGTAATGGGCTGATGGTTTGGATGGGAGTCCAATTGTTAACTGAATGTTATTTGTTATTGATAGTTCGGGGATCTGTTAGCCAACAACCAGGGATTATTTGTGTGATTTGGCAGTGCGAGGTGAGTTTCCTCACTGGATTTAGTGGGTCAAAGGTACCAATGACGGCCCATGGTTTATATGTTAGGATGCTAGATGTCTTCATGACTCTTATTGTGTTGTGTGATGGTATGCTTACCAGGCAAGGCCCGATGCCAGGCGGGGCCTGATGAGTAGATTGTATGCTAGTTATTAGTATTTGATTTTATGCTTACCAGGTGAGGCCCGATACCGGGCGGGGCTTGATGATTGTAGGGTATGCTATAGTCTTTGTGATTATTGCATGTGCTAGTAAGGTTATATGTTTATACGATTATATGGTTATATGACTTGTGTGTGTACCGGGCGGGGCCCAATGTTAGGCGGGTCCTGGTGATTGACAGATCTGTGATCCGAGCGGGGCTCGATGTCGGGCGGGGCCTGAGGCCGAGTGGGACTCGAGACCGGGCGAGGCCCGATGTAGGGCGGGGGCCAAGTATATGATTTGTGTATGTGTGGTATGTGGTATCTTGGGGAACTCACTAAGCTTTGTGCTTACGGTTTTCAGTTTATGTTTCAGGTATTCGGTCTTCATTTGGAAGAGCTCGGGATGATTGCAGAGCACACACCACATGTTTCCGCATTCTGTGATTTACTCTGATTTGATGATGTTTTGATAAATCTTGATTACCTTGGTTTTATGGAAATGATATGTATTAACGATTTATTAATCTAAAAACGAAAATTTTATGTCATTATTTGTGCAACGTTACAGTTATCGAGGTTCAAATCCATGTGGTACTAAAAAAATATCTATTTTATAATATATTATGATATGATGATTTATGATTATGAAATTGTCTAACGACATGTGAATAACGACATGTGAAACTAAATTGTAAGAATGTCCCTTCATAGTTAACTGCCAACAAGAAGACAAGGAGACCCTGAAACAACGATGATATAGAATGAACAAGCTTAGAAAGATGACTACTGAAAATTACAAAGGTTTGTAAGCAGGGAAACGACAAGTCAACGAGGAAGGAAGGGAGAAGATGTTGTGGTTCTCCTTTGCCTTACGTATCGACGATGTTCTCTTTTTTTATTTTCTAGACATAATAACGAGAATTTATGGCTCAATTACCTGAATAGGCCGCTTTGTACTCGCTCTCAAAATCGATTTAATGGCTCGATTTCGAATAAATCGATTGAAGATGAAGAGGACCAGTGGTGGTGGAAGGAAAAGTTGTGTGTGGATTGAAGGAGAAGGAGAAGTCACGCCCAGGGGCAAGGAGAGGAGAAGGGCAAATACGTGGTGAAAAGGACCCAGTTGGTAGCTTTTCGGTAGCTTTTCTTTGAGCACTGAATCAGAGGATGTGGACCGAATCTGACGTTCAAACAACCTTAATCAAACAAGCTAACCCAACTGACTCGGACCGAGTCAGAAAACAGTTCTGGACCGAATAAGTTGTGCATCAAATAAGCCTAAAGAGTGATGCATATTTAGGATTCTTAGACACAAAATATGCACCTCAAAACTTTGACCCACTCACGAACACACCTCATCGTAAAATTCAATCCATGTTAATTGAATATTTCGACTTTAAAACACATGTCAACTAATCTTTAAGACACACCAACCAATTTGGGTCCCAAATACCAATTTACCAACACTTTTTGACATTTGGCAACCACTTTTTAATGCATCGTATCTTAATTTATTCTCTTGAAAAGTTAAAAAAGAGTGGAGACAAGTTCAAATGTGGATGTCGATGAGACACTTAACCCAAGACATATTTATCTCAAACTTCTTTTAATTTATATGTGTCAAAATGCAAAGGCATGACAGGTTTAAAGAATGGTCTTTGAATATATGAATATGCTTTCCACAACAACAACAGGATAAAGTGGACTATTTATAATCATATACATGTTCCTTAGTTGGCTGTGTTAAAGTGAACCAGGTGTCACACCATTTTTTGTCACAAAGTGCTCATTAATTACCATTCACCGGCAAAAAAACAACTGCATAAAAATTTAGAAATTGTGAACAACTTTGCAATTGTCTAGAAAACTTCACAATAGAACAATTCCACAACTACTATAATTGCAAACTAGGCCTTTCTTCAAAATAATAATAATAATAATAATAATAATAATAATAATAATAATAAAATAATAAAAAATAAAAAAATAAAAAAATTTAAGTGTGTAATGAGACCATCGAGAAAGCAATTTCACAATATCTGACTAGTTTATTTAGACTGGAGGAAGTCGTGTTGCTCCTGCTGAGCTTTACCTCAGTCGTAGGAAGGAAGATAGGGGGAAGAAGTGAGAAAGAAGAAAAAAGGGTGTTGGCTACCGAGTGGGGGAGAAGAAAGAGGAAAGATGAGAGGAAGAAGAAGAGAGCTCCGCGTGCCATTGCCGAGTTGCCCTTTCAAGCTCGACTTGTTGAATTCATGGGTCGGTGTTCGCCGAGTCCATGTCACCATTACCGAGTCCACTCCCTTCAGCCTTACAAAAGGATGTGGTTGTATATATACACCCTAATATACTATTTTAGTCTAAACGTCTAATCATTTTTAATAATAAATAAACAATGTTTTTGAAAAAGTACTCTCTCTCTCTCTCTCTGTGTGCATGAATGCACCAATAGGAATTTAGAAAAAAATAAATAATTAAATAAATCATTTATGTAACGCCCCATTCCTGGTACAAAAGTAATTCTCTAAATGTTCATTTTATAAGAGCTACTCGACGAGTTGGTAGCCCTAACTCGTCGAGTAGATGCGAGCTGGACCGCGGGGTTTAAGTGGACTACTCAACGAGTCAGAAATGGACTCGGCGAGTAGGTCCATCAGGAGGAAACCCTAATCCTTAGGGTTTGCATCCTATTTAAGCAACATTATGAGTCTTCACCCCAGCCTCCATCACCTCCACAGTCCATTCTCGAAACCCTAGCAACCATTGAGTGTCTTAAAGCCTTTCTTGCCATTTTTGTGTGATTTGAAGTTAGGAGAAGGAAGAGATCTATTGGTGATTCAAGAAGAGGCAGGAGATCCAGAGTTTTGTTGCATTTCAGAGCTCTTGAAGGTATAAAATTTATACCTTGGCTTATTTTCACTTAGATCTTCATGAAAGCTTGTTTGTTGCCAGTTTTGGGACCTTTCCAAGCTAATTTCGGGGAGAGAGCTTTTGGGACTGTAAGGACTTTAGATCTAGGCACTCTTGAGCTCCAGAAGCTCAAAGTTGCCACCTTTATTCAGCCAAGATCCCATTCTATGCCCTAGACTCTCATTTCTAGCTTGTTTTGGGTGATTTAGCTTCATAGCATCATGCATGCACGTAAAGTTAGCAACTTTACGTGTTATTCTATCCTAAGGAGTCCAGATCTATGAATTAGAGGCAGTAGAATCACCTAGGATCAACTGTATAATCTGAGCATGCAATGGACTCGCCGAGTTGTTCTTGGGACTCGACGAGTCGGATCGGTGTCCCCAAACCCTTCTTTGATTATGAGTGAAACCATTGAGTTAAGGAGATGACTCAGTGAGTTAGAAATGAGTGAGACTCGGAAACAAAAGAACTCGACGAGTCCAAGGAGAGACTCGACGAGTAGAATCGAGATGTCCCGATGTTATGACCGTTTGAACTCGACGAGTCGGTAGAAGGACTCGGCGAGTTGGGTTGACTGAGAGTTGACTTTGGCCTTGGCGTTGACTTTGACCAAGAGGGTAAAATGATCATTTTACCCTAAGAGGGATTATCAGTTTTTGATTAAGTGTTGTTATGGAATTATAGCCGGAGAGTCGTCGGAGCAGCATATAGGGATCCCTCACCCAGTTTTTCAGCAGTCAGCCATACGAGGTGAGTTTCCTTCCAGTAGGAACGGGTCTATGGCCACAATGCCGACCCGTTTAGATGATAGTAGTTCCGGACTTTGGTCCGATGCCGGGGTGGTCCCGAGAAGTAGTTATGTATGCTTGATGTCTTCGTGATTCATGCATGTTTACGTTATGTGTATATGTTCTGGACTCCGGTCCGATGTCGGGCAAGCCCGATGCAATATATGTGATTATGTTATATGTTCATGCTTATGTTATGTTCAGTTTATTCCAGACTTCGGTCCGATGCCGGGCGTGGCCCGATGCAGTGGGCGGGGACAAGTTATTCCGGACTTTGGTCCGATGCCGGACGGGGCCCGATGCAGTGGGCGGGGCCCAATTTGTGCCGGACTCCGGTCCGATGTCGGGCGGGGCCCGATGCAGTGGGCAAGGCCCAGTATTTGTTATATGTGTTATTGTATGGTATGAGGTAGTTTGGGGGGGCTCACTAAGCTTCTTGCTTACAGTTTCAGTTTTGGTTTCAGGTACTTCAGCTAGCAAGGGAAAGGGCTCGGGATGATGGCATGGCACACACCACAGTTTTCTTAGCATGGGAGTTTACTCTGATGTTTTATATGAGATTGTGTTATGATAACAGACTTTATGAGATTTTGAGATACATGTTTTTTGATCTTATACCATGGTGATGATATTCATGTTTGTTAAATGATTTTGAAAACAAAACTTTTGGGTTGTATTTTCGGGATGTTTCAAGTTGGTATCAGAGCCTTGGTTTGAGGGATTCGGGCGTACTTTCGGGTGTGTCTGAACTCAAACTAAGGAATTGGTAGAGAAATTTTCAAAATGGAAAATCAGTTTTTGTAAAAGAAAAAAGTTTTAGAAAAAGCAAAAAGAGAATTTTTGAGAAGAGAATTTTGAAAAGAGAAAGGGGTGTGGTGCATGCAATCAACCGAGCTCAAGTAAGTACTCCCAAATTACCCATACAAGTTTATGCTATGTTATGATTATCAACTTGATTAGAACAGCATGCTAGATTAGGACTAAGGATCTAGGAATGATGCCTTATGTGCCTGTTATATGTGTTCAGCTTTATGGGAACTGCATGCTAGTACAGATTAGTCAGTATGATAGCCAGAGTAGTAGATGCTTGATTATGTGTACTCGATGCTCGGATGCTGCTTTCTTTGTGATTTTAGGAGTCTTAGTTATCTTTTACTAAGTAGTAAACGAATATGTTACGTTGCATATTGCAAGGACTAAATAATTTCAGAAGGTTAAGTCTAGCTCTATTTCGCAGCTCTTGTCTGAGTCCAACCATTGTAGAGTAGGATCTCTCATTCGAAGAATTATCTAGTCTGAGTAATATGTAATAGTATTCGCGAGATAGTTAGAAAAATAAAGCAGGGACTTCTTATGCAGCTGATGGCGGAGAGTGGGTTGGTGATTACCCTAGGGCAAGCCTAGGAAGAGTTTAGTATGAGATCAACATTAGTAGTAGTAGAGGGGACTTGGTGGAGTCGACGCAGTTCTTGAGGAAAGCACGAATAGATGTGGAAGGTAGTATGGGCCCGTACTACTGAAAGCAGAGGATCCGTACTCGAATCAAGGAAGGCTGAGATGAGACCAGGGAACTTGTAGTGTATGTGATCCCCCAGTTATGTTAGTATTCTGACGCCTATTGTGATGTGTTTTCAGAATGGTGGTTTTACGCTCTAGACCAGTAGTGGGTAGCTCAGGTGCAGGAGAGGGATCAGGCTCAGGCTCTGGAGCCGGGCAATTAGATGAGCAGACTAGGGAGTTCATCTCCTCGGAGGTCACACGCAGCATACTAGACCAGACTCCTGTGATTTTTGGATCGGTCAAGGAGGGTATCTTAGAGCTTCTGGATGAGAAGCTGAGCGCATTCCGTACTGAGATAGCGGCCATGATGGGATCGCGCACATTGACTTTCAGGGAGTTCAGAGCTTGTGGAGCTCCCGACTACCATGGGGCCCGGGACCCCATTGCGAGTACCAGATGGTTGGCAGATGTCGCCAACGCGTTCCACACCAGCAGATGTCCCGAGGGGGACAAGGTCAGATTAGCATCCTGTCTTTTGAAGGACAGGGCACGAGATTGGTGGGAGGAGGTCGGGAGAGCCATTGGAGATGACACTGTGTTGGATGCGATGACCTGGAATGATTTCATGACCAGGTTCAGGGCCGAGTTTGCACCTGTCATTGAGGTGCAGCAGCTTGCTAGGGAGTTTCAGGACCTCCAGCAGACGATAGAGACTGTAGCAGAGATTACCGCTAAGTTTAGAGAGAGGGCCCTTCTCGTTCCGCAGTATGTGGCGGACGAGGAGATGAAGAAGGCCCGATATCATGAGATGTTGCGGAGTGATATCCGCCAGTTTGTGAGCCGCTCCAGCTGCAAGACGCTGGAGGACATGATTGCGAGGGCTCGTGAGAGGGAGATTGCTTTTGAGATGGAGAGGAAGAGGAAGCCAGAGGTGGCGTCTGGCGCAGCGGGTTCGGGAAAGAAGCCCAAGGTGTCTGATCACAGGCCTAGGGGACAGCAAAGCCACATTCGGTGTGGCAAGTGTGGCAGGTTGCACGATGGGGTGTGCAAGGCGGGGAGTTCCGGCTGCTTCAAGTGCGGTCGGACTGGGCATATGAGTAGGGATTGTACAGCTACTACCACTACCACCACATCAGCATCTGATCTGATTTGCTTCCATTGCAATCAGAGGGGACACAAGAAGTCCCAGTGTCCGAGTTTAGCATCAGCGGGACAGGTGGTGGCACCCGCCCCTACCACACTGAGGATTACAGACGGCCGGCAGGGTCGTGCTGAGGCACCGGTGGCGAAGAGCAGAGCCTTCCAGTTGACAGCAGAGGAGGCACGAGCGACTCCTGATGTGGTTGTTGGTATGTATTTCTCCATCTTCTCTTTATTACTTCTGACTATTACTCATGTTTATGTGTTGTTTTTAGGGTCGTTCCTAGTGAACGACATCTTAGCTATGGTATTGTTTGATGTCGTTTGGGCTCACCAATGCTCCAGCCGCGTTCATGGATCTCATGAACCGCGTGTGCAGACCTATGCTGGATCGGTCTGTAATAGTATTCATTGATGATATCTTGGTTTATTCCAAGACTGAGGAGCAGCACGAGGAACACCTGAGGGAAGTGCTTGAGACCTTGAGGAGGGAGAGACTTTTCGCAAAGTTCTCCAAGTGCGAGTTCTGGTTGCGCGAGGTGCAGTTTCTGGGGCACCTTGTCAACCAGAAGGGTATATTAGTAGATCCAGCCAAGATCGAGGCCGTGATGCGGTGGGAGGTCCCGAGGTCTCCATCCGAGATTCGAAGCATCCTGGGTTTGGCAGGGTACTACCGTAGGTTTATCCAGGATTTCTCCAAGATAGCAGTTCCGCTGACCCGACTGACCAAGAAGTCGATGGTGTTTCGTTGGGGTCCTGAGCAGCAGACAGCCTTTGAGACGCTCAGGCAGCGACTGTGCGAGGCGCCGATTCTTACCCTACCAGAGGGAGTAGATGACTTTGTAGTCTACTGTGACGCTTCGATCACAGGTATGGGAGCAGTGTTGATGCAACGGGGGCATGTGATAGCTTATTCCTCGAGACAGTTGAAGCCTCACGAGGCTAACTACTCGACACATGATTTGGCGTTAGGGGCGGTGGTGTTCGCCCTCAAGATTTGGCAGCATTACCTCTATGGGGTCCGGTGTACTATCTACACGGACCATAAGAGTTTGAGGTACCTCATGGACCAGCCGAATCTGAACATGAGGCAGCGTCGGTGGTTAGACGTGGTAAAGGATTATGACTTTGAGATCCTTTATCACCCGGGCAAGGCCAACGTAGTGGCCGACGCCCTGAGCCGCAAGGCGGTGGCGGCTCCGATCCGAGATATCTGTTCACTCCACTGCTGGAGCAGATTAGGGAGGCGCAGGTTGAGGGCCTGAAGGAGGAGCGTCAGAAGTGCGAGAGGATAGTGGGCCAAGTAGCTTCGTTTGATTACGATAGCCGAGGATTATTGACCCTGCATGGGAGGATCTGTGTGACATCCCCATTTTCACGGCCAGAAAAGACCGATTTTGTTATGCTTTATAAAAATCAGAGTACCTCTTTTAATAAAAATGTTGCGGAATTTGTTCCCAGAAAAACATGATAAATACGTTATCAAAGCATTTCCGAAGAAATGTATTTTTATCCATTTTAAAACATTTGGGATGTCATCGTCAATACAGAAACATAAGCATAAACATAACTTACATTCATTTACACTAGTGATCTACATCTCTTTTAAATCCCTCAGTGTAAAGTAGCTTCATATCGACACATGTGATACAAATAAGCTTGAGTGGGTCAGGTTGGGAAACCTGGTGAGTACATAGGGTTTTCAACCCATAATAATTTAATTATTATGTTTAAACATCAAACAATCAACCCAATTACCCATCCCCATTATCTTCCTTACTCTTAAGGATCTACCCTAATAATCATTTATCGTACATTCGTTCATTTCGAAGCCCATTGCTTCCAGGGTTTATATGATAGGCACTAAGTCCATAGCTGCCAATGCTTGTTCGTAAAGCACTAATTCTATAGCTGCTAAAGTTCATTCATCGGGTATTAAATCCATAGCTACCGGTGTTCAGCTAATAGGTACTAAATCCATAGCTACCAACGTTTATTTAACAGGTACTAAGTCCATAGCTACCAATGTTTATTCTATAGGCACTAAGTCCATAGTTGCCGATGTTATTTGTTAGGCACTAAGTCTATAGCTGCCAATGTTCACTCATATCATCTTTCATCTCTCATCATTCATCTACCCATGTTTTACCCAACATATTCGTAGATATAAAATACATATACATTTTAAATTATTTAAAACATGTATAAAATCGTTCATCCAGCATAGAAAGCAAGTATTCAAATAATATGCACACATACCACGTAATTTATATAAAATACTTCATATCTATGTGTAAGATGAAAGTAACTATGCACTCACCTGAAAAGGTGGTGATTCCGAACTCAGACAGCGCTTCGCTTCTTAAAAATTATTTCCTTCGACGAAACCTAGTATTATTACGACTAGAGTTTAGTCTATTATTCGCCGAGACTAATTAATAGTCTAGCTATTATTACTATTATATAAGCGTTAAACAATACTTATATAACCCATAATAATAGCCCAAGTACTTATTATAAGTTCCTAATAACGTTACTATAATTAAATAAAAGCTATATTAAAAATAGCGTAGGCGTAGGTCACTTACAACGGGTTCTATAGAAAAACGGGCTTTGCTTGGAGCAGCGTTCCCGAGCCGAAAAGCTCTTCTTCTCGGAGCCGTCGAGCACTCCGGGGCTTCCGCCTCGTGCTAGGGAGGTTCCCTAGGCTTTTCGGGGGGTTTCGGGGCTAGAGAGAGGTTGTAGAGAGAGAGTAAAGAGAAGAAAGAATGGGAAATGTGTGAAGAAAATGAGGGTGGGAGAGGTTCTATTTATAGGGTGAAAAATGGCTGAACTTGGTGCCATATGTCACCATCTAGTGGCAAGACTTGGGGAGAAAGCAATGGCCAAGATTGTGCTACATCACCCATTTTCGCACAGCACACTTCCGACTTCTAAAATCTGTAACTTTCACATACGACCTCCGTTTTTGACGTTCTTTATATCCACGCGTAGGTAAAAATAAGATCTACAACTTTCATTTTGACTCCGTCGGCTAATTCTCGACCGATGTTAAATTTAACAGTACGAGGAGATTATACTGTTAAATGTCCGCGTAAAATTCATAACCTCTACATACGGACTCTGTTTTCGTCTGTTTTACCGTTGAGTTCCTATGAATGAGATCTTCAATTCTCATTTAGGTCGCGTAGGCCAAAAACCTCTCGATCTAAAATTCGAGTTTCGGGTTATGCACTGTTAAACCAAATCTTAGAAAATTCATAACTTCCTCATACGAAGTCAGATTTGGGCGTTCGTTTTTTGTATGTTCTCGGTTTAACGTATACTACAACTTTTGTTTAGATTTCTAAGGCTAAAAAGTCCTCCATCGTAAATTCACTATTTACGTCTCCCGGTGTCGTGCCAGTTTTGCCGTAAAACTTCGACGGACCATAACTTCTTCGTTATAACTCGGATTTCAACGTTCTTTATATGTACGGAACCCTTGAGACGTATTCTACAACTTGGTTAAGATTATTTATTCTAAATAATATTTTGTCAAAAAGTCGTTTTTGACCCCTATTATCTCTAAATTGACTAACCCGGATCTACGGGCGTTACAGTCTGGGTACCGTATTGGGGCGGAGTACGACAGGTGTTGATGGATGAGGCTCACAGGTCTCGGTTCTCCATCCATCCAAGGGCGATGAAGATGTACAAAGATCTTCGACCCGATTACTGGTGGCGCTGTATAAAGCGGGACGTAGCTTGGTATGTGGAGAGATGCCTGACCTGCAGGAAGGTCAAGGCAGAGCACCAGAGGCCCTACAGCAAGATGCAGCCGTTAGACATTCCTGTCTGGAAATGGGAGGATATCACTATGGACTTCATTACTAAGCTTCCCAGGACCGCACGTGGGGTTGATTTGATATGGGTCTTCGTGGATCGGTTGACCAAGAGCGCCCATTTTATACCGATCCAGGAGAGCATCTCGGCCGAGAAGTTGGCCGAGATTTATGTGCGAGAGGTAGTGGCACGTCATGGAGTGCCTGTCTCTATGGTGTCAGACCGATATGTCCGGTTTACTTCCAGATTTTGGAAGCGGTTTCACGATGAGATGGGTACTTGTCTCCATTTCAGCACCGCTTTCCACTCTCAAACAGACGGACAGAGCGAGAGGACGATTCAGACTCTCGAGGACATGCTTCGAGCATGTGTGCTAGACTTCGGTGGTAGTTGGGATACGTATCTTCCGTTAGCGAAATTTTCGTATAAGAACAGCTATCACTCCAGTATATAGACCGACCTCCCTTCGAGATGCTCTACGGGAGGAAGTGCAGGACCCCAATATGTTAGGGTGAGGTAGGTCAGAGAGTCATGGGGAGTACGGAGGTAGTACTCAAGACCACGGAGCGAATTCAGCAGGTCCGGAGCAGGCTCCAGACTGCTCAGAGTCGGCAAAAGAGTTACGCCGACAAGCGGCGTTCGGACTTGGAGTTTCAGGTGGGCGATATGGTCCTCCTGAAAGTGTCACCCTGGAAGGGTGTTATCAGATTTCGGAAGCGGGGCAAGCTGGGCCCCAGGTTCCTTGGTACGTTTAGGGTTTTGGCCTGGGTGGGTCGGGTTGCTTATCGGTTAGATCTTCCAGCAGAGCTCAGCCAGATCCACAGCACGTTCCATGTTTCTCAGTTGCGGAAGTTCTTAATGGATGATTCAGCAGTGGTACCCCTGGAGGACATTCAGGTTGACGATAGCCTGAACTATATCGAGAGACCAGTGGCGATTTTAGATCTCAAGGTGAAAGAGTTGAGGAACAAGAGAATAGAGTTAGTGAAGGTGCAGTGCCAGCACCGGAACGATTCAGAGTGGACATGGGAGCCCGAGGAGGAGATGAGGGAGCATTACCCGGAGTTGTTTCCAGATTCAGCAGACTTCGAGGACGAAGTCTAAGACAAGTGGGGGAGAATTGTAACGCCCCATTCCTAGTATGAAAGTAATTCTCTAAATGTTCATTTTATAAGAGCTACTCGACGAATTGGTAGCCCTAACTCGTCGAGTAGATGCGAGCTGGACCGCGGGGTTTAAGTGCACTACTCGACGAGTCAGAAATGGACTTAGCGAGTAGGTCCATCAGGAGGAAACCCTAATCCTTGGGGTTTGCACCCTATTTAAGCAACATTATGAGTCTTCACCCCAACCTCCATCACCTCCACAGTCCATTCTCGAAACCCTAGCAACCATTGAGTGTCTTAAAGCCTTTCTTGCCATTTTTGTGTGATTTGAAGTTAGGAGAAGGAAGAGATCTATTGGTGATTCAAGAAGAGGCAGGAGATCCAGAGTTTTGTTGTATTTCAGAGCTCTTGAAGGTATAAAGTTTATACCTTGGCTTATTTTCACTTAGATCTTCATGAAAGCTTGTTTGTTGCCAGTTTTGGGACCTTTCCACGCTAATTTCGGGAAGAGAGCTTTTGGGACTGTAAGGACTTTAGATCTAGGCACTCTTGAGCTCCAGAAGCTCAAAGTTGCCACTTTTTTTCAGCCAAGATCCCATTCTATGCCCTAGACTCTCATTTCTAGCTTGTTTTGGGTGATTTAGCTTCATAGCATCATGCATGCACGTAAAGTTAGCAACTTTACGTGTTATTCTATCCTAAGGAGTCCAGATCTATGAATTAGAGGCAGTAGAATCACCTAGGATCAACTGTACAATCTGAGCATGCAATGGACTCGCCGAGTTGTTCTTGGGACTCGACGAGTCGGATCGATGTCCCCAAACCCTTCTTTGATTATGAGTGAAACCATTGAGTTAAGGAGATGACTCAGTGAGTTAGAAATGAGTGAGACTCAGAAACAAAAGAACTCGACGAGTCCAAGGAGAGACTCGACGAGTAGAATCGAGATGTCCCGATGTTATGACCGTTTGAACTCGACGAGTCGGTAGAGGGACTCGGCGAGTTGGGTTGACTGAGAGTTGACTTTGGCCTTGGCGTTGACTTTGACCAGGAGGGTAAAATGGTCATTTTACCCTAAGAGGGATTATCAGTTTTTGATTAAGTGTTGTTATGGAATTATAGCCGGAGAGTCGCCGGAGCAGCAGATAGGGATCTCTCACCCAGTTTTTCAGCAGTCAGCCATACGAGGTGAGTTTCCTTCCAATAGGAACGGGTCTACGGCCACAATGCCGGCCCGTTTAGATGATAGTAGTTCCGGACTTCGGTCCGATGCCGGGGTGGTCCCGAGAAGTAGTTATGTATGCTTGATGTCTTCGTGATTCATGCATGTTTACGTTATGTGTATATGTTCTGGACTGCGGTCCGATGCCGGGCAAGCCCGATGCAGTATATGTGATTATGTTATATGTTCATGCTTATGTTATGTTCAGTTTATTCCGGACTTCGGTCCGATGCCGGGCGGGGCCCGATGCAGTGGGCAGGGACAAGTTATTCCGGACTTTGGTCCGATGCCGGACGGGGCCCGATGCAGTGGGCGGGGCCCAATTTATGCCGGACTCCGGTCTGATGCCGGGCGGGGCCCGATGCAGTGGGCAAGGCCCAGTATTTGTTATATGTGTTATTGTATGGTATGAGGTAGTTTGGGGGAGCTCACTAAGCTTCGTGCTTACAGTTTTAGTTTTGGTTTCAGGTACTTCAGCTAGCAAGGGAAAGGGCTCGGGATGATGGCATGGCACACACCACAGTTTTCTTATCCTGGGAGTTTACTCTGATGTTTTATATGAGATTGTGTTATGATGACAGACTTTATGAGATTTTGAGATACATGTTATATGATCTTATACCATGGCGATGATATTCATGTTTGTTAAATGATTTTGAAAACGAAACTTTTGGGTTGTATTTTCGGGATGTTTCAATTTAAGGGTATTATAGTAATATTTGCATAGTTAAAAATGGTAGATAATTAATATTCCTGATATCACGCAAGAAGTAAAGATAAATTTAGAACATTAGCCCTAAATCGAACTCACCATCGTTTCTGATCCACCGCTTCTGCTTCTTCTTCTACAATCGATCATCAAGATTCAAAACTCATTACCGGGTAATTATCCTTCTCCAATCAATTATTAAGATTTTCTTTCTTTTAATAAACTCATTTTTTTCTTTAATCGATCAATCAATCGCCAACTCCACGTTCTCTTCTCATGTTTCAAGTTAATCGATTACCCTCTTGTCAATCACTATTTTTGTCTGGTGGTTACGTAAACTACATATTCTTCTTCAGTCATCAGTAAACGTACTTCCCTCTTTTTTGATTTCATACTATCAAACAGTTTGTACGTGCAAGGTTAGTCTGTGCAAGGGAATTGTAATTTATACATATGTTTATGCTTTAATTAGTATTCAGTTTTTTTCCTTTGTGTCTTTGCGTTGGATATTGACCTATTTAATCTTATTGTTTGGTGGTACAGTGTAGAATTGGTAAAAGTTTTCAAATTCTTATTTGACAGGGTAATTTTTTTTTTCATATTTTTGATTGCTACAATATAACTATAAATCTTATCTATTTGTTTCTATTTCATCCTTCTTTGACTTCATATATTCTATCTCTAGTTCCTGTCAGATCTGTCGGATATGATACTGTCATGACCTCCATGTGTTCGATAAAATGCCTCAATATGATACTGTCATGACCTCCATGTTTTCGATAAAATGCCTCAATGAAAAAATAGTTAATAATCTTTAATGTTTTTACTTCTTTTTATTCCTTATTTTTTTTCAGAACTATATAACTTAATTTAGATTGGGTTGGATGCCCTTTTCATAACAATAGGTTGATGCTAGTTGATTTGGATTAAGTTTGGAATTGCATTCGGTTTCTTCAATCCCATTTCACGCTCTTTTATTATTGGTATTAAACTAGATTAGATAGATTTTGCATTTCTTGTTCCTACATGATTCAGTATTGTTTGATTGAGTTTTGGCAAAGTGGATTTTGCTTGCAAATTGCAATGGATTTTGCATATGTGTGTTGTTTACTATTTTACTGGAATAAGAAAATAGTGGTATGTATTCTATGTATTATGTTAGAATGTATTCTATGTATTCTACCAGAATGTATTCTATGTATTCTATCATATTCTATGTATTCTTCCATAATATATTAAGTGATATGAATTGCAAGTAACATGCTTTTACCATTCTTAGTTTTTGTTTTATTTGTGAGTTACGATTCTTTACATGGATTTTCCATTTGATTTATTCACTGATTTTCGATTCTTTGATTTCCGATTATCCTTCCTGTTGATTTCCGATTTCACTAGTATACCCACTGTGCTCTCATTCTTCTTTAATTATAAATATCCATCATTCAAGTTGATTTTGTAATTTAGAAGCTGACTTAAATAATGATAGATAGTTCTTGATTTTCCATTTGTTCTTGATACTTGATTGTTCTAAATTTGTCTTTGATGAAAAGGGTTAAGCTGACATTCTGTCAGAAGTTGCATGAAAACGGTTAAGCTGGGAATTTTTTTTAATATCAGAATGCAAACACATGTTCATTCTATGAGAATATAAATATTACATAAAACATGTGTTGCTAGTAATTTTGACAAAATACATTTATACATGCTTTAGAATGTTTATGCATATAGAAGAAAAGACTATGATTTAAATGCATTCTGTAATGTATTGTGTTAGAATTTATTTATATAAATGCATTCTGTTAGAATGTCTTTGAGAATATTTGTTAACAACAAGTATATTTGTTTAACTCGTAATACTAACGAGTAATGTATCTTATTCTTTTAGAATTGCATAGAGAAGGAATTCAATATTGATCATACAAGAGAAATATTTGGAAGCGAGTTCAACAACAAGTATATATGTGAAGATCAAGTTGATTATATGGACCATTGAAGAGGATCAAGTGTATTTGTTTAATAATTGTATATTCAAGAATGCTATTTTTTAAGAATTTTATTCATTTTTGATGATATTCTGTTAAAATATGTATAACTATATTAAAATGTAGACGGATATTAGTCTGTAAGAATATGTATGAATTTGTATTTAATTTCGGATGTATATTAAAAATAAAATCATAGACCCAAGTAGGATGTATATGAATAATATCTTATTCTTAAATCAGGTCAATTATCAAATATAACTGCATTGGAAATGTATTTTGCAAGAATAAAATCGAAAATATATTTACTAGTTTATGGTTGGAATTTTGTCATTCTGACAGAATAAAATCAGATTTTTAAATTTGAATTAATTTAAAATATTCAGGTTTTTATAAATAAAGGAATTAATTATCCCTTAAAATCCGAAAATTTCATTTTTTTAATATAGGTAAGTTGACCAAAATACCCTTATGCTGAAAATTGTGTAATTATATGGTGCATGTAACCCTATTGTAATATCATAGACTCTCAGATCATGATCTTTGATTCTATTCCATCCGGTGGTCCAGATCTGTGCATTCTGGCACACAATAGTTAGTAAAAACAAAATAACCTAACCATATATATATATATATATATATATATATATATATTGGGAAGGGTTATATGGAAAATAAATTTTTGAAAACAAATATTTAAAAAAAACCCTAAAAATCATAAAAATGCATAAAAAATACTTAGAGATTACAAATCTTTTTTTTGACATTATATAAACAAAATCGCAAGTTTTTTAATAAATTCGTTGAATTTTTTTTTTGAAAAAAAACCAAAAAAAAAAGAATTCGATTTTTTTATTTTTTTTAGCGAAATTATTAAAAAACTTGCGATTTTTGTATATATAAAGTCTAAAAAAAAGAACAAATTACTGAAATCGTCCCTATGGTTTGGTTAAATTTGCGTGTTTGGTCCCTAACTTTTGTTTTGCACTCGGACCGTCCCTATTGTTTTATTTGGTTGCGTTTTTCGTCCCTCACAGACATGAAAAGACTATATTCATCCCTCCCCCAAGATGAAAAGACTATATTACCCTTTCTATTCTTCTTTTTCATTTTTTTGTTATTTTATTTATTATTTATTAATTAAAGAAAATAATTACTGAAATCGTCCCTCCCACTTGCACCACAACCACCATAAGCCACCGACAACCACCATAGGCCACTGAAAACCACCACCAACCACTGAAAGCCACCATCCACCACCAGTAACCACCACCAAACGATTCCAACATCACTAGCATCCACCAATTTTAGCTCTAATACAGACTACATAATCGATTTCATTAATTCACACCCCAACATCAAATCCTGAAAATCAAACTTGAACATAGAAATCAAAACCTGAACATAGAAATCAAAACCATAACAAAATCAAATTCTGAAATCAAAAACCTAAACAAAGTCAAATACCAATATCCCAAAATCAAAACCTAAACTGAAATGAAATCCAAATATGGAATCAAACCCAAAAAGCAAAACCGAATCTGAAAATGACGATGAAAGAAAAAACTGATGAAATCCTTGAAATCAAATACGGTTTTCCAGAAGAATGGGGTTAAATGGGAATAACACTCAGTGAAGGAGATGGTGGTGGTTGGAGGATTTTGGCAGATTTTGGCGGATTTTGGCGGACATGATGCTCCATCTATTCAGGTAGATGGCGAAGAAGGAAGAGCGAGGATAGAGTAGATGGGGGCAGAAAGATGAAGAGAAGAGATTGATGATGAAAATCGGTGGTTTCCTAGTGTCTTTCGATGACGTTTCTTGGTGGTTTCCCAGTGATGCTTCGTTGGTGGTTGTGGCTTCCGGTGAGAAATGAGAGGACGAGAATGGATGAGGGAGATGAGTGATGACGAGGGAGGGGAAAGAGATAATGAGGTGAGGGACCCATATTTATTATTTTTAATAATAATCTTTAAAAGGTTAATATTAAAAAATTCGAAAATAAATCAAAAAAGAAATGACCAAGGGTAATATAGTATTTTCATGTCTGTGAGGGACGAAAAACGCAACCAAATAAAACAATAGGGACGGTCCGAGTGCAAAACAAAAGTTAGGGACCAAACACGCAAATTTAACCAAACCATAGGGACGATTTCAGTAATTTGTTAAAAAAAAACTGTAATCTCTAAGTATTTTTTTATGCATTTTTATGATTTTTAGGGTTTATTTGTTTTCCATATAACCCTTCCCATATATATATATATATATATATATATATATATATATATATATATATATATATATATATATATATATATATATATATATATATATATATATATATATAACCATTAAACTTAACGGTCATATGTTTAAAAATATATATGTATATAAATGATTAAATGTATATAATATTAAGGATAATTTCATATATAACCTTATTAAACATCAAAATATCATATTTGTCAAACTTAATTTTTAAAAATATCTCACTTACTATTCATTAAAATTATAAAATATCGTATATGCCTTCTTAAATATCAAAATATCATATATATGCATTTCTTAAATTTCAAAATATTATATGACATTTTTAAACATCAAAATATCAATAATAATATTAATATCTAAATTAATATCTAAAATATCTTCTATCTATAACATTACAATATTCAACAACAATAAAAACTAAACAATCAATGCATACATTCCATGGAGAGGGTTGGCGATGAAACGTTTTGTTTGTCAAGAGAACGATATTCCAACAATTTAGAAGTAGATGTTGTATTATTATAGGCGTATGGATAATATGGTTAAATTTTTTAATTATTATAATAATTCTAAGATATAAAAAATTAAAAACATTGTAAAAAAAGATTTGGATAAATATGATATTTCGAAGGTTTTAAAGAATAAATATGATATTAAAAATTTAAGTTGGAAAAATATAATATTTGAGTAAATTACACGAATGGTCCTTATGGTTTGGGGTAATTTGCACGTTTGGTCCTTAACTTATTTTTTTAATTCGGAAGGTCCCTACAGTTTGTTTTTGTTGCGCGTTTGGTCCCTGTCTTACCTAAAAATACTATTTTGCCATTGATTTTTTAAATTTATTTATATAAAGTGAGTTAGGTAATATGGTGAGGTGGAAGTGGGGTTGGGGTGTGTTTATTTAAATAAATTAAAAAATCAAGGGCAAAATTAAAAAAAAACATATATGAAATTCTTCCTAAAAAAATTTAATGGTTAAAAGAAAAAAAAACTTAAGTCGACTAAATATGTAAACAGTATAAAATTTATTATTCTTATATATCGTTAAACCTAAATGAACATGAACTGTAAACTTGAGAACTAAAGCTAACTAACATGATTCTTATACACCTATATATCCTTTAGCCCTAACCTTTTTGTACAATGGCACTTTATCTCATACATATATATGTGCATCAACTAACAAAAACTGATCCCAAATTCATCTCTTACATTACAATTTTACAACCTACTAATTCTAGAATCTCTTCCTAAACATGATTCTATTTACAATAAGTTCTTAACAGTTAACTCAAGTTATTCATTCCAATGGCTTAGTGGGCCAAAGGGCTTTCCAGACCAAGATCTCATGATCGTTGTAAAGTTTTCTGATTCCTGCATAAAATCCATCTTCTTCATTGCCTACTTCACGATGATCCTTTCTATCTATCACCACTTCCCTCCATCTTGATCCCAAGCCATACTGCTTGAACTCCAACATAACTGTGTCTGTAGGAATTGAATTGAATTTCCATATAAATATATTTTATGTTATAATAAGTAAATACAACATAGAAGAAATCATCTCGTTGTGATTTAGGTGAAACTGTTTTTTTTCTGTTGTTGACTCCGTCTTTTTTCATTTTTTTATTTATTTCGTGACATTAGAATCTACCTATACTGGTCACCTAAAACTTACCAGCAGATCAAACTTGAAGCTCAATCTTTTTGAATTCAAATGAATTCGGTCAACTTTCAAAGACACTTGTTCCATTATTTAGTACAACAATATCATGATAGTTTTTAACTTTTCATTGTGTTGTAACTAAAGGAACATAACTGCGTTTATTGGACAATTTTAACGATAAAAAGGTGGCCGAAATAGGATAAAAGTGTACCCTTTAATCATAAACAATTAAATACACTCCTAGTCTAATGGCTTGTCTATGTTAAAGCAAGAATCTAATGTGCATATAATTGTTGGTGACAAAAAAAAAGGAGCACCACATTCATACTATAATAATATAATATTTATCCTTAATTATAAATTTCTTGAAAAGCAAATCATATCTTTGGACCACCACCAATGCGTGACGTATCCTAAAAAGACCTAGAAGCTAGTTGCAATAAACCCTTTCCAATTTTATAGTTAATAACTGTATACCATGGTTCACCGGTTCCCTCAGTCTAGGCCCTATCCCTATACCTATGAACCGTGGTGCGTGAAAACTATAACCTAGGTGATTTTTTTTTTTACCATGAGGTAAATACTATGAATCAAATTATATGAACAAGAATTTATATTTTTTATTAACTTAATTTAATAAATATAAATTAAGAAAAATTGTGACCACAAGCCACAAGGTGGGAAGACTCACCACTACGATGACATTGGCAATAAAGCTTGTTTCCGTCACATGATTCTAAGTGGCCAACAACACCATACCACCAACCTACAATACATAATCAAAGTACACGTGGTTAAGCACATGGTACAAGCATCTATAGCAAACATACGTATGTTTCTTTATTTTCCTCCCATTAAGTGCTGAATGGATAGATCATGTATGTCTTATAGGAAGTGATGTCAAATAGAAAATGAAAGTTTATTCAAAAAGTATTTTAAATATAAAGTAATTGAAATTATAACGAACCATAAGGGAACTCTTTAGATTTCCTCCATTGAATCTCAAAGTGATCTCCTGGATGTAAATCAGTCAAACAAGAAGAGACATGAAGATCATATGGTGATGCATCAACTACTGGCGATCTTAGCCTTTCCCATTTGATATTTTCCTCGGTTGTTGGCCTACCGTGTGCCAAGTATCTACACAACCCCACAATCCATTAACTTCACGAATATCAAGAAATTTTAAATAAAGAAGATCGTTTTATTGGATATCATCACTTTCTTTGCAAATTAGAAATAAAGAAAATCATAATCTGAGTTGGGTTTTGTAGAACATGGTCGTAATCGAACAAAAGATTGAAGCTTTTACCTCGCCTTGAAACTATCGGAGTTGGAATCGTAGCTAACTTTTGCATCATAACAAGACAATAAAAACCCAACATTTCCATTCTGCAATTCAAACATCATACACATATATCAGAAAAACCTTCGATGAACAATTGGATCAAAGAAACTTTATAGAGTTGACATGGTCAACTACTTAGTTTTTAAAATTCAAAATTGATGTAAAGTTTCTACCTTTTTGAGAAATGTAAAATGGTAAATGAAAGTTTGTAGTAAGTGATTGTGGTATAATAAGAATGTTGTGGAAATTTGGAACGAAATCCAAGTCAATTTTCCGTTTTAGATGTACTATGTTTGACATGAAAAAGTCAAAGTGCTTAATTTTGGGCTGAATTAATTACCTCTCTGTTGTAAACTTGAGCAGGGAAAGAAAAGTTTCCGGTTTCAAGTGAGAGATACCAAGCCATGATCGAATCGACAGGCAAACAAATACTGGTGTTGTTCAATTTCACATTTTTCTTCCACCAGAAACCAGTAGTGAAAACCCGAAAATACCCTTTTCCATTTGATGAAGACAAGAGGGTTTGCTTCTTTTTGGTGTCAATGTAGGCTTGCCATTCTTTATATACAGAATCACCCATCAAAATCTTACCCCATTTCTGGTTCAAGTGTCTCTCCCAGAGATGATCTTGTGTGCACATAGCCCGAAAAGACCTGGATACCCCTGACATACTTGTTAATCCGGCAGGAGAAAGCTTCTCAAGAATGCATTCCAAGGGCAAATCTGGCAGATCAGATAAGCAAACATCATCTTTCTTCTTATTCTTTTCTAAAGCCTCTGTTTTCGAACTGATGACACTATTTTTCATTCGATCAAGAGGACAGAGACTGAGGGAAATCATGATTGTTCTTAACAGGTGCTTAAAAAAAAATTGAAATGAATAAGAACCCACTTCGAAGTTCCAAGATGGGAATGTTTTGAGGAAGGAAAACCTTGATAGAATAATTAAACAGAAACAAGAAACCAGAAAGAAAAACATTTTGAAAACAAGAGAAAGAGAGAGAAAGAGAGAAAGGGGAATTGAGTGGAGAAAACAGAGAGTGCAAATGAATTTGGGTGAGAATGAGATTGCAGACGCAATTTATATACCACTCTGGAGTCTGGATTGTCACATGACACCACAGCAGAAGGCAGATCATTATTTATCTTACGACATACAACGAAGGGACACATCATTTCCTTTTATTTACTTCTTTACATACAAACAAAATTGTGTATTATTAGATACATCGATATATTTTTATTTTTTCTTTGTTAAATTTAATGTTTTGTTATCTGCAAAGTTCTAAAAAGTTTGGCTGGCTTCAAAACTGTCAAATATTTGACTAATAAAATGTCTTTTCAAATCATATGTAAAAATAAATTTGAATATATGTAAAAATCTTACTTAATAAATGAAAAAAAAATCGTCACTTGTCATCCTCTTATGCATTATGGCACATGTTATTTTATGATAAATATAGCTTAAATTATATTCATGTATCATTTTATAGTTTTTTCTATTTTATTAAATTTCATATAATATTTAAATTTAATAAATGTATATCTAATTCATGCAATTTTCCTTATAATTTCTAAAATTTTAAATTGAATCTAATTATTTTAGTTGTTTATTTATTTAAATTATTAATTTAAATTTAAAAGATAAATAAACACTTCAATTTTAATAATTAATATTTTACTTTTTTTCTTATATATTTAAATTTTCTAAATTGTTAGATCTTTATGTTTGTTTATTTTTTTAAATAAACTCTTGTAATACATGGGTCTCACAACTAGTAAATTAAATTATATATATATATATATATATATATATATATATATATATATATATATATATATATATATATATATATATATATATTATGTCTTAAGTCACGCTTTACAAACAAGTTGACTTGCTACGGTTCATAGAAGCTTGAGGCTTGTATAACGTGTAACGCCCGCAGATTCGGGCTAGTCAATTTAGAGACGATGAGCGTAAAAAAATGACTTTTTGATAGAGGATTATTTAGAATAAATAATCTTAACTAAGTTGTAGTATATGTGACAAGGTTTCCGTACATATAAAGAACGCTGAAATCTGAGTTAGAACGAAGAAGTTATGACCCGTCGAAGTTTCGCGACAGAACCGGCACGACACTACGTGACGTAAATAGTGAATTTACGATAGAATGATTTTTAGCCTTAGTAATCTAAACGAAAGTCGTAGTGTTCTTTAAACCAAGAGCGTGCATAAAAAGAACGCCCAAATCTGACTTCATATGAGGAAGTTATGATTTTTTTTAAGTTTCAGATTAGTAGTAGACACCTAAAAACTCGAATTTTAGATCGAGTGATTTTTAGCCGACACACCTAAGAGAGAATCGAAGGTCTCGTCAATAGTAGTACAACGGTAAAAAGACAGACGAAAACGGACATCGGATGAAGAAGTTATGAATTTTTAACGAATTTTCCTGTTCCGGTCTGTTAAAAATAATAATATTAAAATTAACGTAAAGTGAGGAATACGGGAATACGGGAACGGGTAATCAGGGTTATTTTTTGTTGATGAAATTAATAAATTTATTGTTGAATGATGAAATTAATAAATTTATTATTTGTGGGTTGAAAACCCTATATGCTCACCAGGCTCCCAAGCCTGACCCACTCAGTTTTCTATATTACAGATAGTGGAACAAGAGCATAGTTGGACGATGACGAGGGATTTTGGATTATAGGCCAGTAGATATAAATAAATGTTGTAAGGCCTATATTGTACTGTTTATGCTTTTGATCTGTATCGGAACATGACATCCCAAGGTTTTATAATACAATGAAAATACATTTTTTTAAGATATGATTTGATAAATTTTTATCATATTTTGTTTTGGGGACAAATTTCGCAACACCTTTTGAAAGACTACTCTGATTTTAATTTAAAAAGCATAAACGAAATCGGTCTTTTCTGGCCGAGAAAAATGGGGATGTCACAGTTGGTATCAGAGCATTAGTTTAAAGCGAACTAGGAATTTGTAGGAAATTTCTAAACATAAAATTAGAATGCTAAGCAATGATCGTGAGATGATTGTCTACCATATTTTAGACACGAGCACTAGTATATTTTAGGAAAATGCCTAAAATGCTTTTATGTGCTAAATGCTATATGTTTTCCATATATGATATTATTTGTTCGGATCTATGGTCTGTTGCCGACCAGATCTGGAAACCTTATGTGTTTAGGATTCTAAGCGTATGACTATGATATTAGAACTATCATGTAAATGTTTCGAAGTGATAATGAAGATTTGAACGTCTATCGTGAATAAAGATCTAAATTCGCCTAATTTGGTGTATAGATCAAAATGGCAAGAACTCGAAGTGGAGTTGGAAACGCAAATGAAAACAGAAATCAGCAGCCTCAACCCCAAGTGATTGAGCATGTCCCGATAGTAGAAGCTGCACCCGAGCCAATCACTATGGCTGGAGTACAAGCCATGATTCGGGCTATGATGACCGAACAGAGGGAAGAGATGAGGCAGATGTTGCTGAACAACAGGGATGAACTTTCAATACCTGTTGAACAACCTGAATTAAATGATGATCAGTCAGAGGAAGGAAATTACAGTAGATCTGTTGGTCAAATTGAGCCGCTTGTGGTTAGGAGGAATAACCAAGAGGACGGAGTCGAGAGAAACGAATGCAAGTACAAAGACTTTATGACTTGTAAGCCGTCAACTTTCACTGGAAAAGAAGATCCCGTCGGAGTAATGGATTGGATCTCGGAGATGGAATTAGCTTTTATGACATGTGGTTGCTAAGGCAAGTTACAAACCATATTT
This sequence comes from Lactuca virosa, assembly GCF_052849685.1. NCBI lineage: Eukaryota > Viridiplantae > Streptophyta > Magnoliopsida > Asterales > Asteraceae > Lactuca > Lactuca virosa. Next base: position 404,610,962 of record NC_136430.1, on the reverse strand, counting down.
GCAGTGCGTCAGTTCAGAGGTGGCGCTGTTCACTGGTGGAACACTCTGGGGAAGACCCTAAGCCCTAATGAGCCACTGCAACTAACTTGGGCAGAGTTCTTGGTGTATTTCAAGCGCAAGTACTGCTCAGCCCAAAATCTACTTGAGCTAGAGAACCAATTTCTGACATTAAAGAAAGGGAGCATGTCCATCGATGAATACACCAATAACTTCACAGACAAAATGGAGTTTGCTTTGCGTATTGTCCCAAATGAGCTGACAAAAATCGACAGGTACGCAAAGGGACGTCCATGGGAGTATGTGGTACCAGTGCGTCAGGCACTTACTCTAGAGGCAGCTATCTGGTCTGCCAAGTCTGTTGAAGATATGATTAAGGGAAGAGCCTCCAACAAGGTTGAAGTTGGTGAGAAAAGAAAGTTTGAAGGAACTTCAGGTTCCAACAAGAAGAGCAAGTCTGAATCAAGAAATCTTGGAGGAGGAGTAAACGAAGCAAAATGGTGCGAGAAGTGCAAAAAGAAGCACTTAGGGAAATGTAGCGAAGAGGTGACCTGCTACAAGTGTGGGAAGACTGGGCATTACGCCAACGAGTGTTCGTCCAATAAAAGGGTATGCTATAGATGTAACGAGGAAGGGCACATTTTGAAAGACTACCCAAAGAAGAAAGAGGCAGCAAGGCCCAATGTTCTACCAAAACCAAAACCAAGGGCATTCCAAATAATCCTTGACGAAGCAAACGGAAATGCAGGGGATCAGGAGTAAGGACCTTATATTCCCAAAACCAAGATATAAAGTAGCCATGTAGTTAGTATCTAGTGGTGCTTATAGATTAAACATAAACATCCATGTAATCATTTCAAGAAGTAATATAAAACTTGGTTTTGTTATCTGGCGTGTTAAGTGGTTAATTGATTTTCTTGTATGGTGACTTGGAAAACTGCGAGACAATACTTGGAACAAGTATGAGTAGGTGTGAATAGTAGTAGAGGCCTATACTACTGGAAGCACAGGACTCACGCTTGGATCAGGGAAAGTCACAAGGTTACCAAGAAGCTAGTAATTGATTTCGTTTTTGTTCAAGTATGTCGTTACCATCGTTTCGGTAATGACTAAGAAGATTATTGTTATTTCGTCCCTAGAGGTCATATCGAATCGAGTCCGACTAAGATGAGTATGTCACGTGGTTTAGAGAACCAAGTTCGATGTAGCATCTGACTTAAGCCAGAAGATTGAAGTGAAAGATGATCAAAGCGATCAAGAGAAGTATCGCGCTCGTTGTTAAAGAAGTTGGTAGTTAGAAATGATACATGTTGAAATGTGATTTTATCACATTAGAACATGAAGGAAGGTATAGTCTATTCTGGAATTTGACTCTAAGGGACCTGAGTCTAAGCATTGCATTATACGATGAGAGGTCATTAGAACATGACCCATCAGTATGTTACACTAAATGAAGGAAAGTACTTATTCTAAGAAGAAGAAGAAGGAGTCCTCAATAAGGATTTATTTTGTAACTCGAAGGTTACGATTGAAAGTCCAACATAGTACGAGGAGTAAATGCAAGACTGCGCACCGCCTGCATTTAAGAAGTCCAAGAGTTAGATACTCATTCAAAGGAACATAGAAGTTACAGTTATTACCTAGGATGAAGAGATAATGTATGGAGTCATTATACAAGCCCTATTTTTTATGATTCCGAGATGTAATCATCCTAAGGGGGAGATAATTGTAACGCCCGCAGATTCGGGCTAGTCAATTTAGAGACGATGAGCGTAAAAAAATGACTTTTTGATAGAGGATTATTTAGAATAAATAATCTTAACTAAGTTGTAGTATATGTGACAAGGTTTCCGTACATATAAAGAACGCTGAAATCTGAGTTAGAACGAAGAAGTTATGACCCGTCGAAGTTTCGCGACAGAACCGGCACGACACTACGTGACGTAAATAGTGAATTTACGATAGAATGATTTTTAGCCTTAGTAATCTAAACGAAAGTCGTAGTGTTCTTTAAACCAAGAGCGTGCATAAAAAGAACGCCCAAATCTGACTTCATATGAGGAAGTTATGATTTTTTTTAAGTTTCAGATTAGTAGTAGACACCTAAAAACTCGAATTTTAGATCGAGTGATTTTTAGCCGACACAACCTAAACGAGAATCGGAGGTCTCGTCAATAGTAGTACAACGGTAAAAAGACAGACGAAAACGGACATCGGATGAAGAAGTTATGAATTTTTAACGAATTTTCCTGTCCCGGTCTGTTAAAAATAATAATATTAAAATTAACGTCAAAATTAGCCAACGGAGTCTAAACGAAAGTTGTAGAGTATATTCCCGCCTGTGCGTGCATATAAAGAACGTCAAAAACGGAGCTCGTATGCGAAAGTTAAGAATTTCGGAAGCTTTTGGCTCAAAAATCGAGAAATCCTTGAAAACCGGATAATTTCGCATGAACAGTAACCGCCACGTCACCTCGCACCCACAGCCGCCTAGTGTCCGCCTCGTGTCAGTCGCTGATTTGGCCGAAGTCGCGGTCCAATGGGAAACCGACGCGCCTCGCATCCGTGGCGTCTTCCGAGCTCGGACGCGTGTACATCCTTTTGTCCGACGCGTGCCATCTCCGTGTCCTGTCCGAAGCGCGCCAGCTGCCTCCCCTCCGGATCCGAGCCTCACATCTGCTGCCGCGTGGAGCCCTCTCAGCCACTGATCTTCGGTCTCGCACCCTATAAAGGGGGGGGGGGGGTTGCGAGATCTCCCGGGTAATGTTTGATTTTTGCCCCTTTTTCACCCCTTAAACAATATTTTTATCATTTCGAATTCCCCCGAAGCCCCGGTATCATTTCCAACACCTGAAACACGTTCCAGAGTGCCCGAAGAGCCCGAGAAATTTATCTTTTCGGTTTGAAGCCCAACCCTCGCAAGGCCCGGTTTTTGGGAAAACATCCCGATTTTATCGGAAAATATTATTTTAAGAGACGAGGTGCTGCCCAATTATCGTCTTAACACGTGAGTGTATAGTCACTTTCACCTTATACATAGATATGAAGTATTTTATATAAAAATACGTGCTATGTGTATATATGTTGTTTGTTTATTTGAGATGGAGTTTGAATGATTGTTTTATACATGTTTAAAGTGAATATATATTTTTTATCTACAAATATGTTGGGTAAAACATAGATAGATAAAGAATGATGTGTGAAAGTACGGTATAGATGTACGTTGGTAGCTATGGATTTAGTACCTTGGCAGCTATGAACTTAGTGCCTGTTGTATAAACCTTGACGACGATGTGACTTCGTGCCTATTTGACATAAATTGCTGAGGAAAAGCAGTGTTGTCACTCCGATGTTTGCCTTATTTGACATAAATTGCGGAGGAAAACAATGTTGTCACCCCATTGGTTGCCTTATTTGACATAAATTGCTGAGGAAAGCAGTGTTGTCACCCCGATGGTTGCCTTATTTGACATAAATTGTTGAGGAACCCCCGAAGCAGTGTTGTCGCCCCGATGAAAATCTTTAGACTAGTTCCCTTATAAATAGATACTTTAGGGACGTAAAGTGAGGAATACGGGAACGGGTAATCAGGGTTATTTTTGGTTGATGAAATTAATAAATTTATTGTTGAATGATGAAATTAATAAATTTATTATTTGTGGGTTGAAAACCCTATATGCTCACCAAGCTCCCAAGCCAGACCCACTCAGTTTTCTATATTACAGGTAGTGGAACAAGAGCATAGTTGGACGATGACGAGGGATTTTGGATTATAGGCCAGTAGATATAAATAAATGTTGTAAGGCCTATATTGTACTGTTTATGCTTTTGATCTGTATCGGAACATGACATCCCAAGGTTTTATTATACAATGAAAATACATTTTTTTAAGAAATGCTTTGATAAATTTTTATCATATTTTGTTTTGGGACAAATTCCGCAACACCTTTTGAAAGATTACTCTGATTTTAATTTAAAAAGCATAAATGAAATCGGTCTTTTCTGGCCGAGAAAAATGGGGATGTCACATAACGTTATTTAGAATCTTGGTTATCCTTTATTAAAATAAGGAAATATTGCTCAGGAGGGTAACAAACTATTGATTTTGTTCATATTTAGTCTTTTTATTTGTTTTTTGTTTGTTTTTTTTTTTTTTTTTTTTTTTTTTGTAAATCATATATCATCAAACTTATTGAAACTAGGGATGATCATTAGAATCACTGGAACCGGAACTGGAATCGGATTTAATAAAACGGTTCGGTTAGCGGTTCTTTACTTATAGCAAAACCGGTCCTAGTTCCAAAACCGGTTCGGTTCCACGAAAAACCGAAACCGGTTTTTAAAATTCTGTAACTTACTCGTATGAAGTCGGAATTACTTGATTTTTTCCATAATGTAATTTAGTGTTTTTACTTCATTTTAGACTATAAAAAAGATATTTTGGTTAAATATTGAATCATATACAAGCCCCGAAACTCAACATATCAGTGCTGCGTTTTTTTTTTTTTTTTTTTTTTTTTTTTTTTTTGTGTGTTTCAGCATGTTTTTTTATTCTGTCCCGGTTTTTAAAATATCGCAACTCACTAATATGAAGTTGGAATTACTTGATTTCTTTCCAAGATGTAATTTAGTATTTTTACTTCATTTTAGACCGTAACAAATCATATTTTGGTTAAATATTGAATCATATACAAACCCCGGAAGACAACATATCAATGCTGCGTTTTTTCTGTTTCTGCACGTTTTTTTATTCTGTCTCGTTTTTAAAATACCATAACTCACTCATATGGAATCGGAATTACTTGATTTTTTTTCAACATATAATTTAGTGTTTGTACTTCATTTTAGACTGTAAAAAAAACAAACATATTTTGGTTAAATATTGAATCATATACAAGCCCCAGAAAAGAGCATATCAATGCTGCGTTTTTTTTTCAACATGTTTTTTTTGTCACGGTTTTTAAAATACTGTAACTCACTCATATGAAGTCGGAATTACTTGATTTTTTTTCAACATGTAATTTAGTGTTTGTAGTTCATTTTATAATGTAAAAAGTCATAGTTTAGTTAAATATTAAATCTGATACAAGTCCGGAAAGACAGCATATCAATGCAACGTTTTTTCATGTTTTTTATATGAAAGTTTAGTTGTCTTTTATTTTTTGGAAGCCAGCTAAACTACGTGTATGTATTATAAATTGCATCACCATTAGTTTCACCTTATTTATAACGGGTTCTTTTGAAAAAATAACCGAAAAACTGGGACCGGAACCGGCGGTCCGGTTCCCGATTCTTATGATATCGCAATACCGGTTTCGGTTCCGGTCCGGTTCCAAAGCTCATCCCTAGTTGAAATTGTTTACATTTTACCCGTATAACTGTGTTGCAGGTTACAAGGGTAAACTGTGAACAATTTCAACAAATTAGATGATATATGGCGTATAAAAAAAGAAATTGACTAAATGTGAGCAAAGTTAAAAGTTCTTTTGATAGCAAAATTAAGAGTTCTTTTGAGAACCAATATTTTCATGAGAACTTGAGTTATTTTCCGGCCAATTTTTTTCAATATGAACACCAACATACCATCCTTAGTGCGTCGTTTAAGCCAGTCGTGTCATAATAAAAAATGACGTTTTTTTTTTTTTTTTTTTTTTGTGATTTGCATATATGTATATTTATAGTTTTCATATATTTTTTTTCTTATTTCATAGTTAGAACTAAATTGTTCGTCTAACACGTGAAACATAAAAAAGAAAACACATTTTTAAATATCGTTCTCATTTATTTTATCATATGAAAATAAACAAAAGAATGTAACAATTTACTGAGCGGACGAGGTTGTCATTTTCTTACTGTTATACTAGGTTATCAATGTATGTAGTGTTTTATTAGTCGTTTTAATCGGTTATCTATTTATTCAATTTGGTTTAATCGTTTTTTTTACTTCTAAATTTAACCAAAACCGAACCAAATAAGGTTTCGATAAATCGGTTTGAGGTTATTTTGTTTGGTTTTCAATTAAATAACAAAAATCAACATTTCAAATGTATTAAGAAACATTGATTTGTTCAAACATAACTTAACAAATAACGTCTAGGCCAGACGCATGTCAAAGGAAATACAAAAAAAAGAGCGATGAAAACTATACATGTGCATCGTTTTTTTATTATTATGGCGCGACTGGCTTAGACGATGCATTAGGGCTAGTGTGGTGGTGTTAGTTTTGAAAACATTTGACCGGAAAAAATCTCATGTTCTCATGCAAATATTGGTTCTCAAAAGAACTTTTAATTTTGTTCACATTCAATCCTTTTCTTTTTTTGGGATGCACAATCGATATTAATCTTTGAGGAGCAACAAATGATTCAAGACGAACTATGTGACGCATCCATCACTCATACAGATTACTCCTTTTCGCCAAATGCTCTCACGATTCAATCCTCCAATAATCATAATAATGGTGGAGGGAGAGGGGGTTACCGTAGAGGCCATGGCGGTCGTAACAACAGTGGTAGTCGAGGCGGCGACCACTATGGTGGCCCATCTAACAATAATAATGGTGGTAGTTTCCTCGGCAGTCAACATCGTGGGACAGGAGGAGCATGGGCTTAAGGATGGTTTCAAGTCCATCAACCCCCAAATGGGCATTTTAGCAAGGCATTCTGCTAAGCCCCAATGCATCTTCAACTTTTCCAAGCCCATCCGGCGGTGGGCCAGACAACAGATCCATTAACAACAAACGACCCAACAACAACATCAATTTTTTCTTCTCCACAATCCAACAGTCCATATCAGCAAAGTCAAGCATATCAAGTCCAACAACCCACTAACGAGCCAACAACACCAGGTCGCTAAATGATCTACACCATGTCGTTAAATGATTTGGGACATGCTGATTGGTACATGGACACTGGTGCCACTTCCCACCTTCACTCCAATGTAGGTATACTTAAGTCTGTTGGTAACAGATCTCTAATACCTATAACTAATATGGGACACACCACTCTTCCGCTCTCTAATCATTACCGTACTTTAACTCTTACAAATGTTTTAATTACTCCACCCATTATTAAAAATCTGATATTCGCTCGTCGTTTTGTTCGTGAATATAATTGTTCTATTGAATTTGACACATTTGGATTTTCTGTGAAGGATTTTCTCACCAAACAAATCGTCCTCCGATGTTACAGGTGATCTTTATCATGTTATGACACCAACTACTCAAGCTTTCATCTCTATTGCTCCTTCCATTTGGCATCAATGTCTTGGTAATCCCGGGCATCATATTTTCAAGCATCTAGATAACAATGGTTCTATTTCTTGTTCTTCAAGTAAAGACTTTCCTTTATGTCATGCATGTCAAATGGGCAAACATGTTAAGTTTCCTTTTAGCTCTTCTATGTATGTTACGTATTTTCCTTTTGAGTTAATACATTATGATGTTTGGACATCTCCTATTGAAAGTTTAAGTGGAATTAAATATCGTGTCATATTTTTAGATGATTACTCTCACTTTGTATGGGTGTATCCCATTCGTGCCAAATCTGTTGTGTTTCACAAATTTACACATTTTTGGTCCTTTGTCAATAAACAATTTCAAACGGATATCAACTCTTTTCAATGTAACAATGGACGTGAATATAACAACAACAAATTTCATCACCTTTTCGCCAAAAACGGTATCTAAATCTAGTTTTCATGTCCATACACATCCCAACAAAATGGTAAATCCAAACGTATGCTTCGTACTCTAAATAATGTCATTCGTACTCTATTATTTCAAGCTCGACTACCTCCTACATATTGGACCAAAGATCTTTACATGGCGGATCATTTTCTAAACATTCTTCCATTCACCACCCTTCATAATGACACACTGTACCATAAACTTTATAACAAATCTCCTTCCTATGATCATCTTCATGTTTTTAGTTGCCTATGTTTCCCTCACATCGATGCTCCTCATAAACTTTCTTCTCGATCCACTACTTTCATCTTCTTTGGTTACCCTACCAATCACAAAGGCTATCGTTGCCTTAATCTTGACACAAACAAAATTATCATTTTTTTCGTCATGTCGTTTTTTACGAAATTGTCTTTCCTTTTGGCTCAATGACACCAAATAGGGTACCATCATATACATTCCTTGATGATTCTAACACTTTAAATCCTCTTGCTTCTACACCGGCCCCATCATATCCATTAATGGATCGGGTTCTACTTCTGAATTCCTCACCTACATCTGCTCCCATGTCTGATCGCCAATCCATCCCACCCCAATCCTCTACTAGCAGCTCCAATCAATCCTCGCCAACCCATTCATCACCATCTTAGTTCAAACCAGCCTCATCATGGCCCAAATCCTTTTTCGCTAAGCCCTCAATAGCCAAGTCCATCTCCCATGTCCACCAACATATCTTCGACTTCTTCTCTCTCTGATCACTGTAAGAAAATCGGGATAAAATAGCCTTGGAAATTCTGAGAATTGTGGTTTCACTTTCAGATTAAAGTATTTGGGTGGTACTCCCAATCTTTAATCGGATAAGACTCAGAGAGACAAGAACAAAGAATGTTTGATGTTATTTTCGTATGTACCAGAAATGAGACCAAAAACCAACTTTAAGATCTTTGTCTGAAAACTGTCATATGACAGTTTTAAACTGTCATAAAACTATAAAAACTGTCATAAAACGGATATATGGATAAGGGTCAAACCAATGGTCAATTAGTTGAAAAATCAATTTTCTGATGCATTTTTAATATAGCAACATACCCTAGCCAGGGGCTCTGCCCCTTGGACCCCACCAGGGGCTGCCACCCCTTGGACCCCGCTCCCAGGGGCGCTGCCCACGGACCCCTGTTCGTTCAGGGGCCCCTAAATGACAGTGTACTTTGAAACTTGATCAAACTTTAACAAGTGTGTACTCCACACCTTCCTTACTTGTTTAATATTTATCAAGATCACTTTTGGTCAACAAAGTAATCCCATTACACTTAAATAACATTGATGATAACAAATCACCAACAATCACTCTCCTGTTAGCCCTCCTAATGTCACTCAATATAATCACCCAATTCTTACTCGTGGAAAACAAGGCATTTTTAAACACATACGAAAATTAGATTTGCATGTTGATACGACATCTCCCGTCCCTAAAAATTATTTACAGGCTTTTAAAGATCCTAATTGGCTTAATGCAATGACAGAAGAATATACTGCTCTTATCAATAACAAAACTTGGGTTCTTGTTCCACGAACACACGTTGCTAATCTTATTAACTGTATTTGGTTGTTCAAAAAGAAACATAATGCAGATGGATCTTTGTCTCGATATAAAGCCCTTCTTGTTGCTAATGGTCGCAGTTAAAGACCTGGTATTGACTAGTGATGAGACATTTAGTCCATTAGTTCAGCCCGCTACTATTTGCACAGTTCTTAGTATTGCGGTCACTCACAAATGGCTCATTCATTATCTTGATGTAAAGAATGTGTTTCTTCATGGCCATTTGTCAGAGTCATTTTACATGCATCAACCACCGGGTTTTAGGGATCCTTCGAGACCATATTATGTGTGAGTACTTCAGAGATATCTATATCGTCTCAAACAGGCACCTTATGCATGGTTTCAACGTTTTTACATGTTTATCTCTCGCATTGGTTTTACTCATACCAGATGTGACTCTTCTTTGTTTATCTACCGACATGGGACTCATGTGGCGAATTTACTATTATATATGGATGATATTGTGTTGGGTTTTCTATGCATCAAATACACTCCAAATAGGTAGCGGAAAAATCGAAAATACGATATGCCTAAGTGTACAGGCAACCTATGGATCTATGGTTTCATGCTAATTAAATATACCCTAGAAAAAATAAAACATAAAGAATAAAAACATACCTATTATATAGCCATTGATCTCCATGCTTGAGATCTTGATCCTCCATGAAGTTGCTTGGATGAGAGGACCAAAACCAAAATTCCTCTAATGGTATCACACCCAATGACACCAAAGAGTGGAATAAAATAAGTAGAAGAAGGGTCAATTTCACAAACCCAAAGAGGGTTAGAAATCATCCCTAAGAGGGGGAGGAAGAAGGGTTAGAGAAACTTCAAGCCAAGGTGCAAGGAAGAATGAAATCCCTAAGGCCCTATTTATAGCATTGGATCCCTTCCTAGGTTTTGTACTCCTTCCCATATGGGATGGGAGCATAACCACGCAATTCACTCCTTTTCTGATGTGTGATGGAGTGATTTTCGTCCAACCCTAATTACATAAGGGTTCTAGAACATTCCTGATTAACCAACTATCGATTAATGACTATTCAACACTTAAATTAATTAAACTGTTAATTGATTCCCCAAATATATTTCCAATTAGTTTCTAATTAATTATTAACCATAATAATTAATAAACCAATTTCTCCTTTATTTATTCGACCCAATTTGGGTCTTGAGGGCAACCCAAAAGGACCCTGTTATTATTAGAAATATTACCAATAGTTAATGACCTTGGATACTATTTCCAACAGTCTCCCAGTTAGACAAGTCATCAACTATACGAGGACCAATACTTCTCCAATAATGAACAAAGAGTTATCCATCCAATCCAACTACCGAACTCTTGATCTATTCAAGATTCAACCCTTATATAAGTGATCAACTGTCCCTTCGTTCTATGATATCTGTATGAATTCGAGACATGAATAATGGTGAATGTCATAATTCAAGATTATGTTTCCTAATAAATATTTGTGACGACTGCATCTGACTACTAAATTGAACACATCAATTTCAGTCAGGCTCGACCAAGCACTTTAGATGTCAGCACCAAATCATCGAGGGGACCATAGATATCGCTTCTCCTATTAACATAGAAGGAATAATAAACTTTGACTACATAGTTTTTGTCTACTTCATCATGTTACACATGGACGTACCCTTTATGACTACCAGTTATGGATAGTGTTGGAGTAGACCAATGCATAACAGAATCATAGAGCAAAACCCCACATGTATCTAGGTTTGAAGGATAGAAGATATTATTGTCTTATAATTACTCGTAACTGGATCCATGAAGTAATTTCTAAGCGTGGGTTGGTCCAATACTTAAACCTCTATTAAGTACTCATGAGTGTTAGTGCAATCTCTATGTTATGCCTAATCACTACGGACAATCCACTAATACTCATGAAAATCTTGAATCACTACTTACTTCTAAGAGTATGACCGACTGTGAAAGTTTGAGTAAATTAATACTCGGGAAGTGGGTTCCAAACATGCAAAAGGATAACACAATAATAAGCTAATTGAAATGACTGATCTCCATCATATATTAAGATCTCCACTTAATAATCGCCAAATCGAATTAACACTTATACTACTTTAAGTTCTCAAGTTTAAAACAAATCAAAATAAGAGTGCTTAAGCCAATCTAATGTCTCTCGACTTTGTCTGTCTGTCAGACCTGTTAGTGACATTGGCTTATGGAATGGATCGACAAGATTATCTTTCGATATGACTTATTGATTATGATGTCTTTACATTTGACTCACTATCAAATGTGATGGTACTTACTGAGTATGTGTCTTGTGAGCTTGTATGACTTGGGATCCATACTCAAGGTAAGCTCACCCTTAAGGTCACAAAGAGCCTCCAAAAGGACCATCAATGATTGAATTTCAACAAAGATGTCACTAATGAATCTCTTTTTTAGTCACATTGTTTTTTGCAATTTAACTAACTGCAACATACTCTATGTTTTTTTTAAATCTACTATGGTGTATTACTTGGTACTCTTCCAAGATAATACATCGTCATTCAGTAAAAACACGAATTCTGACTGCGAACGAAATCGTCATTATTAGTGTGGAACTGAGCATCAATGTAACTTTTACAATGATCTCTTCCATACTGTCAAGATCGTTTCCTCTGTCCTCCTAGGACGCATAAGAATGTTCTTGATCTTGATTCATTGATTCTTGCCAAATTGATCTGATCTAACTTGTCATGCTCAAGGCATACGAGTCATCAGATCTGGTACATGTCATGGCATATATGATCGATCCCATAGCAGAAGCATGTGGGACACGACTCATAACCTCTAACTCAATAGCAGAACTACGACATTAGGGTTTGTTCCCTATTTAAACAACTTAATAAACCTTGATCCTTTTTTTCTCAGCTTCCATAGCCCTTTGAGTCCCATTTCGAAACCCTATCCCCTCTTGAAGAGATTTGACCCCTTGTGTATGTGTGTTTTAGTGTGTGTTGGTGAGAGTTGAAGAAGAAGAGCTTGGAAGAAGGAGCTTTAATCAAAGGAGAACTTATAGATCCATATTTCTCAAATCATTTCCAGCTTCATTGAGGTATAAAGCTTGGAACTTGCTTCTTGTATGTTTAGATCTAGTCTTTATGAGGTTTTGGTCCCTTTTTGGTCCTATGATGAGATCTAGTGGGTTTCTTCCACTCCAGAAGTTAGGAGTTGCTTCTCTGGATGTTTCTGAAGTCCTTAGTCCATAAAGTTAGCATCTTGATGGTTGTGGATCAACCATGCATGTGATTAGGTCCATTTGGTGAAAGTAGAATGCTAAAAGTAAATTTTGGGTTCTTTTAAGCCATGCAAAGGCTCTAAGTTCATGACTTTATGGATTAAGACGTTTATTTAGACTTGGATCTGAAATTCGGATGTTGGAATGCAAGTATTAAGAACTTAAGGAAAAAGTGCTTAATAGGCACGAATGATGGTCATACTCAAGGGTACACTGCACGTACGTGCTCGTGTCCGCGACCATGCATGCAACTTAGTACGCCGAGTGTACGTCTGGTACGCGTAACGTACCAGGCCTGGATTGGGATTTTACGACTTTGGGCTATTTTCGAACTAGTGGAGTTTGGGCATTGATGAGCCATCAGCCCTTCTGACTTTAGGCCATTGCTGGGCTCTAGGCCATCTCGTGTTTGGGCCTATAATGGGTTTTGGGAATCTTTTAGTGTAACACTTGAATTTGGTATGTTCATATTTAACCCTTCATAATTAAAACATTGCATTTCGGTCCTTTTGGTTAGTATGCGGGGCTTACCATAGTGTACGCTAGGCGTACTAGCTGAGATATGGTCGCGAAGCTCATCCACGTACGTGAGCAGATTTGAAACCCTAATTTTAGGGCTTGTACCCTATATAAGTCATATGATAGCCTCATTTGGCCTTGTTTAACCAGTCTCCATACCTTTGAAAACCCTAATTCGTCCCTTTTCCTTGTGTGGTGCTCTTGAGCCTTGTTTTGATCTTTGGTGGGTTTTGTGCTCCTTGAGGTGGTAGAAGAAGAAGCTGGAAGACTCATTCCTTGGAGGAGAGCTTAGAGATCCAGATTTAGCTCCATCTTTTGGTGACGTTTGAGGTATAAAGTCCATACCTTGTCTACTCTTTGCTTTAATCAACTCTTTAGCTTGTTTATGGTCATTTTGGTTGGTCTTGATGAGCTAAGGCCATTATAGAAGCTAAACCTTGTAGATCTGGACGTTTTGGGGGTTCCTTATGCATAAAATGCAAACTTTATGGTATTTATGGACTCATGCATATGTTAAGTCATTTGTTAAGATCTTTTAAGATCTAAGAGCCTCATTAAGCCATGCATGCACGTGAAGTTGGCAACTTTACATGATAAACCACCTTAAGGAAGTCAGATCTGAGTGTTGGATGAAGTCTTAATTGATTAAGAGCTGAATAATGGAAGTTGGCCAAGTTGGTGGAGTACGCTGGGTATACAAGTAGGTACGCTGCGCGTAGCAGCCCTAAAGTGAGTACGCTAAGCGTACGAGCTGAATACGCCCTGCATACTCAACAATGGGCTTGAGATTTGTGGGCTTCTCGGTATTGGGCCATGTTGGACTTTAGTTGTCTTGGGCCTTGATGGGCCATCAAAATTCTATTGTTGGGCTGTTGATATTTTATTGGACTCTTTTGGTTGAAGGCCCATGAAAGGGATTTGGGCCCAATTTGGAAAATTAGGCTATATTTGGGCTATTGGACAATTGGATTGGGCCTTGGTCTTGGGCCAAGTTGGGTAAAGGGTAAAAAGGTCTTTTACCCTAATTTGGACTCTTAGTGTGAGTCGGGATCCAATTATTAATTGGATGTTATTTTGGTGATTGATAGCACGGGGATTTTAGTGGGCTAACAGCAGAGATTTATCTATGAGATTCAGCAGCGTGAGGTGAGTTTCCTCACTGGGTTTTGCAGGTCTAAGGCACCAATGTCGGTCCATGATCTGTTATGCTAGAATACTAGATGTCTGTCTGACTCTCTTATGTGTATGTGCTTGTATGCTTACTGGGCGGGGCCCGATGGTTATTCTGTATGCTATTATCTTGTTATGCTTATATGATTTGTATGTGGGTGGGGCCCGTTATGCTAGTTTGGGTGGGTCCCGTTATACTCAGTGGGCGGGGCCCGTTATATGAGTTTGGGCGGGGCCCGTTATACTCAGTGGGCGGGGCCCGTTATACTCAGTGGGCGGGGCCCGATATATTCAGTGGGCGGGTCCTGTTATACGAGTGTGGGCGGGGCCCATTACACTCATTAGGAAGGGCCCATTATATGTTTGATATGTGTGGTATGTGGTATTTGGGGAAAGCTCGCTAAGCTTTGTGCTTACGGTTTTCAGTTTATGTTTCAGGTACTTCTGGTGCAAAATGGAAGAGCTCGGGGTGATTGCAGTGCACACACCACTCAATTCTGCATACTGTGATTTACTCTGATAATGATGATGTATTTATAAAATTTTATTACCTTGGTTTTATGACAATGATATGGTTTACTATTTTATTAATTTTAAAATGAAAAATTTTTTGGGTCATCTTTTTGGGACGTTTCATTTAGAGCGCTGGGCCATATTGGGCTTTTTGGTGCTATTAGATTGGGCCTCAGATTTTGGGCCAAGTAAGGAAAGGGTAAAATGGACTTTTACCCCGAGTGCTGGACAATTAGATAAGGATTCCAGTTATGGGTTATGGACCAATTATTAATTGGGTATTATTTGATGGTGTTAGCGCGAAGATTTTTCCGGATCAACAGTCCGAGCTTTTATCTGAGATATTCATCAGTTTGAGGTGAGTTTCCTCACTGTGCTTGATGGTTCGAAGGCACCAATGCCGGCCCATGATTTATTATGATTAGGATTCTATTTGTCTATGTGACTCTTGCATGTGTAGTATGAGATATGTATACCGGGCAGGCCCGATGCCAGACGGGGCCTGATGAGTGTATTGTATGCTATTTGTCTTAGTGATTCTTGCATGTGTTTTATGTATCTATATGAATGTTGGGCGGGGCCTGATGAATGTGATAAGGCGGGGCCCATCTTATATTATTGGCATATTTGTTCCGAGTGGGGCTCGATGTCGGACGAGGCCCGATGATTGTTGGGCATGGCCCATTGTATGTTAGATATGTATGGTATGAGGTATCTTGTGGAACTCACTAAGCTTCGTGCTTACGGTTTCCAATTTATATTTCAAGTAGTTCCGGACCGAAGGGGAAGAGCTCGGGATGATCGCATTGCACACACCATATTGTTCCGCATTTTATTTGACTCTGATGTATTTGGATGATTATTGCCATACTCTGATTTCATTATGGCTTTATAGAAACGTTTTGGATGATGGTTTTATTATTTTGAAAATCAAATTTTTGGTCTTAAATTTTGGGACGTTACAAGTTAGTATCGGAGCCTTGGTTTGAGGGATTTAGGCACACTCTCAGGTGTTTCTAAACTCAAACTGAGGATTTGGTAATTTTTTTTATAAAAAGGAATGTTTATAAAAATAATTTTTCTAACAAAAAAAAGGGGTGTGATGCATGCAATCGACCGAGCTCAAGTAAGTATCCCAAAATACCCATAAATGTTTTATGATTATGCTTTGAATTATGAATCTGTGAATCACATGCTAGATTAGGGCTAAGGATCTGCTCAGGATTACATGATAGAATTCTAGAAGAGATGCCTTTGTATGTCTATTGTATGAGCTTGTAGACTTGCATGCTAGTACTGATCAGTCAGTGATAGGATGGCCTGAGTAGGTTATGCTTGTTTCCGATTATTCGATGCTTGAATGCTGCTTGCTTTGTGCTTTTAGGATTTCCCATTAACTTCATCTAACTAGTAAGCAAATATGCTAATTTGCATATTATTGATACTAGATAATTTTAGAAGGTTAGGTTTAACTCTATTGCATAGCTCTTGTCTGAGTGCAACTGTTGTAGTTTGAGACCTTTCATTCGAAGAATTATCTGGTGTCAATGATATGTATTTGAATTTATGAGCTAGTTAGAGGGTATTAGGGGAGTTCCTTCTGCAACTGATGGCGGAGAGTAGTGTGGGGGTTGTCCTAGGAAAACCTAGGAAAAGATTCAGTGTTGGGAGCATTGTCTTGTTGAGGGTTGTATGTATAGATAAGGGAGTAACTTGAAGGATTCAGGGCGATCCTTGAGGAAAGTATGGATGGATGTGGAATGTAGTATGGGCTCGTACTGCTAGAAGCATATGATCCGTACTCGAGTCAAGGAAAGCCACGATGATACCAGGAAGCTTGTAGAGTATGGGATCCCTCGATGTTTATATATATGTGTGTTCTGATGGTTTGAATGGTCTATTTTCAGTATGGTGGTCACTCGAGGAGGATCTGGTAATGGTTCTAGTGCTGGTGAGGGTTCAGGTTCGGGCTCTAGAGCCGGACATTTGGATGAGCAGATGCGGGGGTTCATTTCGTCAGAGATTACCTACAGTATTCTTGAGCAGACTCTTGTGATCTTTGGCACGATCAAGGAGGGTATCATGGAGATTCTGGATGAGCGCTTGGGCGCTTTTCCTTATGAGATGGTGGCGATGATGGGAGCTCACACTTTGACTTTCCGTGACTTTCGGGCATGTAGAGCCCCGAAGTTCTTTGGGAAGAAGGGCCCGATTGTGAGCATGTGTTGGTTAGCGGACGTCAGGAACGCTTTCAGATCTAGCCTTTGTCCTAGGAGGCAAAGGTCCGACTTGCATCCTGTCTTCTGAAAGACAGAACTAGAGACTGGTGGTAGGCGGTTGGACATGTCCTGGGAGGCGAGGCGATTGAGTCCATGACTTGGGAGGATTTTGTGACGAGATTTCAGACTGAGTTCGCACTTGTGATTGAGGTCCAGCAGTTGGCGAGGGAGTTCCAGGACCTTCGCCAGACTACTGAGAAAGTTGCAGAGATCACTGCTATGTTCTGTGATAGGGCGTTACTGGTTCCACAATATGTGTCGAATAAGGAGATGAAGAAGGCGAGATACTATGAGATGTTGAGGAGCGATAGCAGGCAGTTTGTGAGCCGATCCAGTTGTAGAACACTGGAGGATATGATAGCGAAAGCCAAAGAGAGGGAGATTGACTTCGAGATCGAGAGGCCAGTAGGTCGGGGTCGCTGTGGCAAGTGCGGCAAGACGCACGATGCGGTGTGCAAGGTGGGTGGTTCTGGCCGCTTCAAGTGCGGAAAGACAGGTCATTTCAGTAAGGATTGCAATGCCACCACCACCACCACCCATGTATCTGATTTGATTTACTTCCATTGCAATCAGAGGGGTCATAAGAAGGCCAACTGCTTGATTTTAGCAGCAGAGGTTCCAGTGGTAGCACCTTCTCCAACGACTTTACGGATTACTGATTATCGTTAGGGCAACGCAGATGCGCCTGTTGAGAGGAGTCGGGCTTTTTAGCTGACAGCTGAAGAGGTTCATGCAACACCATATGGGTATGTATCTTCTCCTTATCTCTTTATTTATGTTGATTTTCTGCTTATATTTGTGTGTTTTATTTTAGGATCGTTCCTTGTGAACGGTATCTCTGCCTTGGTATTGTTTGATTCGGGGGCTACCCAATCTTTCGTTTCTCTTGCGCTCAACAAAAGGTTTGCCGAGTATCCGGGGGAACTGGATTGTCCATTAGTGGTTGAGATTGCTGATGATCATCCTGTGCGAGTATCTAGGGTTCATCGGGGTTGTGTCCTGGAGTTGTTCAACGAGTGGTATCCGATTGATTTGGTTTCTATTCCCCTGTGTGAGTACACGATTATAGTGGGGATGGATTGGTTGAGCTCCAATGGGGCAGTGATTGATGGTGAGCGTCAGATGGTACGTGTTCAGACCACAAGTGGGGGAGAGTTAGTGGTCCAGGGAGAGAGTGTTCAGCGCGGTCTGGTTTTATGTTCAGCGGCTAGGGCCAGGCGCTATCTTCAGCAGGGTTGTTCTGGATTTGTCGACTGTGGATGATGTGTTGGTTGTTTGGGAATATCCAGATGTGTTCCTGGATGACTTTCCTGGAGTGCCACCGTCGAGGCAAGTGGAGTTTCGGATTGACGTGGTTCCCTGTGCGGCTCTGATAGCCAAAGCACATTATCGGTTAGAACCTCCAGAGATGCAGGAGTTATCTACACAGTTGCAGGAGCTATTAGACAAAGGATTTATTCTGCCGAGGAGTTCGCCTTGGGGAGTGCCGATCTTGTTTGTGAAGAAGAAGGATAGGTCCTATCGGATGTGTATCGATCTGCATTTGGGATATCATCAGATGAGGGTCAGATAGGATGATGTGTAGAAGACGGCCTTCCAGACTAGTTTTGGTCATTACGAGTTCGTGGTGATGCCCTTTGGGCTCACCAATGCTCCGGACGCGTTCATGGACCTCATGAATTGTGTATGCATGCCTATATTGGATCGTTTTGTGATTGTGTTTATTGATGACATCCTGGTCTATTCCAATACCCAGGAGCTGCATGAGGAGAATTTGAGAGAGGTAGTGGAGACCATGAGGAGGGAAAGGTTGTATGCGAAGTTCTCCAAGTGTGAGTTCTGGTTACGTAAGGTGCAATTTCTGGGGATCCTTGACAACCAGAATGGTATCCTGGTCAATCCGGCCAAGGTTGAGCTAGTGATGAGATGGGAGGTTCTGAGGTCTCTATCTGAGATTCGGAGTTTCCTTAGTTTGGCAGGTTACTATTGGAGATTTATTCAGGATTTCTCCATGATAGCGGTTCCTCTGACTCGATTCATGAAGAAGATTGTTACTTTTTGTTGGGGGCCTGAGCAGCAGGCAACTTTTGAGACCTTGAGGCAGAGATTGTGTGAGGCGCCGATTTTGACCCTGCCTGAGGGTGTTGAGGACTTTGTGGTTTATTGTGATGCGTCGATCACGGGCTTGGGGGCAGTTCTGATGCATAGGGGGCGCGTTCGAGGCAGTTGAATCCTCATGAGGCGAACTATCCCACACATGATTTAGAGTTGGGGGCTATGGTGTTCGCCCTCAATATTTGGCGGCATTACCTCTATGGGGCCTGTTTTACTATCTACACGGATCACAAGAGCCTGAGGTATTTGATGGATCGGCTGAATCTGAACATGAGCCACTGTAGGTGGTTGGATGTGGTGAAGGATTATGATTGTGAGATCCTTTACCATCCGGGGAAGGCCAATATGGTGGCTGATGCTCTCATCCGCAAGGCGGTCGCAGCTCCAATCAGGGATATGTGTTTGAGGATGACAGTGACTACTCCAGTCTTGGATCAGATTCGAGAGGCTCAGGTTGAGGCTATGAAGGAAGAGCACCGAAAGAGTGAGCGCATTGTGGGTTAGGTGGCTTCCTTTCATTATGATAACCGAGTGTTATTAACTCTCCATCGGAGGGTGTGGGTTTCTTACTGGGTGGTTCACGACAGGTTTTGATGGAAGAGGCGCACAAGTCGAGATTCTCTATTCATCTTGGAGCGACAAAGATGTATAGAGATCTCTGTCCCGATTATTGGCGGCCATGTACGAAGCGGGATGTAGCTTGGTATGTGGTCAGGTTCTTGACTTGCAGGAAATTCAACGCTGAGCATCAGTGACCTCATGACAAGATGTATCCGTTAGATATTCCCGTTTAGAAATGGGAAGATATCACCATGGATTTTATCACAAAAATGCCACAGACAGAGCGCGGAGTGGATTCGATATGGGTTATCGTGGATCGATTGACCAAGAGCATGTATTTCATCAGGGAGGTTGTTGTTGGATTAGGTGTCTAAGCCCATAACTATATTTGGTATGTACTTGACCCAGTTGTAGCATGGTCCTTTTGGGTTGCCTTCACCAAAGCAACTTGATTGGATGATTAATGGAGAAATAGGTTGTTATGGTTTAATAATATATTATATGAATAATATATTAAAAGAGAAATCATATTGGTTAATTAATATTGGTCAAGAATTAATTAAGAGATTAATTTTGTGGTCAAAAGATATTAATTGAACTTAAGGGACTGGAACTGCAATTATAAGACAATTGGATTTTGGGCTGAGGATCCATTAGAAAGGGGTGGACGAAATCAAGGAGGGAAGCCCACCTTGAATTCGTCCAAGGCCTCATTCTGGAAGGTTCCTTTGGACTGCTTAAGGCCTAAGCAATCCAATTAGGGTTTTGACTGAAACCCCAGTAGCTCACCTATTTAAAGGACCCATGGCTTCACATTTTCGGCTACACCTTGAACCCTAGAGATCAAGTGCCGATTTTGAGCCCCCTTCCCCTCTCTCCAAAGATCATCCAACTTGCCTTGGTGTTTGTGATCGATTAGAGATATTACACTTGTGACACTAAAGCTCTCAAAGGTTGAAGATTCTTGCTACAATTGAAAGGTAATCATCTAAACTTGTTTTGGTTATTAATTTCGATTTTTGTATGCTAGTATTAGGGTTTATAAGTTTTGGATGATTTGCATGTACAATTAGAGAAACCTAGATCCAAAGTTTTAGGGTTTGCATGTGCACCATAGGATTGATGTAATGCTCAAAACCCATCAGTGGTATCAGAGCCTAGGATGTTTTCTATTGTATTTGATGCCTTGTTTGATCATTCATTGCTTGCAAAATCGAAATTTCTGCCCTCTGACAGCTGAACTCGTCGATTCACCTGATGAACTCGACGAGTCAGATGAACTCGACGAGTCCATGGTAAGTGACTCGGCGAGTCAGAGAGTCTGGGAGCAGATCTTTCAGGATTTTGGCCTATTTTGGATTGGGATAATTACCAAAAACGTTTTTGATTAATAAAATCCAATTTTTATTGAATTGATATGATTATCCACATCCAAATAGAAGATAATTGTCAATTAATTAGATAATTGCTGCCTTATATGATAACTTTAATTATTTTAATTATTTGATTGAATTATCTTGCCATGAAATTAAATTAGGTCAAATTTAGATAATCACAAATTAATCGTTTAATTAAATTATTTGTAATTTGATCTAGAAAGTTTTGAAAAGTTTCAGAACTTGCCCTCAAGTTTTGGAATTCAAATTTTTGATTAAAAGTTTAATTTTGAAATGTTTAAATTCTAAACCCTAGAATTTTACAAGTTTAAAATTCAACCCTTATACTATTATAATATTATAACATTAATTATATATATGTATATGATTAAGCTAGTCTTACCGTTAGTAGGCCTCATTCACGAAGCCGATCTATAAGGAGGGTATAAGGTTGCTGCCTATAAAATGGCAGTTTAATGGGTGTCCACTCTCACCCACCGCTTCCTTGATTGGTGGAGGGTCGTTAGCCGAACTGGTAGGATAGGGCAACCAATTCCTCATTAAAAAGTATAATGATTATAATAAAGTAACTAAATGTTTTTATTAAAATTCCCAATCTTATTTACTTTAGGAAAAATGTGAAAATGTATGTTATTCCATGAAATTACACTTTGCACCTTGCTAAGTCGTTAGTGTAGCGTCTGTGGTTAACCGACACACTAATTTGGGACTAGCAAAGGTGGCAAAGGGTAGCTTGATGTTTATCATAGATCAATGGAGCGTGTGTGGCTAACCGGCACATTGATTAGTTGGTAAATGACATCGAGAGTACCAATTACATTTGCATGGTTATTCACACCTTGTTTGTGATCCTCAGTATCCCAGTCACAAACTTGAAGGGCATAATCGAGATTTAAACATGCGATTGAAAAGTTCAATGAATCTCAAAAGATCTAGGAGTTTCAACACATTTAAAACTTAATTGCCTTTTTCGTTTTTCATGGTGGAAATTAGTGAATCATCATTCACTTACCTTCAAATTATTTGCAGTTTGGATTGCGGCATCCCTCTTCTAAATTGTAAATAATGTTGTTGGATGATGAACATGCATTTTGGATAATTAAAAAGGAAAATTTTCTTTTGAAATTGGGTCGTTACAAGTTGGTATCAGAGCCTTGGTTTGAGGGATTCGGGCACACTCTCGGGTGTGTCAGGACTCAAACTAAGTAAATGGTAAAATTATTTTCAAAAATAAAAGTTAAAAACTTTTAAGGAATGAAAAGAGGAGAGTGCAACGCGCGTGATCGGCCGAGCCAAGTAAGTAGTTCCCCAATGTGTTAGCCATGTTATACTGATATTTGAGCTTGATAATCGTATGAAACTTGCTATGTGTATGCTTCTAAAATTGTATACGGTTAGGAGCTTATAGCCTTAGAATGATTGATTTGGCCTTATTTCCTGTTCCTTGTCTGGTTGTGGTCTTAGGGTAGAATCTTTTATTCGAAAGTCTATTTGATCCTTTTCTGTGTATAATTTGCATGCATAAAGGCATCCTGTTATGATTGGTTTGTTTAATGTGGGTAGAGCAAATCTTAGGACAGCCTGGGATTTGGGTTATGCGTGTTGGATTAATGTCTAAGTCCATAACTATAATTGGTAAGACTTGACCCGACCCGGCATGGTCCATTTGGGTTGCATGGCATCATGCATTTGGATAGACTATATTGAGAGAAATAACACTTAAGGTTGGTTAATATATTATAAGTTCTAATATATTAATAAGGTTAGTTAATTAGTATTGATCAAGAATTAATTTGGAATTAATTAAGTGATCAAAAGGAGACTAATTAAATATATGGGTTGATTGTGTAAATCATTCATCCTTATATATGTGGGCTTGTGATCCAAGATTCCTTATGTTGGACTAAGTCCATTGGGTGACCCATGGAGACTCCATGGAGGTTAAAATCCATGGAGCATAAGGAATGGGTAAAGTTATGAGTTACATGGTGTAACCCTAATAGCCACCATATAAAAGAATCCCATGGCTCAAGAAATCGTGCACTAATGTGTGAGTGTGAGGGCTAGACGATTTCAAGGAGTGTTCAAGTTTCTCTCAAGTTATTCCAAGTGTATTTGGTGTTGTGTGAACCATTTGAGGTGTCACACTTGGGGCACTAGGCACTCAAGCTTCATGAAGACATTCTACATCAAAGAGGTATGTATTCTATCTTGTTATATTTATTATTTTGTATGCTAGATTAGGATAATACCTTGGATGTTCATAATTGTATGTATAATAGAGAAAACATAGATCCAAGGTATTTAGGGTTGCATGTACACTTAGGAGTGTTAGAATGCTCATAACCCATCAGTGGTATCAGAGCCTAGGCTTGTTTTCTTGTTATACTTGCAAAAGTAGCTGAAAAATCGAGTTGGATGCATATATTCGATTGTTTTGGCTGGAATTGGACTAGGAACATTACCCTAAGATGTTTTTGGACTTATAAACTTGTTTTTGATGTGGTAATGTTCATGCTAATCCAATTTCTAAGATAATTGTCATAATTTCAAGATTTGTATTAGTTTGTATGTTCATGCTAATTTCTTGAAGATTGATGATTTGAATTATCTTGTTCTTATGAGGTTCTTAGATTAATAGAAAAGTTGTGTGAAATAGTTGTTTTCAATCCATTTTAATCTAAGAGTTGATTCCAAAGTGTGTTTGTGTAACTTGTCCTCAAGTTATATGAAAAGTCACATTTAAGAATCATAAAACTCATAAAAGTTGGCAAAGGTTACAAAATGAAGAGTCTAGTTTTAATTAAATGGTTTTATGACTCCATAACTTGTCCTCAAGTTATGGAGGTTCAAGAGTCTCTTCATTAAATTAAAAAAAAAGTGTAACCTTAATTAGTTCCATAAGTTACAATAAAAAAAAGTTATTTTTTTTTATTAATTAGTTTAAAGTCTTCCATAACTTGTCCTCAAGTTATGGAACTTGAAGAGTTTTTTTTTTAATTAAAACTACTTTAAACTCATAAGTTATTGAATTAATTAGTTTTGAATAGTTTCAAAACTTGCCCTCAAGTTTTGGAATTTGAAAAGTTTTCACTTATGAATACTTTAATTCCAAGTTAGCCCTTAGAATTTTAAAAGTTAAAATTCAACCCTTATACTTTATAATATTATAAGTTAATAATATTTATATATATGTATAAGAGTAAAGTCAGTCTTACCGTTAGTAGGCCTCATTCACGAAGCCGGTCTATAAGGGTGGTATAAGGTTACTGCCTATAAAATGGCAGTTTAATGGGTGTCCACTCTCACCCACCGCTTCCTTGACTGGTGGAGGGTCGTTAGCCGAACGGGTAGGACAAGGACTATAATTCTCCTTTCATTAAAAGTATTAATGATAAATACTAAGTAACTAAACTTTTATTAATACCCAATCTTAGTTACTTAGGAAAATGTGAATTTGGTGCTAACCCATGAAATTACACTTTGCACTTTGCTTAAGTCGTTAGTGGAGTGTGTGTGGTTAACCGACACACTAACCTGGATTTAACAAAGTAGGCAAAGGATAACTTAATATTTATCATAGTATCGGTGGAGCTCGTGTGGTTAACCGGCACATCGATTGAGGGGTAAATATTAAGGGTACCAAGTATATTTGCATGGTTATTTCACACCTTGTTTTGTGATCCTCGGCATCCCAGTCACAAAACCTGAAGGGCACACTCGAGATTGAAACATGCCATTGAAAAGTTCAATGAATCTCAAAAGATCTAGGAGTTTCAAATCCAATTAAAAACCTAATTACATTATTTCGTTTTTCATGGTGGAAATTGGTAAATCGTCATTTACCTACCTTCAACTATTTTATAACTCGGATTACGGCATCCCTCTTCCAGTTATAAATAGGTTGTTGGATCCTAGCCTTAATATTTCATATTGGGTGTTATATTAAGGACTTTAGATCAACTATCTTGAATATCTCCCAAAAGATGTCTAGTTCAGACATCTATGATCTTCCCAAATCTCTTGGAACTTTACTTCCTCCACCTCCTCCAATTATTCTCCCTAACCCACAAGTTCAAGGTCACTCAATCCCTAAAGGCAATCAAGGTCTATGTATGATCACATCTTAGAGATGGAGTCACATATTGACAAGCTGGGAGAGTTGGGTGTCAAAGTCTTGAGAAAGTTGGATGTTCAATCACTTTCTAAGTCACATAGTGAGTTCCTTTGGGACTACTATGAAATAGACTATGACATGAACCTTAATGATCATATCTATTTGCTTGGTGCTGCTGAATCAGCAATGATTTGGAACGATAGTAAAGCAAATTTGATTAGAAGATCAACTTCCCAAAAACTTTATGGACAGTGACAATGGTGACACTGGAAATCCAGAAAAAGCATTCTCTTCCCAATGGAAAGGGATTGGCCATAGTCAACCCGGTTGACCAAATGGTAAGGAGAAAGGCTAAGTCTGAGATAGTCCCATACCAAAGGGTCCATATGTTTATTTTGCCAAAGGAAGGGGCGTTGATTGCAAAGCTGCCAAGTTTACCTAAGGATGTTAAAGTCAATAAGTCTGACTCTACTTCAGGTAGAGCCCATTATCTAACTCTGTTAAGTTTCTATTCTAAGATCCTCATTACATGATGTGACTGGGTCACATGTTGATATTTTAAGAATCAAAGAATAGAGAGAAAGCTTAAAGGAAGTATATGCTGATTCTGATCGCGTAGGTGGATTTCGATCGCATCAGAATTTTGAAGCTGTTACTTAGGAGTTATGATATATTGCTTAGGAATAGATAACAACAAGTTTTTCCGTATGCATTTGCACTATAAGGATAAGTTTTTTCCGCAAAGTTTTGAAATAAAAATAAAAGTTTTTAATTTTATATTTATTTTAAATATCCTTACAAGTGGCATTTGTGAAAAATGGTTGTTTATATGATTCCATTGATAGCAATATTTGAAAAAAAAATGGACTTGATTCTTTCGTTTGTGGTAGTGTCATAATTTACCAAATAAGGAAAGATTCTCATCACCCAAGGTTCAATTGGACCGAAACTTGGAATCATGCAAGTTGTATAGTATGATGAATGAGAACTTTCAGCTTGGAAAATTAAGACTAATTCCTTATGTGAATAAGGAAAGGACTAAGGGATCGAGTACACATTCTTGTGCACTGGTCAAGTCCACCACAAAAGATCAAGAAGACTATTCGTCATGATTTACTTAAGTTCAGTAAATATGGTTATACTTATAAGTTTAAGTATAAGTCTGTAGCATTGGAGAAGTTTCAATGTGAGACAGAACGAATAAGAAGAATCAAAGTATGGCAGAAAGATAAAAGTTTCTCAAATATGAAAAGATGGGAGAGTACTTTAGTATCATGTTTATGATCATCTTAATGATTAAGATACCATATCACAATTGGTCCTCTAAAGTCATCTTAGTGCATTCTTATGACTAAGAAGAGGAGTCATGAATTGTTGAAATGGTTAAATCAAAAAGATGAGTCATACTTCGTTCCAAAACAATTCTTAGAGTCATACTCCAAGATTGTAACTTGAGTGACATATCTTAAAGAGGGTTTGTTAACACTAGTCAAATGTAAGAGTAAAAGGTTATCTACTCTTGTACATTTGAAATTGGTAAGTTGTGATGTTTTGGATAAAACAGAGACCAACTTAGGCCAATTGTGTAAAGTGTTAGTCTTGATAAAGAATCTGCACTATCTCTTGAATATTTGACAAGGGAGTCTTATATGTCAAGAGGACAGTGGGAGTCTCAAAGCTCTTGAAAGTTTCAAGACTTAATCAAGAATAAAACCTAAAGTCCTTCACTAGCACACGACTTGAGGTTTATAACCTATCGTGTTGAAATTTTTGTGCCTATTCAAGTTGGCTTTGCATAGGAGTTCTGAGAGTTCTCAATTGGTTGCACAACTACTTGGAAGCAATGGCAGGCACCTGAGCTGCCAAATGGCAAGAATTTAAGATTGCACAAGTTTAATCAATATGAGTTTGGATTTGTCACTAACCTTGTCTTGTGATTATGGTTTTGACAAATTCACATGGATAAGAACACATACACTATTAAATCTAAGTGTCATAAGGTTTCTCTCCGATTCATGAAAATGATGGTGAGGAAACACTTTCACTAAGTAGATTTTAGCTAGATAGCAATTGTGATATTTGCATTCTCAAAGTCGTTAGTGGAGCGTGTGTGGTTTACCGGCACACTAACATGGACTTGTGAGAAGTGGCAAAGGTCTAAACAATTGAGACTATGATTACGGCATCCCTTTTCATAGTTCTCAAATTGTTTAGACACACATGTGAGCTATCTAAGAGAGGTGTATGATTTTGATAAAGTTTTATCAAAACAATCTAGTATCAGAAATCTGAACTTTGGTAAGAAAGTCAGCTGATTTCTGAGTACATGTCAAAGCTAGTGGGAGCATAAGTGTTATGCTAATAATCATCATGTTAGTGGGAGCATGATAATTATGACAAAGGTTGCAAGTTAGCAATGTTAATTATAGAAAACAAAAGTTTCAATTCGTGAGGTTGCAGGGGTTGAAAAAGTTGTTTTGCTATAATTAAGGGAGAGGAAATTATACTTCATTTCAATTCTAAAAGCTTAGATTGAGATTTTAATCGTATTTAATCAAGGATATATATATGAATTTCATGTTGGAATGGCTCAACATAAGGAAATTCTATATATGGGTCCATTATTTGCGTTCTAAAATTCGATTATGATTACGGCATCCCTTTTCATAATCTGAATTTTGAGAACTTGGCAAATTGAAATGGAAATATTATAGCAAAAGACTGTTTTAGTCTTTATGTGAGACATCATGAATCGTGTCCCACATGCTTCGGATATAGGATCGATTACATGTGCTATATTCATCCTTTCTAAAATTTTCCAAATGCCTGGGGCATTATGAAGGGAAAAGGTCTAGAATTGGATATGACTAAAATGATTAACCAATTGTCGAGGACAATCTAAGGTTTACCAAAGATTGGTTGCTCAAGGACAGTTGGAAGTATAATGTTAATTCTGGAAGGACCATATTGACATAATCTGTAAGGAGGCAACTCTTGTTCAGAAGTGATAGTCAAAATGGAATATGGAAATGTTTCAAAGTTAGAAATTATTCAATCTGTGTAAGATTAGGAAACTTAATGAAAGAAGGATGTTTCCAAGGAGCTGATCTCCTTTGGAATGCTCTGTAATGATTGTTGTCAAGTCTTTCTGACTTCGTGCATAATCATTAAGAGGATCAATGCATATAAGTTTAGAATCTAACAGATTTCAGTAAATGGCATGAATTTGGAATTCTT
This sequence comes from Lactuca virosa, assembly GCF_052849685.1. Lineage (NCBI taxonomy): Eukaryota > Viridiplantae > Streptophyta > Magnoliopsida > Asterales > Asteraceae > Lactuca > Lactuca virosa. The sequence continues at coordinate 404,582,504 of NC_136430.1, read as the reverse complement.
GCATTTGCAGTAAGGATTTGGGACTGTGAAAAGAGGATCATTGGAGTGATGTTCAATTGATCTATTTTACAAAGTAAAGATCATAGACAAACATAGTATGCATACTTGGTGTATGGCATGACTAGTGTTTAGAAAACATAGTGTACATGCTTGGAGCATGGGACAACTATTGTTTTAAATTCAAGTATAAAGTTGATAAAACCGAAACAATGAATAATGAGTAATCAGTATGGTGATAAATAAAAGTGTTTATTTATATTCATAGGGTTTGATACCATATTTGATTCATTTATTCTTGTGTTTCACTTTGCATGTTTTGACTTCCAGAATAACTAAGTCGCTCTTCCTGAATGATTAAGTTATTCAAACCATCCACAGTCGGTCATATGTTGGAAGTAGATATGAATCAAGACTGTCATGGGTTGGTTTGTAGAGGTCCAAGTTGGTGGACAAAGTGGTGCTACAACACTCATGAGTGCTCATAAGTTCTGAGTATTGGATTCAACCCGCGTTCATTTGAATCACTTCATGGATTTTATCACGAGTGATCATGAGACGATAATATCTTATATTCTTCAAACCTAGAGATATGAGTTGTTACTATGAGTTGGTTATATATTGATTGCACGAAAACGCATTGGTAACTCGATGTTATAAAACGTGCCTTTGTGTATGATTCAACAAGTAGTAGAACAAGCCATATGAGTCGAAGTTTATCCATTCCTTTTACCTTCGGGATAAAAGCGATATCTGTGGGCCCCTCGATGATTTAAAGATGATACATGTGAGTGCTTGGCCAAGCCAGGACTGATTTGATTTGTTCAATCAGTCAGTCATCATGAATCGGAAATCGGGAAACAACAAATGGACAGAGATAATGATTGATAATCCATGTCTCAGTCCATATGATATCTAGAATGGAGGAATATATGATCCCTTATCTAATGGACAAGTCATTGACAAAGGTCAGAGTTCATCGACAAGGTCAGAGTTCGACAGAAGCTTTTGAGAGCTACGATTGCTGATCGGTTCCTGAAGTCATACGCAATAATAGTTTTAGACTTATCCAAGTGGGAGACTGTTGGATTAATGTCTAAGTCCATAACTATAATTGGTAAGACTTGACCCGACCCGGCATGGTCCATTTGGGTTGCATGGCATCATGCATTTGGATAGACTATATTGAGAGAAATAACACTTAAGGTTGGTTAATATATTATAAGTTCTAATATATTAATAAGGTTAGTTAATTAGTATTGATCAAGAATTAATTTGGAATTAATTAAGTGATCAAAAGGAGACTAATTAAATATATGGGTTGATTGTGTAAATCATTCATTCTTATATATGTGGGCTTGTGATCCAAGATTCCTTATGTTGGACTAAGTCCATGGGGTGACCCATGGATACTCCATGGAGGTTAAAATCCATGGAGCATAAGGAATGGGTAAAGTTATGAGTTACATGGTGTAACCCTAATAGCCACCATATAAAAGAATCCCATGGCTCAAGAAATCGTGCACTAATGTGTGAGTGTGAGGGCTAGACGATTTCAAGGAGTGTTCAAGTTTCTCTCAAGTTATTCCAAGTGTATTTGGTGTTGTGTGAACCATTTGAGGTGTCACACTTGGGGCACTAGGCACTCAAGCTTCATAAAGACATTCTACATCAAAGAGGTATGTATTCTATCTTGTTATATTTATTATTTTGTATGCTAGATTAGGATAATACCTTGGATGTTCATAATTGTATGTATAATAGAGAAAACATAGATCCAAGGTATTTAGGGTTGCATGTACACTTAGGAGTGTTAGAATGCTCATAACCCAACAATGCGGTGGTTTGTGGTATATGATTTATTTTGGGACGAATTGGAGTTATCAGGTAGAGCCTTGGGAAAAGGTACAGGTAGGTGTGGAAGGTAGTATTGGGCCCGTACCACTGAAAGCACAGGACCTGTACCCGAACCAATGTTAGATCTGACAGCTCTAAGGAGGACCGGTATGGGAAGATCCCCTATATATATGTCCTGATTATTATGGTTTATGAAATTTCCGTTCAGCATGGTGGTGACATGATTTGGGACAGGGGGATCAGGATCAGGATCAGGATCAGGATCGGGATCTGCATCTGGATCGGGCAGCGGTACTGAGCCTATTGATGAGAGGATGCGCGACATCATCGCAGCCGAGGTTACGAAGGGAATCCTTGACGCTACCCTAGTGATATTTGGGACGATCAAGGAGGGGATTATGGAGATTATGTAGGAGAGGCTCAGGTCATTTAGAGCCGAGATTGTTGCGGGCCAGGTCGGAGCCCGAACTCCCTCGTTCCGGGAGTTCAAGGCGTGTGGAGCGCCAGAGTTTTTCGGGGTCAAGGACCCCATTGTTAGCCGACGCTGGGTGGCGGATATTGAGAACGCCCAACGTACGATTTCCTTCCCTGATGCGACAAAGGTGGGTTTTGCTTCATGTATGCTACGAGACAGAGCCCGAGATTGGTGGGGAGAGATGACCAGCCAGGTGGGAGCAGCCGGTGTGGCTGAGATGACGTGGGCCGAGTTCGTTCGGCGATTTGATGCGGAGTTTGCACCACCTATTGAGGTGAAACGACTTGTGAGGGAGTTTCATGACCTTCAACAGACCACCGAGACTGTGCCGGAGATCACCGCCAAGTTTCGGGAACGAGCTTTGTTTATCCCACAGTACGCTACGGATGAGGATATGAGGCAGACGACATATCATTCCATGTTGAGGGATGATATTCGAGAGTTTGTGAGCTTTACAGGGTGCAAAACCCTGAATGAGATGGTGGAGAAGGCCCGTGAGCGGGAAATGGAGTTGGTCTTCCCCACCAAGCGAAAGCCTGAGTAGGCACAGGCGGCGGTGGGTCAGGCTAAAAAGCCTAAGACCTCAGACACTTCCAACAGGGGCCAGCAGGGTCGTGGCCGGTGTGCCAAGTGCGGCAAAATGCACAGTGGGGCTTGTCGAGCGGCAGGCTTGGGATGTTATGCTTGTGGCCAATCGGGCCACATGATCAGGGATTGCTCCAAGAAGGGCTTGATTTGTTTTCACTGCAAACAGACCGGCCATAAAAAGGCTGATTGTCCGAAGTTGCAGGGAGGGGGAGGAGCAGTGGTGGCGCCCGCGCCCGCCACAATGAGGATCACAGATGATTGCCCTGCTAAGGCGGATGCTCCAGCGGTGAGGAGCCACGCCTTCCAGCTGACTACCGAGGAGGCTCGGGTAGAGCCAGATGTCGTGGCTGGTATGTATTTATTCTTCCCTGCTCTTTATTTATTTGTATTGCTTATATGTGCATTGTGTTTATGTATATGGACCTTTTTGGTCAATGGTGTGTCAGCTCATGTTTTGTTTGATTCGGGAGCTACCCGGTCATTTGTGTCTCTTGCGCTTAGTAAGAAGTTTCGGGATGCGCCGGGAACCTTGGATTCCCCGCTTGAGGTAGAGATTGCTGACGACCGCAATGTGAGTGCTGCGAGGGTGTATCAGGATTGTGTCCTGAATGTGCTTGGAGAGAGGTTTCGCGTTGACTTGGTTCCGATACCGTTGCGAGGGCTGAAGGTGATTGGCGGGATGGATTAGTTAAGGGCCAATGGGGCCATGATCGATTGCGAGCGTCATTTAGTGAGGGTTCAAACCCCAAGTGGGGGAGAACTGGTTATACATAGTGAGAGGGCCTTGCAGGGGCCGACCCTCTGTTCGGCTGCGAGGGCAAGGAGATTTCTGCAACAAGGATGTACGAGATTTCTGGCTTATTTCTCGGATACGAGGATTGAGACCATGACAGATGTGGGCACTATGCCAGTTGTACAGGAATTTTGGGATGTTTTTCTCGAAGAGTTACCAGGAGTGCCTCCAGAGAGGCAGGTTGAGTTTCGCATTGATTTGGTGCCGGGTCCCTCCCTGATAGCAAAGGCACCATACCGACTAGCACCGCCTGAGATGCATGAGCTATCTACGCAGCTTCAGGAGCTGCTGCCTGCTAGACCGAGGGTTCATCCGTCCGAGCAGTTCCCCGTGGGGAGCTCCGATCCTGTTCGTGAAGAAGAAGGATGGATCGCACATGATGTGCATTGATTATCAGGAACTGAACAAACTGACGGTGAAGAGTCGTTATCCGTTACCGAGGATCGATGATTTGTTTGATCGGCTACAGGGTACGTCTTGGTTTTCCAAGATTGATCTTCAGTCGGGATACCATCAGATGAGGATTCAGGATGAGGACATACCGAAGACAGCTTTCAGGACTTGGTATGGGCATTACGAGTTTGTGGTGATGCCGTTTGGGCTCACCAATGCCCCAACAGCGTTCATGGATCTCATGAACAGGGTGTGTAGACCGATGTTAGATCGGCCGGTGATCGTTTTTATTGATGATATCCTGGTCTACTCTACGACTAAGGAGCATCACGAGCAGCATTTGAGGGAGGTATTGGAGACTCTGAGAGCGGAGAGATTGTATGCCAAGTTCTCCAAGTGTGATTTTTGGTTGCGGGAGGTACAGTTTTTTGGGCACATCATCAATCAGGAGGGTATTTCGGTTGATCCAGCTAAGGTTGAGGCAGTGATTGTTGGATATAGTGTCTAAGTCCATAACTATATTTGGTATGTACTTGACCCAACCCGGCATGGTCCATTTGGGTTGCACTTCACCCGAACAATTTATGGATAATCGTTTGAGAATAGTATAAGTTATGATTTATTAATATATTATAAGTCCTAATATATTAATATAAAATCATATTATTTAATTAGTATTGATCTATAATTAATCTAGAATTAATTTAGAGATCAAAAGTATGACTAATTAAATATGGGCTCTTGTATTTATATAGTGTGGGCTAATGCTTATTTGGAATGGGCTAGGCTTGCATGGAAAGTCCATGGATACTCCATGGAGCTTTAACCTATGGATCTCATGGAAATGAAAAGACATGGGTATTAGGGTTTACATGGATGTAACCCTAATCCACCACACTATATAAAGGAGGCTTTGGTTCTTGAAATCACACGAGTTGTGGTGAGTAAAGTAAGAGGGCCGATTTCAAGAAGGTGATTACTATTCTCTCAAAGTTCCAAGTTTGTGGTGATTTGTGATTTCCATTTGAGGCATCCACACTATTGGTGCTAGGCTCTAAAACTCCAAGCAATCAACTACAACTACAAGGTAAGTAATTCTACTAGCTTTATTTGATTCAAGTTCCCCATGCCATGCTAGATAGGATAAGAACCTTGAAAAATAATTATTTGCATGTATCATAGTCAAACATAGATCCAAGGTTTCTAGGGTTGCATGTACACCATAGGAGTGTTAGAATGCTCAAAACCCAACAGTAGTATCAGAGCCTGGTTTGTTTATTTGATACTTGATGCAAAAAAAAAACTTGAAAATCGAAGTTTTGTTCAAAAGCTCGTATCAAAATTTCAAGTTTTGTATATGTTTTTACGATTCTTGAAATTTTTGATATGAACATTCATAAACATATGAGTTTAGAAGATCATAGAAATTATGTGCTAATAATTGATTAGATTAATTCTTGATCTTTATGTGTTTTAATGGAGTCCATAACTAGTTCTTAAGTTATGGATAACCAAAAGTCACATTTATAAATAACCATTAAAAGAACACATAGGTTACAAAAAAAAAATGAAGAGTCTTCATTTTTAATAACCATTAACTCATAAGTTATGAGAAATGAAAAGTTTTGAAAGTTTACAAAACTTGCCCTCAAGTTTTGGAACATGTAAAGTCATATTAAGAACTTTAGTTCCAATCCCTAGAATTTTAAAAGTTAAAATTAAACCCTTATACTTTATAATATTATAAGTTTAATAATATTTATATATGTATAAGATCAAGTCGTCTTACCGCTAGTACGCCTCATTCACGAAGCCGGTCTATAAGGGGGGTATAAGGTTGTTGCCTATAAAATGGCAACTAAATGGGTGTCCACTCTCACCCACCGCTTCCTTGATCGGTGGAGGGTCGTTAGCCGAACGGGTAGGACAAGGACTTATAAATTCTCATTAAAAGTATAATGATAATACTAAAGTAACTAAACTTGATTGAATTCCCAATCTTAGTTATTTTAGGAAAATGTGAATAAGGTGCTAATCCATGAAATTACACTTTACACTTTGTTTAAGTCGTTAGTGGAGCATGTGTGGTTAACCGGCACACTAACTTGAACTTAACAAGGTAGGTAAAGGGTGACTTAATGTTTATCATAGTATCGATGGAGCGTGTGTGGTTAACCGGCACATCGATTGAGGGGTAATGCATTAAGGGTACCAAGTAATTTGCATGGTTACTTCACACCTTGTTTTGTGATCCTCGGCATCCCAGTCACAAAACTTGAAGGGCACACTCGAGATTGAAACATGCCATTGAAGAAAGTTCAATGAATCTCAAAGAATCTAGGAGTTTCTAAACCAATTAAAACCTAATTAAATATTTCGTTTTTCATGGTGGAAATTGGTGAATCGTCATTCACCTACCTTCAAATATCTTATAGCTTAGATTACGACACCCCTCTTCTAAGTTATAAAATATTGTGTTGGGTCCTAGCCTTAATATTACATTTGGGTGTTTTGTTAAGGACTATCTCTATATCTAATCTAATCTATTCCCTCTTCTCTTTAGATGTCTTCCAATAACAATGCTTCTGGCTCAAACCCTACTAGCTCATTCTCTCTCATGAATCTTTGTGGGAGAGTCATCTTTGATGGGTCCAACTTTACAGATTGGATCAGAAACATCAGGATGGTCACTCAGTATGAGAACAAAGAATATGTTCTCGACAAGGAGCTGAAGGTACCCGAGCCAACTGCTACTCCTGAAGAGCTTGTTGAATATGAGGTACATGAAAGAGATGCTACAAAAGTGGCATGCATCATGATGGTCACCATGACAGCCGAGCTCCAAAAGTCCTATGAGGACTATTATCCTTTTGAGATGCACTAGGACTTGATGGACCGCTACCATCAAAGTGCTCGTCAAGAGCGATATGAAATAGTCTCCTCCATGATAACAACCCGAATGAAGGATGGTGAACCCATCACGGGCCACATGCAGAAAATGCAAAGGTATGTGGACCGTTTACTGAAGCTGAATGTGAATTTCCCTGAGGAGTTAGCAATAGACATCATTTTGCACTCCTTGCCATCGTGTTATGATCAATTCCGCATGACATATCACATGAACAAGGAAGAAGTCACCCTCAGCAAACTTCAAGGACTCTTGAAGACCGCCGAAAGTGGTCTAAAGGGTAAGTCGGTTGTTACTACTCCTACTCCTACTCCAACTGCGGCCAATGTCTTGGCAATCGGGCATGGCAAAGGGAAGAAGAGAAAGAACCCTTCTAAGGGTACCAAGGGTAAGACCCTTGAAGGCTCCTCTTCAATCAAAATCAAGAAAGGTTTTGTCACTCCTTCTTCTAACCCTAATGAGGCTGAATGCTTCTATTGCCATGAAAAGTCGCACTGGAAGCGAAACTGCCCAAAGTATCAGCAAGATTTGAAGGATGGGAAAGTAAAACCCAACCATGCAGGTATATACACTATATTGTCTAATAACTCACCTCATTCTAAGTCTTGTGTCCTTGATACAGGTTGTGGTATTCACATATGTTGTGATTTGCAGGGACTAAAAAGAAGTGAAAATGTGGAGCAGGGAAAGATAAACTTGATCATGGGAAACAGGAAAGCTTCACCTGTCACCAAGATAGGAGTTTATTCCTTAGTGCTAAATAGTGGGTTTACATTAGATTTGAATAAATGTTATTATTCGCCAGAAATGGCAAGAAATGTTATTTCCTTTCATGCATTGTATAAACAAGGTTTTACCTTTTATTTTGATAATAATAATGGTAGTATTGATGCTTTCTTTAATAATGTTCTTTATTTTAAAGCATTACCTTGTGATGGCGTGTATGAAACTGTATCTGTTGTAGATAGTCTAGGAAATAATGTATTGTGTATTAACTCTTCCACTAGCTTAGATAAAGCATCCTTATGGCATTGTCGTCTTGGACATGTAAGCAAGAAACGCATAGGCCAACTCCAAAAGGATGGAGTCTTGGAGTCATTTGACCTAAAGTTAGATGATAGTTGTGAATCTTGTTTGCTTGGTAAAATGACAAAGTCACCTTTTACTGGCACTTGTGCTAGGGGTGAAGGTTTGTTGGACCTCATACACACGGATGTGTGTGGACCCTTCAGAACCGCCACAAGAGATGCTAATCGGTTCTATGTGACTTTTACTGATGATTTTAGTAGATATGGATATGTCTACCTAATCAAGCATAAGTCAGAAACCTTTAAGAAATTCAAAGAGTTTAAGCAAGAAGTGGAGAATCAGTTGGACAGGAACATTAAGATGCTTCGATCCGATCGTGGTGGTGAGTATCTTAGTACTGAGTTCCTTGACTATCTTAAGGAATGTGGGGTTGTCTCACAATTGACACCTCCTAGGACACCACAGTTGAATGGTGTAGCTGAGAGGCGCAATCGGGCCTTGTTGGACATGGTTCGTTCCATGATGAGTCGAGCTTCGCTACCAATCTCATTTTGGGGGTATGCCTTAGAGACTGCCACCCATATCCTTAATCTAGTCCCTACAAAGAAGGTTTCCAAAACACCTCACGAGGTGTGGACTGGAAAAGTTCCCAATATAGACCACATCAAGATTTGGGGTTGCGAGGTTTTCGTGAGAAGCGAGACTCACGATAAGCTCAAACCCCGAAGCGAAAGGTGTATTTTCATCGGCTACCCACAGAAATCATTTGGTTACATCTTCTACAGACCCAGTGATAATGTGGTCTTTGTAGCAAGAAGAGGATTCTTTCGAGAGAGAGAATTCATGAGCCAAGGAGACAGTGGGAGGCAAATTGACCTTGAGGAAATTTAAGAGTCAAGTGGTGAAGGAACCTCAAACCCTAGCCCTCAACCTGAGGAGGAAACTCCTGTTGAGCCGACTGAAGAATCTATACCTCTGAGGCGTTCCACCAGAGTTAGGAATGCACCTGAGCATTATTATGGTTTTCATATTACTGCAGAAGGTGAGACACTTATCAGTGATAACACACTGGTAAATCTGGATGAGCCTAACTGCTACACGGAAGCCATGGCAGGCCCTGAGGCTGCTAAATGGAAAGAGGCTATGGATAGCGAGATACAGTCCATGTATGACAATCAAGTTTGGAACTTGGGTGACAATGTACCTGATCGTAAGATAGTTGGGTGCAAATGGATCTTCAAGAAGAACACCGACATGGATGGTAATGTACACACTTATAAGGCACGACTGGTTGCAAAGGGTTATTCTCAAACTCCGGGAGTTGATTATGATGAGACCTTTTCACCAGTGGCCAAGATTAAGTCTATTAGGGTTCTGTTAGCCATTGCTGCATTTCATGATTATGAAATATGGCAAATGGATGTCAAAACCGCTTTCCTTAATGGAAAGTTGACTGAAGATGTTTACATGGTTCAGCCAGAGGGTTTTGTCAGTACAGAGTACCCCAGTAGAGTGTGTAAGCTCGAGAAATCCATTTATGGATTAAAACAGGCACCTCGCAGATGGAATCTTTGCTTTGATGAGAAAGTCAAAGAGTTTGGCTTTTTAATTAGTGAAGATGAATCTTGTGTCTATATCAAGGCTAGTAGGAGTATAGTCAGCTTTTTGGTACTGTATGTGGATGACATACTACTCATAGGAAATGACATCCCAACCCTGCAGGAAGTAAAGTCCTGGCTTGGAAAGTGTTTCGCTATGAAGGACCTTGGAGAAGCTGCCTATATCCTAGGGATAAGGATTTTGAGAAACAGGAGTAAAAGACTAATTGGACTTAGTCAAAGCACCTATGTGGACAAAGTGTTGAAAAGGTTCAACATGCATAACTCCAAGAAAGGAGAGTTACCCATCCAGAGTAACGCCAGATTGAGTAAGACACAAAGCCCTAGTACTGAGGCTGAGATAGCAGAAATGAGTCGAATACCTTATGCTTCAGCTGTAGGATCGATCATGTATGCTATGACGTGTACTCGACCTGATGTAGCCTTTGCTTTGAGCATGGTTAGCAGGTATCAGGGGAACCCTGGCAAGGCATACTGGACTGCGGTAAAGAGTATCCTCAAGTACCTACGGAGGACTAAGGACTGGGTCCTTACCCTCGGTGGCAGTGAGGACTTGAGAGTTGTAGGGTACAGTGATGCTAGCTTTCAGACTGACAGGGATAATTTCCGCTCTTAGTCGGGCTGGGTCTTTACTCTAAACGGAGGGGCAATTACTTGGAAAAGTTCCAAGCAGGAGACAGTGGCTGATTCCACTTGTGAATCAGAGTATATAGCAGCAAGCGAGGCAGCAAAGGAGGCTATATGGCTAAAGAACTTCATCGGAGACCTTGGAGTTGTACCAGCTATAAAGGAGCCAATGGAGATTTCTGTGACAACAATAGTGCGGTTGCCTTAGCCAAGGAACCAAGAGATCATGGGAGATCCAGACACATTGATAGAAAATATCACTTCATCAGACATCGAATAGAAGAAGGAATCCTCGTGGCAAAGAGGGTATCATCGGATGAGAACCCAGCAGATGCCCTCACGAAGGGACTGACTCGGGCTAAGCATCTCCAGCATGCTCGGAGCATAGGGCTGAAGGATGATATTAGTTTTAGTAGTTAGATAATCTTGAAATTTGTAAAATGTAATTGACATTTGATGATAAATAAAAGCTGTTATTTATGAGTAAAGTGTTGCTATCTCTTGTCAATCGTTTACTATTATTTCTTTTTGCATGTTTTGACTTCCAGAATAATTATGTTATGGTTTATATCATATTATTCAAACTCTCCACAGTCGGTCATATGTTGGAAGTAGATATGAATCAAGACTGTCATGGGTTGGCTTGTAGAGGTCTAAGATGTTAGACAAAGCGGGGCTACAACACTCATGAGTGCTCATAAGTTCTGAGTATTGGATTCAACCCACGTTCACTTGTATCACTTCATGGAATTTATCTCGAGTGATCATGAGACGGTAATATCATATAAGTCTTCAAACCTAGAGATATGATTTGTTGCCTATGAGTTAGTTATGCATTGATTGCACGAAAACGCATTGGTAACTCGATGTTATAAACCGTGCTTTTGTGTGTAATTCAACAAGTAGCAGAGCAAACTTATGAGTCGAAGTTTATCTGTTCCTTCTAGGATTAGAAGCGATATCTGGGCCCCTCGATGATTTTGTTTTGACCTATGTACCGGGCCCGGTCAGAACTAAATTGATGTGTTCAGTTAAGTTCTATGTCAAACAAATCGGAAACCGGGAAACAAATGTTGGACAATAAGCAAGACCATGTTCCATGTATTTGTCCGGCTGATATCTAGAACAGAGGATTATATGATCACTTATCTAAAATGGCGCTTCATAGTTCAACAGAGTTTTAAGAGCTACGATTGCTGATCAGTTCCTGAAGTCATACTTGCAACTATAGTTATTAGACTTATCCAAGTGGGAGACTGTTGGATATAGTGTCTAAGTCCATAACTATATTTGATATGTACTTGACCCGACCCGGCATGGTCCATTTGGGTTGCACTTCACCCGAACAATTTATGGATAATCGTTTGAGCATAGTATAAGTTATGATTTATTAATATATTATAAGTCCTAATATATTAATATAAAATCATATTATTTAATTAGTATTGATCTATAATTAATCTAGAATTAATTTAGAGATCAAAAGTATGACTAATTAAATATGGGCTCTTGTATTTATATAGTGTGGGCTAATGCTTATTTGGAATGGGCTAGGCTTGCATGGAAAGTCCATGGATACTCCATGGAGGTTTAACCCATGGATCTCATGGAAATGAAAAGACATGGGTATTAGGGTTTACATGGATGTAACCCTAATCCACCACACTATATAAAGGAGGCTTTGGTTCTTGAAATCACACGAGTTGTGGTGAGTAAAGTAAGAGGGCCGATTTCAAGAAGGTGATTACTATTCTCTCAAAGTTCCAAGTTTGTGGTGATTTGTGATTTCCATTTGAGGCATCCACACTATTGGTGCTAGGCTCTAAAACTCCAAGCAATCAACTACAACTACAAGGTAAGTAATTCTACTAGCTTTATTTGATTCAAGTTCCCCATGCCATGCTAGATAGGATAAGAACCTTGAAAAATAATTATTTGCATGTATCATAGTCAAACATAGATCCAAGGTTTCTAGGGTTGCATGTACACCATAGGAGTGTTAGAATGCTCAAAAACCAACAGTGATGCAGTGGGAAGCACCGAAGAATGCTTCCGAGATCTGTAGCTTCTTGGGTCTAGCGGGCTATTATCGGAGATTCATCCAGGATTTCTCCAAGATTGTTGTGCCCTTAACCCGCTTGACCAAGAAGAATGTGACATTTCAATGGGGTGCGGATCAGCAGTTGGCTTTTGAGACCCTGAGACGGAAGTTATGCGAGGCTCTGATTCTAGTACGTACTACCCGAGGGGTTAGATGATTTGGTGGTGTACTGCGACGCGTCGATTTCAGGGTTAGGTATGGTACTGATGCAGAGGGGGCATGTGATAGCTTACGCCTCGAGGAAGTTGAAGAATCATGAGGCGAGTTACTCCACTCATGACCTGGAATTGGGGGCAGTGGTGTTTGCCCTCAAGATTTGGAGGCATTACTTGTATGGAGTGAGGTGCACCATCTATACTGATCACAAGAGTTTGAAGTATTTGATGGATCAACAGAACGTCAACATGCGACAGAGGAGGTGGTTGGATGTGCTAAAGGTTTATGATTGTGAGATCCTATACCATCCTGGGAAGGCCAACGTGGTGGCCGATGCACTGAGTCGCAAGGCAGAAAGTTCCCCGATTGGGAAAGTTTGTTTGAGGATGACCGTGATCTCTCCATTGTTGGATATGATCAAGGAGGCTCAGGTCGAGGGGGTGAAGAAGGAGAATTGGAAGATAGAGCAGATTCGGGGGCAATATCCTTTGTTTGTTAAGGATAGTCGTGGTGTTTTGACACAGTGCGGCCGAGTTTGGGTACCGGTGACTGGGGGAGTGAGGCAGAAGATATTGGAGGAGGCGCACAAGTCCAAATTCTCTATACATCCAGGGGCTACGAAAATGTATAGAGACCTGAGACGGAGTTATTGGTGGCCCTGCATGAAGCGGGAGATCTCCTGGTTTGTGGAGTGGTGGTTGACCTGTAGGAAGGTCAAGGCCGAGCACCAGCGGCCTCATGGCAAGGTTCAGCCACTACCCATTTCCATGTGGAAGTGGGAAGAGATCACTGTGGACTTCATCACGAAGTTACCAAGGACGGAAAGGGGTGTGGACGCCATATGGGTGATCGTAGATAGATTGACGAAGAGTGCCCACTTCATTCCGATTTCTGAGAGTATATCCACTGAAAAGTTGGCGGATATTTATGTGCGAGAGGTACTGGCTAGACACGGGGTGCCTGTATCGGTAGTCTCTGACATGGATGTTCAGTTTACATCCAGGTTCTGGAAGAAGTTCCACGAGGAACTGGGCACTCAGCTGCATTTTAGTACGGCGTACCACCCTTAGACAGATGGCCAGAGCGAGAGGATGATTCAGACACTGGAGGATATGCTGCGACCATGTGTGTTGGATTTTGGAGGAAGCTGGGATATGTACCTTCCACTGGCAGAATTTTCATACAATAACAGTTACCATGCCAGTATCGACCGACGTCTATTTGAGATGTTGTATGGCAGGAGATGTAGGACTCTGGTTTGTTGGGACGAGGTTGGGCACCAGGTCATGGGGAGCATTGAATTAGTGCTCACGACTACCGAGTGGATTCCGCAGGTGCGCGACCGGCTGCGAGTCGCGCAGATCCGTCAGAAACGTTATGCTGACCGATGGCGATCGGACCTTGAGTTTCAGGTGGGGGATTTTGTGTTTCTGAAGGTGTCGCCCTGGAAGGGGATTATCAGGTTTTGGAAGAGGGGCAAGATGGGGCCTCAGTTCATAGGCCCGTTCAGGATCACGGCCCGGGTGGGCAAGGTGGCATATCGCTTGGATCTGCCGGAGTAACTTAGCCAGATTCACAACACCTTCCATGTGTCTCAACTTCAGAAGTGTGTCACCGATGAGTCCACAGTCATTTCACTGGACGATATTCAGGTAGATGGAAGCCTGAACTACATCGAGAGGCCGGTTGCCATCTTAGACAGGAAGACAAAGGGTCTTCGGAACAAGGAAGAGAAGCTTGTAAAGGTGCAATTGAATGGACATGGGAGCCGGATGAGGAGATGCGGGAGCATTATCCTGATCTATTCGTAGCCATGGACTTCGAGGACGAAGTCTAGTTCAAGTGGGGGAGAGTTGTAACACTCCAAATCAGGTATGACCTTGTAGCCCTTGAAGTATTTCAAATATAACATAAGAAGCCCTTAAGTACGCTGGGCGTACTTATGAGTACGCTTAGCGTACTTGGCAAGGAGGATCGCGGAGGGGCAACACGTACGCTGGGCGTACCAGGAGTACGCTGTGCGTACGTGTCGGATGTCCACACCCTAAATTCCGGACTTGAGACCTATATAAACACCCTTAACTCATTTGAGCCTCACCCTAAACAGCCTCCTTCACCTTCAAACGCCTCTGAAAACCCTAATATCATTTGTGAGTGTATTTTGAGCCTTAAGAGTGCATTTGTGGTCCTTATAGTGTTCATTCAAGAAGGAGAAGTTGTCAAGGAAGCTTGGAGTGTCATCTGGCTTCAAGAATCTGCATATAGTCGACCTTGAGGAGCTTATGGAGGTATAAAGCTTGGACCTTTCCATCTTCATCTCTAGATCTAGCTAGGGTTTTCTAGTTTTGTCCCCTTTGTTGATTTCGGATCTCCTATTGTGAGTTGAGCAACTCCAGAGGATGGAAATGATAGATCTGAGGTTCTTTGGTCTGTTTGCAACATAAAAATTGAGTCTTGGTGGGTGTTTTGACCTCATGCATGGGTTAAGAACCTTAAAAAGGTCTTAATGGGGGTGTTGGGAGCATATGATACATGCAAAGGCATAAAGTTGCCAACTTTATGCCCTAGGTCGTCTTAATAAGCTTAGATCTGACTTTTGGACGTAAGGGAATCGAGTATTAGACACTTAATGGAGAAAGTTCTTAATATGTTAGTACGATGGGCGTAACCTAGCGTACGTTGCACGTAAGTCCCAGAGACCCAGCATGCTGCGCGTACCAGGGTGGTACGCCAAGCGTACGCACCACAGATGGGCTTGGATTTGTTTTGGGCCTTTGAGCTGTTGGGCCCAATTTGGTTATTGGACTTTGTTGCATTTTGGGAATAGTGGGCCATTTTATCTGTTTTGGGCCATTGATGTTATGATAGGGCCTTATTGGGCCAAGAGGCCCATTAATGATTTTTGGACATGGACTTGGGCCCATTAACAAAGAAAGGATATTTGGGCCTTTAGGGAAGGACTTGGGGTTTGGGTTTCCCTTTGATCAAGTGAAGTCCTAACATTGGTTAATGTTATTATTCAGCGCGGGTAATTGCAGACAATTAGGAGAGCAACTTTCAGATTCTTCAGACAGAGGTGAGTCTCCTCACCATACCAATGGTCTAAGGCACCAAGGCCGACCCATTTTATGATGTGTAGTATCCTAGTTGAGATTGTATTATGTGACATGTTAGTTGGTATGAGCTAGGAAGTATGCTATTGATGTATGTGGTATGTTGTATGGAAGACCATGGGATAGCCCATGACACTTGGATGTAAGACCATGTGGAGAGCCCATGGCTTTCCTATCAAAGACCATGGGAGAGCCCATGACACTTAGGTGTAAGACCATGTGGAGAGCCCATGGCATCCTGGAGTAAGACCCTGGGGACGAGCCCACGGCATCCTTATCGGTTGTATGCATGGATTATGTGATTTGTATAACTATTATAGCTAGTATGATATGTTGTATGTGGTTTGTGTGTGGTATGCTCTGGGGAACTCACTAAACATTAGCTTACAGTTTGCGGATTTGTTTCAGGTACATCTGAGCCCAAGGGCAAGGGCAAGGCATGATGGCACGGCGTGCACTCTCACTCGAACATTTTATGGGACACTCTGATATTTTGGAAATAAAGTTGTAATTGATATGATTTTGAAAACAATTGTAACTGATTTTTGTGGATGATGAACATGCATTTTGGATAATTAAAAATGAAAATTTTCTTTTGAAAATTGGGCCGTTACATTATTGGATCTCATACATACGGATGTGTGTGGACCCTTTAGATCCACCACAATGGATGCAAGCCGCTTCTATGTGACTTTTATTGATGATTATAGCAGATATGTGTATATCTACTTAATCAAGCACGAGTCAGAAACCTTTGAAAAGTTCAAAGAGGTTAAACAGGAAGTGGAGAATCAGCTGGGCAGGAAAATTAAGATGCTCCGATCCGATCGAGGTGGTGAGCACCTTAGTCTTGAATTCCACAACTACCTCAAGGAATGTGGAATCGTTTCGCAATTGACACCACCTAGGACACCCGCAGTTGAATGGTGTGGCTGAGAGGCGCAATTGAACCTTGTTGGACATGGTTCGTTCCATAATGAGTCGTGCTTCGTTACCTATCTCATTTTGGGGGTATGCCTTAGAGACTGCCGCCCATATCCTTAATCTAGTCCCAACTAAGACGGTTGCCAAAACACCTCACGAGATGTGGATAGGGAAAGTTCCCTCGTTAGCACATACTAAGGTTTGGGGTTGTGAGGCTTCCGTAAGACTAGAGACTCATGACAAGCTCGAACCTCGAAGTGAGCGATGTATTTTCATCGGCTATCCACAAACGTCCTTTGGATATCTCTTCTATAGATCGAGTGAAAATGTTGTCTTCGTTGCGAGGAAAGGGGTTTTCCGAGAAAGATAACTCATATGCCAAGAGGACAGTGGGAGGCAAATTGATCTTGAAGAGCTTCAAGAATCAAGCGATGAAGGAACCTCTAACACTGACGCTCAACCCGAGGAGGAAACTCCTGTTGAACCGATTGACGAGTCCCTACCTCTAAGACGTTCCAGTACAGTTAGTGTTCCACCTGTGTTGTATGGTTTCCATATAACAACTGAAGGTGATACGTTTATCATTGATAGTACACTGATAAATTTAGATGAACCTAACAATTACAAGGAAGCCATGGCAGGCCCGGAGTCTGCAAAATGGAACGAGGCTATGGACAGTGAGATTCAGTCCATGTATGACAATCAAGTTTGGAACTTGGTTGACAATGTGCCAGGTCGTAAGACGGTCGGGTGCAAATGGATCTTCAAGAAGAAGACCGACATAGATGGGAAAGTGCACACGTATAAGGTGCGACTGGTTGCGAAGGGCTTTACTCAAACTCCTAGAATTAACTATGATGAGACCTTCTCACCTGTAGCGATGATTAAATCTATAAGGGTCATGCTAGCCATAACTGTGTTTCATGATTATGAAATATGACAGATGGATGTCAAAACCACTTTCCTTAATGGAAAGTTAGTTGAGGATGTTTATATGAGTCAGCCAGAGGGTTTTGTCGATGCGAAGCACCCTAATAGAGTGTGTAAGCTTGAGAAATCCATCTATAGATTGAAACAAGCGTCTCGCAGATGGAATCTTTGTTTTGATGAGAAGGTCAAAGAGTTTGGTTTCTCGAGAAGCGAGGATGAGTCATGTGTATATGTCAAAGCCAGTGGCAGTATAGTTAGCTTTCTCATTTTGTATGTGAATGACATACTACTCATAGGAAACGACGTCCCAACCTTGCAGGAAGTTAAGTCTTGGCTTGGGAAGTGCTTCGCTATGAAGGACCTCGGAGAAGCTACCTATATTTTAGGGATAAGGATTTTGAGAAATAGGAGTAAGACGCTAATAGGACTTAGTCAAAGTACTTACTTGGACAAAGTGTTGAAACGTTTCAGCATGGAAAATTCCAAGAAAGAGGAGTTACCAATCCAACGCAATACCAAGTTGAGTAAGACTTAGAGTCCGAGTACTGATGTCGAGATAGCAGAGATGAGCCGAGTACCTTATGCTTCCGCAGTTGCCTCAATAATTTATGTTATGACATGTACTCGCCCTGATGTGTCCTTCGCTTTGAGCATGATCAGCAGATATCAAGGGAACCTTGGTAGAGCATATTGGATCGCAGTAAAGAATATTCTTAAGTACCTTCGGAGGAGGAATGGTTTCTTATCCTCGGTGGGAGCAATGACTTGAGAGTGCGAGGGTATAGTGATGCTAGTTTTCAAACTGGACGGGATAATTTCTGATTGCAGTCTGGCTGGGTCTTTACCCTAAATGGAGGAGCAGTGACATGGAAAAGTTCCAAGCAGGAGACCGTAGCTGATTCAACGTGCGAATCAGAGTACATAGCAGCGAGCGAAGCGTCAAAGGAGGCAATATGGCTGAAGAATTTCATCGGAGACCTTGGAGTTGTGCCAGCCATAAAGGAGCCTATGGAGATTTTTGGCGATAACGAAGGTACGGTTGCCTTAACCAAGGAACCAAGGGATCATGGTAGATCCAGACATATCGACAGGAAATATCATTTTATTAGACATCGGGTGGAAGAGGGACCCCTCGTAGTGAAGAGGATATCGTCAGAAGATAACCCAGCAGATCCCCTTACGAAGGGACTGAGTAGGGTTAAGCACTTGCAGCACGCTAGGAGCATTGGGCTGAAGGACGATATTAGTTTTAGCGATTAGATAGCTTTAGAAACTTGTAATAGATAAATTGTAATTAACATTTGATGATTAAATAAAAGAGTATTATTTATGAGTAATGTTACTGTCTTATGTTAATTATTTACTATTGTTTCATTTTGCATGTTTTGACTTCCTGAATAATAAGATTATTTAAACTATCCACAGTCGATCATACGTTGGAAGTAAGTATGAAAGAAGACTGTCATGAATTGGTTTGTAGATTGTCTAAGCGTTTAGACATAACAAAAGTTTGCTGCAACATTCATGAGTGCTTATGAAATATGATTTGAGTATTGGACTAAACCCGCACTCACATGAATCACGTCATGGAATTAATCACGAGTGATTGTGAGGTGATAATATCATATAGTCTTTAAACCTAGATATACAGTTTATTGTTTACAAGTTGGTTGTGCATTGATAATGCGTAAACGCATCAGTAACTTGATGTTATAAAACGCATTGTTGTGTACGATTTGATGAGTAGATAGTAAATGCATATAAGTCGAAGTTTATCTGTTCCTTTTATCCTACGAGGGTAGAATCGATATCTTGGGCCCCTCGATGATTTGGTTTGACTTATGTTTTGGGCCCGGTCAGGACTAAGTTGATGTGTTCAATTAAGTTCTATGTCAGACGAATCAGAGACCGAGAAACAAACTGTTGGACAATAAGTATGACTATGTTCCAAGTGATTGTCTACACAATATCTTAAGAACGGAGGACTGTACGATCCCTTATCTATAGGACGTGTCAGAGTTCGACAACGACTTTTGAGAGCTACGACTGCTAATCGGATTTAGAATTCGTACTTGCATCTATAGTTATTAGACTTATCCAAGTGGGAGACGTTTGGATTAGGTGTCTAAGCCCATAACTATATTTGGTATGTACTTGACCCAGTTGTAACATGGTCCTTTTGGGTTGCCTTCACCAAAGCAACTTGATTGGATGATTAATGGAGAAATAGGTTGTTATGGTTTATTAATATATTATATGAATAATATATTAAAAGAGAAATCATATTGGTTAATTAATATTGGTCAAAAATTAATTAAGAGATTAATTTTGTGGTCAAAAGATATTAATTGAACTTAGGGGACTGGAACTGCAATTATAAGACAATTGGATTTTGGGCTGAGGATCCATTAGAAAGGGGTGGACGAAATCAAGGAGGGAAGCCCACCTTGAATTCGTCCAAGGCCTCATTCTGGAAGGTTCCTTTGGACTGCTTAAGGCCTAAGCAATCCAATTAGGGTTTTGAATGAAACCCTAACAGCTCACCTATTTACAGGACCCCAGGGCTTCACATTTTCGGCTACACCTTGAACCCTAGAGATCAAGTGCCGATTTTCAGCCTCCTTCCCCTCTCTCCAAAGATCATCCAACTTGCCTTGGTGTTTCTGATCGATTAGAGGTATTACACTTGTGATACTAAAGCTCTCAAAGGTTGAAGATTCTTGCTACAATTGACAGGAAGATGAAAACCTTGAGGAACAAGGTTGTTGAGTTGGTGAAGGTGTAGTGGCAGCACCACAAGGGTTCAGAATGGATGTGGGAGCCCGATGACGAGATGAGGGAGCATTATTCGGGGCTGTTTGCCGCAACAGACTTCGAGGACGAAGTCTAATCAAGTGGGGGATAATTGTAACATTTTTAATTTAGGTATGTTCCTTATAAACCTTTCATTGTAAATTCCTTTCATTTTGGTCCCTAGTCGAGTACGCTGGGTGTACTAGCTTGAGGGGTTGAACGCGGAGGCACCCACATACTTTGGGCGTATGTGGTAATACGTTGGGCGTACTCTCATCAGGGGCAAACCCTAATTTTTAGGGTTTGTGCCCTATTTAAACAACTTAATGAACCTCGATCCTCTCATTTATCAGCCTCTATAGCCCTTTGAGTCCCATTTCGAAACCCTAGCCTCCTTGAAGAGATTTGACCCCTTGTGAGTGTTTTTAGTGTGTGTTGGTGAGAGTTTAAGAAGAAGAGCTTGGAAGAAGGATCTTTTATCAAAGGAGAACTTGTAGATCCAAATTTCTCACATCATTTCCAGCTTCATTGAGGTATAAAGATAGTCTTTATGAGGATTGTTCCCTTTTTGGTCCTATGAGATCTAGTGGGTTTCTTCCACTCCAGAAGTCAGGAGTTGCTTCTCTTGATGTTTCTGAGGTCCCTAGTCCATAAAGTTAGCATCTTAATAGTTGTGGATCAACCATGCATGTGTTTAGGTCCATTTGGTGAAAGTAGAATCCTAAAAGTAAAGTTTGGGTTCTTTTGAGCCATGCAAAGGCTCCAAGTTCACGACTTTATGGATTAAGATGTTCATTTAGACTTGGATCTGAAATTTGGATGTTGGAATGCAAGTATTAAGCACTTAAGGACAAAGTGCTTAATAGGCACGTACGTTGGGCGTACTCAAGGGTACGCTGGACGTACGTGCCCGTGTCCGCGACCATGCATGCAACTTAGTACGTCGGGTGTACGTCTGGTACGCGCAGCATACCAGGTTTGGATTGGCCTTTTGCGACTTTGGGCCATTTTCGAACTACTGGATTTTGGGCCTTGGTGGGTCATCAACCCTTCTGACTTTAGGCCATCGTTGGGCTCTGGGCCTTCTTGTGTTTGGTCCCATAGTGGGTTTTGGGAATCTTTTAGAGCGTTGGGCCATATTGGGCTTTTTGGTGCTATTGGGTTGCGCCTCGGATTTTGGGCCAAGTAAGGAAAGGGTAAAATGGACTTTTACCCTGAGTGTTGGACAATTAGAATGGGATTCCAATTACGGGTTGTAGACTAATTATTACTTGGGTATTATTTGATGGTGTTAGCGCGGAGATTTTTCCGGATCAATAATCCAAGCTTTTATCTGAGATATTCAGCAGTTTGAGGTGGGTTTCCTCACTGTGCTTGACGGGTTGAAGGCACCAATGCTGGCCCATGATTTATTATGATTAGGATGCTATTTTTCGGTGTGACTCTTGCATGTGTAGTATGAGATATGTATACTGGGCGGGGCCTGATGACTATATTGTATGCTATTTGTCTTAGTGATTCTTGCATGTGTTTTATGTGTCTATATGAATGTTGGGCAGGGCACGATGCCAGGCGGGGACTAATAAATGTGATGAGGTGGGGCCCATCTCATATTATTGATAGATTTGTTCCGAGCGGGGCCCGATGCCGGGCGGGACCTAATGATTGTTGGGCATGGCCCATTATATGTTGGATATGTATGGTATGAGGTATCTTTGGGAACTCACTAAGCTTCATGCTTACGGTTTTCAGTTTATGTTTCAGGTACTTCCGGATCGAAGGGGAAGAGCTCGGGATGATCGCATCGCACACACCATATTGTTCCGCATTTTATTTGACTCTAATGTATTTGGATGTTTATTGACATACTCTGATTTCATTATGGTTTTATGAAAACATTTTGGATGATGGTTTTATTATTATTAAAATGAAAATTTTGGTCTTAAATTTTGGGTCGTTACATCTTGAGCTTCACTACACACCTTCCAAGGCTAGTTTTATTCATTGTAATAATGTGAGTGTTGTTTACATGTCTTCTAATCCAGTTGATCACCAACGCACAAAACATATAGAGATTGATCTACATTTTGTTCGAGACAAAGTTGCCACTGGTTAGGTTCGTGTTCTTCATGTTCCGTCTTCCTCTCAGTATGCATATATATTTACTAAGAGTCTTTCGTCACCTCTGTTTCTCGACTTTTGGTCTAGTTTGAACGTTCAAGACTTTTCCCCCATTCAATCTGCGGGGGGGGGGGGGGGGGGGGGGAGGGGATGTTAGCATTTTGTTGAGTACGGTATTTGTAATAGTTGATATACGTAGGCCCATATGTTTAGGACTTCTCTGTTTATTCTCTTGTATTGTGTATATACTGAGGGTACCAAATACAATACATTTGGTGTGGGAATAATAGACGATTCAGAACCAACATGAATAATTGTCTCATTCGTTCAACTATGTTCGTGAACGTTTGTTTATTTTGTTTTTTTTTGTTCGTTCATTTAAGTTCATTTTATGTCCATATTGATTACATTACTATATTTTATTTCGTTTATGTTTATTTATCTACGTTCATTTATGTACGTTTAGCATGTTCACGAACATAAACAAACGAACATGAACAATGTAATTTTTTAAACGAACGAACATGAACAAGAAAACTTGTTTGTTTATTCGTTCGTGTTCATTTATTTGTCCAGCTAACTTAAACGAACGAACATGAACAAGCCTTTGTTCGTGTTCGTTCAGTTCATTTACACCCCTAATTATTATAATAACAGGTTGTGTTATTAAATAAAGATGGTTTGTTTAAGGGTTTTATCCGACTAGATAACTGAAAAAAAATAAAAAATATCAAATAATCATAATTTTAGTAGGTCATAATGTTATTTCTATGAAAATATATGTCATCTGCGAAAAATGATATGGCCCATAAAAATCAAGTTCTTTTCCGAATTTTGAAATTTTATAGCTTTTTCATACGAAGTCTGGGCTAATTATTTTCATTATGTTATTTTTAACAAGTCCTATCCATGGACATGTCATACTCCTAATTTGGAGGTCTACATATCATATTTTTTAGCTCCAAAGTAGGGTATTCAGTAAAAAAAATATTGAGAAAAACAAAAGTCAAATTTGATCATTCGTAGATTTCGCATATGAACTCCGTTTAAGTTGGATTATTTTCTTTCTTTTCTTTTTAAGAAGGACTATCAATGAAAATATCACACTTGAGATTTGGATATTGAAAAATTCTTATTTTGTAAGCTCCAAATTATTATGGTGTGTGATGTTTTGAATATTTTTCAGGTATGCAACTCGATACACCATAGAAGTCAAATTATAGTTAATAAGACGGTGAATCTCTACCATGTTACGATCTAACTGACAATATCGTGTGCCCACACGGCACACCGCTTTTTTTCCATTTACCACATCTACAAATCTTACGATTGATATGTACATATATAGTTTGTAAAGAATTTGTAACTTCAAAGTTGAATTTATAGTCCTATCTTGCCTGCGAAGCTTGACACTTGTGCATTTACCTACAAAGCATAGTCTCATCATAAAGTGTGTGATCACCAAAGTAGTTATATATCCTTTAATATAGACAAATACTTTCCAAAAAAAATTATTTATCTAAGTTGAATCAAGTTACGAACACTTATTTCATTGCCTCATGGATAACCTCAATGACCGTCGTCATCAGCATATCATGTGTACCTGCCGATAACCTTAGCTCGACCTGAGGAATATTAATTGTCAAAATGATACGTGCTCTTGGGAAAAGGACCTTTCCGATTTTTCAATAACAATATTTTCAAGACAGATAAGTACATTGTCGTTGGTTTGATTGTTGATTGCATGTTTAAGTCTATCCAAAGACATCTACAAATCATAGATGTTATAATTTTTTCATGTCTGAACATCCGTTCCACTGCCATATTGTGACCAATCCTAGCCCATAAATTTCGACAAACATTCGTACAACAATAACCATGATATGAATCCTGGTAGATAGTACTTAGGGTCTATTCTATGGAATTTAACATATCTCTTATGGATGCTAGAGCAACCGTTCAACTACCCTATCGTGACCAATCCTAAGCAAGAAACTTTAACCGACATTTATATAACTCTACCGATAATATGAATCCTGGTAGATGATAATTATGACCAATTCTATGGAATTGGACATATCGCTTATGAATGTGACTTCCATGCCATCCACAAGGTATGCCTTTAACCTCTATAGGAACAGAGTATAACATACGTCACTCTCTGTAATTCCTAAATCAAAATCTATATGTACATCATCGTAGTTTTCGTCCATCTCAACCACTATTTAACATTGACCCTAAGTAGTTCCTATTTAAATGGAAACTAGATATAAGGATCATTGGCAACATCTGCGTGAGAGATGCATGTATCTACAAAAGTAATGATATCGATATTATTAAATTATAACTATAGATATACAATGTATACACTAAAAAATCATCTTACCACACATTATAAGGCCATGTAACATAACTCAAATAGATCCATCCCATTTTTCTTGATTCTGGTTACGATATTGGATTGCTCTTTCAAGATTATGAAAAATTATTGCTAGGTTGGGAATGATTTGTTGGTGAACTCAACCTCATGAACGTATTTTCAAATACTTTAATATAACTCAAATTAGTTGAATGAAATATCATTAAAAACTTAGTATATTGAACCACGTATATAAGAAAAGAATAGGACATTAATAAATAAAAATTTCGTAGTCACAAAGTAGATTTTTGTAGTTAAAGTGACATGAAAATTCTTTGTTGAAAAGACAATTCACTAGTGCAATAACAATTCTTATGAAGTTTTTGAAATTCGTAGTCAAAGTGAAGAATTTCGTATTTAAAGTGACATGATAATTCTATGGTGGAATGATAATTCTTATATGGAGTTTTTGAAATTCGTAGTCAAAGTGTAGAATTTCATATTTAAAGTGACATGATAATTCTCTGGTAAAATCACAATTCTTATAAAGTGTCTACAATTCATAGTCATAAGTGTAGAATTTCATAGTCAAAATGACATAAAAGTTCCCTGGTGAAATGATAATTCTTATTAAGTGTCTGAAATTTATAGTCAAAGTGTATAATTTCATTTGACACCTACCACATTAGGTAATTATGTATAAGTAGCCTAAAATCATAATAATTCCATACCAAACTTTCTTACAACTTAGGATTCATAAAAGTGTGTTTCTACTTGGAAAAATGTTTTCATCCTTTCGTCTAAAAGACCAAAAGACTAAAAGACTGGTAAAAAATTGCTCATATATCAATAGCCCTTACATCTCTGAAAATAATTTTAGAAATTGAAAGATGCTCGAAACAATAAAGAAGGAAGTAGAGGACAAAGAAGAAGAATTGGAGAAACTCACTCTCAGTATTCGTCCACAAAGGGATGCGATGGACAAAAAAGAAGAAGAAATTGAAAAAATGAAATGGATAAAACAGGCAAAATTAGAAATAAAGAAAAAAAACAATTGATAAATGAGTCTAAAAAATCTTTAATGTTGGGAGAGGGAGAGATGATGCTTGAAGTAAAGGAGATGAATAAGAAACAAGTATATTTTGACCAAGAGAAAAAAAGATTACGATTGGATGACCTCAAATGGCAGACATAAGATCATTAATACTATTAGTGTATTAGAATGTTATGTTTTTATCAAATGTTATGTTGTTATTTTGTTACCATTACAGTATGTGTAATTTGTTTAAATTGGTAGTATTATTCAGTAAATTATGATAATTATGTAGTATCATTTATCCATTCAATGTCCACCTACCACCATTGCAAATTTATATATAAAGACAGTAGATGGGATAACCATTTCATACCAAAACATGTCTTCCTCTTCTTGCAAAAAAGTTCTCTCCGACTACCTACAAGTTTAAACATTCTACCGATGAATCACTTATAGCGTGGAGACATTCTAATGAGATCAAGGAGGCTATATCAACCAAAAAAGAAAGAAATTGGAAACCACTTTTTCAATATCCATGTTACGATGGAAGGAATGAGTAGTTTAGAAGCTCAAATCCAGGAAATACTAAGATGAATAAAAGATGCAAAAACGTCCATCACATAAACTAAACAATGTATACAAGTTGCAAAAGTATCTCATTCAAAGCAAATATACGAAATGAAGAGGTCTTGGAGATTAATGAAAATGTAGAATGTGTTGCTAAGATGACCATGAGTAATTTGTACCGGGGTTACTTAGTTAAAGTTATATATATATAGCTGTCATTTAATTTAATAAAGTTAGTGGTAACTAATGTTTCCTTAATCTATGTGTTTTTTTGTCTGTGGACAATAATTTTGGGACGGAATATGCTTTTTCTCTTCAATTGAAATTGAAAGCGTAAAAATTTATCGTTCCTCCACAAATGAATACATGGAATCACAAATGAATATACTTTGTTCTCGCGTTCTCAACCTTTTTAGTGTTCTCATTTGATCCTACTCCTATATATATATATATATATATATATATATATATATATATATATATATATATATATATATATATATAGAGAGAGAGAGAGAGAGAGAGAGACAGAGAGAGAGAGAGTTGATGAACCTACTCAACCAAGGAAGGGGCAATCCCCCGACCGTACCACTGGTACGGCCAACTCAAATCCGTTCATCACAAGTTATATTTTAGTATGTGGTTGGAGCGAAAGTTATACTTTAGTGTCAAAAACTCATCATTTTTATGTTTTTAGTGGTCCATGGTTGGAGTTGGTCTAAAAGGCTAAATTTTAGCACAAGAAAGTCAAAACATAGGAGTGATACTTATTTCTTTTGTATCAAAATTTAAACACCGATAAAAACAAATCTTATACCTATAACTACTTAAACTAAAAAAACTCAATAGTTGTGAGTTATCACTTAGCAGTAAAAATTTACTTAGATTAACTTAATTATTGCAAATCGTAAACGACAAGATAAGAGAATGGACGGAGTTGGCCAAGAAATGGAGTTTACCACAATTCACAATCTTTATTTGTTGGTAGTTACAACGCTAATTGAGATTAAAACAAAGAATCAATTTGTTTCTTTGTCTAACTCGTAGGACCCAGTCTAATAAATAAGGTTTAAGTCCTAATTTGAATGAGTTTTATCTTTAAAATATTAGAGAAAAATATAAAGGAATTCGAGTAATTAAACCATTTTTCAATGGTATTTTAAAATCTATAACATTTTTTTTTTGAAAAATGACCGCAAGGACAGAAACAGATCATTCCACACATATTTTTAGGAAATGATGATGGTTATAAGATCCAACCCAACCCGGTTTATGGCCCCCCTATAAATTTGGTTTCGGAGTTCGTTCATTCGACTTCACATATTCCGGAGACCGTTTCGAACATACATTCTAGAGACGTTTTGAACCCACTAAATCATAAATATCTTCTTCTAGTGGTAAAAAGATTCATTTTTTATATGTAAGTTTATAATTATATATCTTTATTGCAGATTGTATGTTAACTTCGATATGATTTATGCAATTATATAAGTTTTATTTGTTTTTCGTGATTTTTATTGGTTTAAAGGCAATTGTATGATTATATTTACTTATATATGTATGCCACATAAAAAATATTACAAAAATACTCATTTTGACTCGTCCGGAATACTAAGAACTCGTCTGGAACACGACGAACAGTTCTAGAATATATGGATCTAAATTGTTATTATCCAGAATTGTGATCCAGAATCCATATCCGGAAAATGATTCCAGAATTGTGATCCAGAATAGTGGTACGGTACTGTGTATCCTGAAATGCCCTCCAGAACATACATGCTAAATTGTCTAATTAATGCTTCTTTTTATCGTAGCATGACAAAACATACAAAGCGGTTATGACTACAACCTGCAGGCTTGAACTTGGAAGAGAAATAATGGCTTGTTTACAAAACCGAGCAGTTTGTGCGGCCATGTTTAGGCAATTATGTTTTGGTGATTATATGAACATGACAATGAGTGTGGAATGTTACCATTTACTCTATCACTATCTTATGTGCAAGGAATATACTACAAATGATTCAGTTGACCTATAGGAGCTTCTATTTCCGGTACATGACTATCGGGTATGCTTCGACAGGAAGGCATTCTGCTGGATTACCGGGTTGTGGTTCGGGAACTATTCCCCCTCCCCCCCTCGTTCTGATTTTTCACAACTCAGACAACATGTATTTCTATTTGTGTTGCCTTCACGTTCGGTAAGAATGGATGACCTTATGCACGTGTTCAATGACTTACTTCATCAATTAGGTGATGCAGACTCAGTGAGAGTCTCCATGTTGTATATGCTAGAGCATGTATTTTTTGGGAAATACCCTCGACAGCCAGTGACTAATGAACTTCTTGCAATCGTCTCTAATTTAGTCTTTAACATGTATACAGTTATTTACATACATTACATGAAATGATACATATACTTATTAAGTGCAATTATTGACACATGTACCCATGGGGCAGAGTGATATGGGATTTCACTTACAAATAGTTGTGAACTTTATTAGATAAGATTGAGGAGAATTTGCACCCCACCCAGCTAAGATTCGGCGGTAGACATACATATATTATGCATGGATTTGTCTATGCATTTAAGGTATGTCGACTATTTTTCATAATAGTTTTTATGCAACGACTATTGTAACTTCATTATGTTGGTTACATCTTAATTTTGTAGATTTGGATCATGGAGACATTTCCCAACAATATTATAGTTGGTTCCCCTATACCGGTTGTTATCGCTCGGGCAGTTGCATACCCTAGGATGAGGCATTTGCATGTTGCTGATTGTGAATGTATTCTTGATGTTACTAATGTATGTATCTTAGTTCATCTTATAATCTATAAGTTGCTACGAGAAAATAAAATAAGATTAAAGTTTATATATTGTTTTATGCAATGTCCTCCCAAAAAATTGTTGCAGCCTACTAAGCAGGAGCATGCTGCTTTGTGGTCGATTGAGAGTGTCATGTGGCTAAATGCTACATATTACCCTTATGTTTGAGTTATGGATTTTTCTTGTGTATGTTTTAAACAATTTCCTTATGAACAACATAATGTAGAATCTTCTAATTTCGTACAAACATCACTATGAGGTTTTTAGGTCAACAATATCATTTTGTTGACTACTTTTTTTTACTAGTTTTAACGTTAGATCTACTCTTAGACTTACCGTTACTTTTGGCACTTGACTTGGTCCTACTTGAAGATTCAATTTTGGTTGAATCTGTGAGAAACTGAGCGTCATAGTTTCGACTTGTGTGACCGACCCTTTCGCAACGACTATATTTTTTTTAATCAGGCATTCACCTTGGGATGGGATACGGTTATGGTTTCGTGGCCGTACGACTTGTCGTTTTTCCATCAATGGTGGTAATACAACCATGACTTCATCCGGTTCTTTGTATTCAGCTGGAACTAGCACATGAAACACAACCTCTATATATGTTGATCGGTATGTTTCCATTGTGAAGTACGATGATACCCATGTACTGTAGTATCGATTTCTCAGTTTGTTGAATATCGCCATAGCATGAGAACAAGGTATACATGACAAATGCCATTTCCCACACGTGCAGCAACGAGATTTCAAGTTTATTATACCATTTTTCATTTGGTAGGTCATCTCATATCTGCTTTGATCAATCTGGTATACCTGAAAACTGGAGGAGTTGTTGATCCTCTTATCGATAAGCTTCTCAGCATACTCAGTAATATCTTTTTTGCTTTCAGCTATAAAAAACATTTAAGTATATCTTGTCAAATACAATAAATTATACTATAATTATCATGTAAGTATTATAATATAAATACCTACGTTAGACGTTACGTCGCTAACACCACCATTGTTGCATAGTTGCTCGAAAGAAATCAATCAACATTGTTATTGGTAGTTTTTTGTGTCTTTTGATAAAACATTGATGGACTTGGCATTTTTTGATGTCATTTATATCGAACCATAGGGAAACAGAAACACGACCTTACCCATTTCTCGTAACCGATTCTTTCTAGCCGTGTATGACGGTCTTCATTTAGTGCACGACATAACCTACCCAAGTTTTCTTTGAAATCAAACTATAGGTAAGCTTTTGTAGCATCCCAAGAAAAAATCTTCATTATCTTTTGTTTGCCGATCTTTGTTCTCATATTTATCAACAAACGGTGACAGCAGACTTCGTGATATGCGTTTAGGAATACAGCTTGAATGACCATTTCAATTTATTTGGCTATATCTGATGTGATAGCCAAAGAGGGCATGTCCTTAATACATTCTTTGAGTGTTGATAAAAACCATATCCATGACTCCCCACTTTCAGTTTTCCCAACACCAAATCCAATAGGGAGGATTTGGTTATGACCATACATGCCTATTGCTAGGAATATGGTGCCCAAGTATTTCCCTTTAAGGTGTGCTCCGTCAGTGATAATAATTTGATGCAAACTTGTTTGAAACACTCGAACCTAAAATTAATAAATATTAATATATCACTCATTAAAGCGAACACACACGTAACAACAATAAATATAAATAACTCAATATATAAAAAATATTTCCGTGCAACTGATAGCCATGAAAAAGTATTCAAATTTGTTTTCATAAATTGTCTTTATATGTCTAATCGTCCTTGGATTCTTCTTCTTCAAGTTGTAACAATATAAAGGTAGTATTTGAAATCTTTCTTTAGAGGTCCCTCTCAACATATTTAGAGCATATATTTTAGCACTCAATTCTGTCTAGTATGAAATATGTACACTAAGACGGCTATTTAAAGTTTGTTGCATCTGTTTCCCCTGCAACATACTACATGTACTATTAGCTAATATGCCCTTCAAGAAGTGACCTGATACCTTTTCTGTTGTCTTGTCGATGATGGGGACATATCTATGCGTTTGAGCAAGTCTGTATATGTGATAGTTTAACCACTTGAAATGTATCGGTAGTATTTTGTTTTGTTACCCGTATCCGTCAGTCATAATTTTCCATAAAGCAAATAGCTTCAAACCTGTCTTTTGTATATTTTGACTCTCTATATTGGAAGCCTTTAGTAACACTTTTGAATCCTAAATTAAGCTTAAGTTCTTCTTTTGCTTTTGAAGAGTTGGTATAACTTCACATCGGAAGTATAATTATGGGGTGCGGCACCTTTACATTTTTGTTGAGCTAATTCGGACTATGGTAAAGGTTCAGGAATACCCAATGGATGGTTTGTGTTCCTTCAGAGTCAGAAAAGTAAAAAGGAAACTTTTCCTCTTTTGGTTTTTGAGGTTGTAAGGGATTTGTTTCCTCCACTTCACCTTCAATATCTTCCCCACCAAATTCAGTGTAACTTTAAAAATGTTCAATTGGGTCTCTATGTGGAATTATATTACCATCATCAACCAATATCATTAGTTTTTCCTCATAATTTGAAGATTCATCAAAGCATTAGCAACAACCTTACATTTATACCCAAGGTTGCAGAACTCGTTACTCGGTACCTGCTCGGCCGACTATCGAGTAGCGAGTACTCGGGGAGTACTCGGATTCGGTAATTCGTGTAAAAATATTTTTAATAAAATTTTATATGTCAAAATCATAAGTTAAAATCATAATTTGATTGAAATATAACAAAATTAGATACATGTGAATACATAATACCTGAAATACACACAATTGTCTCAATTCGTGAATAATTACTGAAAATTTAAGAGATATATATATATATATATATATATATATATATATATATAGTAATAATCACATGTGTGTGTTAAATAATAAATCATTAAGTGTATTATACATATTAATCTTGAAATTCTTGATTTTTTTTTCTCTTTTTATGACAATTTTGACCCTTTGACCAAGTTGACCGAGTTTGACCGAGTTGGCCGAGTTTGACTGAGTAGGCCCGAGTAAGACCGAGTAGGCCTGAGTTCAAGAGATATTGACCGATTTTTTACCGAGGTTGACCGATTTTTGACCGAGTTTGACTTAATCCGAGTTGTTTTGCCGAGTTCACAAAACTCGCCTCGGTGGAGGGCCGATTCCGAGTACTCGTCCGAGTAGGCCGAGTTTTACAACACTGTTTATACCTATAATCACCCCATCTATAGGGATATTGTAAGAATTAACATGGTTGGTTGTCACTCGTAATAAATTACAAATTTAGTTACTTCCAGCACCAGAAGACCAACTTCCACCAACAAAATTATCCCGATAAATCGATGAATACCACTTTTCATAAAATTATTAACAACAAATAATTGTATTGTGTTGGGAGGCATACTACTAACAAAACTAAGAAAACAGATGACATCACTATCATTAAGAATCTGCATAACTATATTTGATCGAGGACATTGAAAAGATAGACATATTAGATTAGTGTGTAACCTAGACTTTTAAGGACCCAATGTAGTTAACAAAATGAAGTTGATATCATTTCTTATATCTACATCAAAGCATGTATAGTCTGGAGTAATATATTACATAGATCCATCAATATGCTGCCATTGCCCTCCACTAGAACTGGCACTCGAAAAAATCTCGTATACATACTCATTCCGGAATGAATAAGGAAAGTATGAAACACACAAATATATTGCATATATGGAACAAATATATTAGTCATGATATTGTGTGTTTTTGTAACATCTGGTTTCAAGAAGCTTCTAATTTCGAGAATTATGGGCATTAATGGATCAAGTTAGGGCCCTAGACTTGAAAGGGTTTGGGTTTTAGGCCCATTCGGGAGTGGATTATATATATATATATATATATATATATATATATATATATATATATATATATTGTGCGAGCCAAGCTTTCGGTTTGTACTTTGGAGCATAAGAGTATAATGGTAAAAGTGATGATGAATGCCTTTTATTGAATTAAGGATTCTAGTTCATAAGGTTTTGAGTCAAAGGAGACTTGATGGGATTGTAGGGCCTTTAATTACCTTTCCGAGCATATAAAGAACACCAAAAACGGATTTGGGACGGGGGAGTTATGACCGTTAGAAGTTACGAAGGTTTTGGGTTTAGGCGGGTACGCTGGGCGTACAGGGTGTACACTGGGCGTACTAGGCGTGGAAGATTGCGGAGTTTCACCCTGGTATGTTGGGCATACTATGAGTACACTGGGCGTACGTGAAGAAGAATCAAACCCTAATATTTGGGTCTTGGACCTTATTTAAAGATCTTAACTCATTTTATACCCTTCTTACCTTCAGCCTCCGTTCTCTCTAACCCTATTTCGAAACCCTAGCCACATTTTGTGAGATCCTCGAGTTTTTGAGAGCTTTGGGGTGTTCTTGGTGCATCTTGGAGAAGAAGGAGCTCATTGGAGGAGTGTTGGTGGCCTTGGAACTTATAGATCCAGACCTTGTTCACCTTGATCTTTATTTTGGAGGTATAAAGCTTCATTCGTGATGGTTCTTTTATGTAGATCTAATTTGGGCTGTAATTTGCATATTTTGGTCCCATGGTTTTGGTTCTTGTTAATAAAAGCTACTCCAGAGCTTAAGGGTGTCATTTCTTGTGAGATCTGAGGTTCATGTAGCATAAAAATCGGATCTTGATGAGTATAATTCTTCCATGCATCAGTTTGTGGACTTTTGGTGAAGTTATGAATCTAGGGTTTTGGTTTACGGACCACTAAGCCATGCAAATCCATAAAGTCATGAACTTTATGACTTAATACGTCCCTTGGAATCAGATTTGGAAGTTAGATGTTTTGTCTTAAAGCATTAAGAGCTTAGAATGAGAAATAGGGCTTCAGCATGCAGTATGTCGGGCGTACTCACCAGAATGGATTATGGGCCATTTTTGCACCTTGAGTATTTTGGGTGTTGGGCCAGGAATCGTTGGGTCAAGTATGGGAATGGTAAAATGGTCTTTTACCTCCTTAGCATGTTGGAATATGATTGGAACTTGATTTTGGGTTATTACCCTGTTTATTGATTAGGAATGATTTTGGATATGTTGAGTGTGAAGAGCCCGGTAGCAGTAGCATGTGTGTATTTTTGTTATCTCAATTTGAGGTGAGTTTCCTCACTGTACCCGTGGGTTGAAGGCACCAATGTCGGCCCACAAGGATATGTTATGTAGGATGCTAGCTATCTTTGTAACTCTTGCATTGTATGGTGGGCTAGGCCTAATGGCATGCATGTAGGGTTGGGCCCAATTGCATGAGAGGTTTGGGCCTATTATATGTTGGTCTATGCCTATTGTATGACGGTCTAGGCCCAATTTTATGTTGGGTTCGCCCATTGATTTGGAAGGGCTTGGCCCATTATTATGGGTTGGGCCTAATATGCGGGCTAGGCTCAATGATATGTATGGTATGTGGTAATTTGGGGAACTCACTAAGATTTGTGCTTACGGTTTCATGG
The DNA here is from genome assembly GCF_052849685.1 of Lactuca virosa. Classification (NCBI taxonomy): domain Eukaryota; kingdom Viridiplantae; phylum Streptophyta; class Magnoliopsida; order Asterales; family Asteraceae; genus Lactuca; species Lactuca virosa. The sequence goes on along the minus strand of NC_136430.1, from coordinate 404,547,752 downwards.
TTATGGTTTCAGGTACTTCCAGTTCGAAAGGGAAGGGGCCGACGTGACTACACAACATCCCCCAGAGTTTATTCCGCATTTGACTAGTCATGATTTTTACTCTGATGTTTAAATACTATTTTTCACATTGAATGATTTTGGGAATACAATGTTATATGAATTAATATTTTAAAAATGAAAATATTTCCATGATTCTTTGGGATGTTAAAGTTTTTGTTCCATATATGCAATATTTTTGTGTGTTTGACACTTTCCTTACACGTTCCTGAATGATTATGTATTCTAGATTTTTTTGAGTGACAGTTTCTAGTGGAGGGAAATGGCAACGTATCAATGGATCTATGTAATATATTTCTCTATACTACACATACTTTGGTGTAGATATAAGCAATGATATCAACTTTGTTGGGTTAAATACGTTGGTTGCTTCCAAGTCCAGGTTACACACTAATCACATAAGTTTATCTTTTTAATATCCTGGATCAAATGTAGTTATGTAGATTCTTGACGATAGGGATGTCAAATATTTTCTTAGTTTTGTAAGTAGTATGCCTCCTAACACAATACAATTTTTGTTGTTAATAATGTTATGGAAAGTGGTATTCATCGATTTTCCGAGGAAAATCGTTCTGTTGGAAATGGGTCTTCCAGTGTTGAAAGTAACCAAATTTTTAATTTATTACCTATGACAACCAACCATGTTCCTTATTACAATTGCCCTATAGATAGTGTTGATTATGGGTATAAAGGTAAGGTTGTTGATGATGCTTCTCCAGCAGTTGATGTTGATGAATATGCAAATGATGAGCAAAAACTAAAGTTGTTGGTGGATGATGGTAATATAATTCCACATGGAGAGCCACTTGAACATTTTTAGAGTTACACTGAATTTGATGGGGATGATACTGAAGGTGAACAATAGGAAATGGGCCCTTACAACCCCGAAAACCATAGAGAAAAAGTTTCCTTATTATTTTTTCAATTCAGAAGAAACACAAAGCATCATTGGGGTATGCCTGAACCTTTACCATTGCCCGAATTAGCTCAATAAAAACGTAAAGGTTCCATAACCCACAATTATACTTCATATGTGAAGTTATTCCAACTCTTCAAAAGCAAAGAAATTAAGCTTAATTTATGATTCAAAAGTGTTACTGAAGGCTTCCAATATAGAGTGTCAAAATCTACAAAAGAGAGGTTTGAAGTTGTTTGCTTTATAGAAAATTGTGACTGGTGGATACGAGCAACAAAAAATATCACTAATACATTTCAAGTAGTTAAACTATCGGAGAGACACAGTTGCTCAAACACACAACTATGTCCCCATCAACGACATGCAAACAAAAAGGTACTGGATCACTTCTTGAAGGGCATATTAGCTGATAGTACACGTAATATGTTGCGGGGGAAACAGATACAACAAACTTTAAATGACCGTCTTAGTGTACATATTTCTTACTAGGAAGCATGGAGTGCTAAAATGTATGCTCTAAATCTGTTGAGAGGGATCCCTGAAGAAAGCTTTCAAAGACTACCTTTATGTTATTACAACTTGGAGAAGAATAATCTAGGGACGGTTACACATATAAAGTTGAGTTATAACAACAAATGTGAATACTTTTTCATGGCTATCGGTTGCGCGGTAATAATAATTCTTATATAAAGAGTTCTTTATATTTATTATTGTTACATTTGTGTTCGCTTTAATGAGTAATATATTAATATTAAATACTTTTTAGGATCGAGCGTTTCAAACAAGTTTGCAACCTATTATTATCATTAATGGAGCACACCTGAAAGGGAAATACTTGGGCACCATGTTCCTAGCAGTAGGAATGGATGGTAATAACCAAATCCTCCATATTACATTTGGTGTTGGGAAAACGGAAAGTGGGGAGTCATGGATATGGTTTTTATAAAGACTTAAAGAATGTATTGGGGACATGCCCTCTTTTGTTATCATATAAAATAGAACCAATTCAATTGAAATTGCCATTCAAGTTGTGTTCTCAAACGTATGTCATGAAATCTGTTGTCAACATTTGTTGATGATTACAAGAACAAAGATCGACAAACAAGAGAGAACGAAGATTTTCTTTTGGGAGGCTACAAAAACTTACCGATAGTAAGATTTCAAAGAAATCTTGGCGAGGCTACTTCATGCACTAAACGAAGACTGTTGTACATGGCTAGACAAAATCGGTTACGAGAAATGGGCAAGGTCGTGTTTCCCTGTGGTTCGATATAATATTATGACATCAAAGAGTGCCGATTCCGATAATGCCTTATCAAGAGACGTACGGAAACTACCAATAACAATGTTGATTGATTTCTTTCGAGCAACTATGCAACAATGGAGGTGTCAGCGGCGTAATGTTGGAGGTAAGTTATTATATTATAATACTTCCATGATAATTTTAGTATAACTTATTTTGCATGACAAGATATACGTAAATATTTTTTATAGCTAAAAGAAAAAAAGATATTACGGAGTATGTTGAGAAGGTTATCGATATGAGGATCAACAAATCCTCCAGTTTTCAGGTATACCAGATTGATCAAAGCAGATATAAGATGACTAGAAAAATGAAAAATGGTATAGTCAACTTGGAATCTCGTTGCTACATGTGTGGGAAATAGAAATTTCCAGGTATACCTTGTCCTAGTGCGATGGTGGTATTCAAGGAACTAAGATATCAACACTACAGTACATGGGTGTCGTCGTACTTCACAATGGAAACATATCGATCGATATATATAGAGCTTGTGTTTACTGTGCTAGTTCCAACTGAATACAAAGAAATTGATGAAGTCATGGTTGTATTACCACTATTGATGGACAAACTGTCACACCCCCGGCCGACGGCGGAAACGTCGGACTGTGCGGCGTAGGGATATTGGATTGAGGCATATATATATATATATATATATATATATATATACAGAGAGAGAGAGAGAGAGAGAACATCACACGTAAGTATATCACAAACAATACTTTTATTTATTATAATTTATTTGGGATTACATTGTTTAAAAGGTCAAGCAAACATCCTAAACATAATTAGAAATGACAAATAGACGGAACTAAACTCCAACAAGCTTCCTTGAAAACCTCATCCTTGGCACGACTATCCTCCTCACATATCTCCCTGAGAATACATGTATTTTTTATAATGTCAAATAATGTTGGTGAGTACACAGGTTTTTAATGTTTTCTGCTTTATAGGGTTGTATTATTTTAAGAATCCATTTTCTTTTAGAAAACCTTTCTTAAGATATTTTATCAACCCCAACTTACTATCTTTTTAGGATACTTTATCATTCCTAATTTACTATCTGTGTAGGATATCTACCAATCCTATGTTATTATCTTTTAGGATATTTTATTAATCCTAATTTATTATCTTTTAGGATGTTTTAATAATCCTAACATATTTTATCTACCACTCTAAAGCATCTCTCTTGGTAGTTGTATTTCTATGGTGGTTGTAATGTATTACCATGAGCTCCCATGCTCGACATTGTTTGACTAGTTAATTCCACGCCACGACGCTTCATCAGACATCGAATAGTGATTAATATGAAAGTTATCCAGCCGAGATTGTAGCTAGCAATCGCAGGTGGGGGTGTCAAACCCCGTATAGATCTATAAATATCTTTCTAACTATCGCAAGATTAACAATTACAGGTTCGGGGTAACCGAATTTAATCAAGACTATTGGATGAATATTAACAGCTTGCTAACGCATTAACCTTAGGTATTTTATCTTTTGTCTTTCTTATCGAGTAATTTCCTATATCTATCACAATATAAACCCATTTAATTTTATATTTGAAAATTATATCTTTTATATCTCATAATTATTTTGTATATATTTTATTTTGCGATACACACACACACACACACACACACATATATATATATATATATATATATATATATATATATATATATATATATATGAAACATCCAAAAATTATGACCCAAAAACTTCATTTTTGATTTAAGTAAAAACAATATTCCAAAACATTGTTCATACAACCCAATAAAATAAATATGTCAAACATCATGAAAATCAGAGTATGTCCCATAAACAGAATCCATATGGTGTATGCGATGCAGTCAACCCGAGCTCTTCCCCTTGGAACCCAAAGTACCTGAAACCTAAACTAAAAATCGTAAGCACAAAGCTTAGTGACTTCCCCAAGATACTGCATACCAAACATATCATATAACGGGCCCCGCCCAATGAGATACGGGCCCTGCCCACACACGCATAATGGGCCCTGCCCAATGAGATATGGTCCCCGCCCACACTCGCATAACGGGCCCCGCCCAATGAGATACAGACCCCCCCACACTCGCATAACAGGCCCCGCCCAATAAACTGTTGGGTTTTGAGCATTCTAACACTCCTATGGTGTACATGCAACCCTAAATACCTTGGATCTATGTTTTCTCTATTATACATGCAAATATGAATATTCCAAGGTATTAACCTAACTAGCATACAATCTTTGATACTTAGGTAATAAAATAGATAGAATACATACCTTGTTGATGTAGCTTGACTCCATGAAGCTCGAGAGCCTAGTGCCCCAAGTGTGACACCTCAAATGGTTCACACAACATCATCAACACTTGGAATAACCATGAAAAGAAGATACTCATGCTCAAATCGGCTAGCATTCCTTTATGTATCACTAGTGCCAATTTCTTGAGCTAAAGGGGTCCTTATATAGTGTGCACATTAGGGTTACACCATGTAACCCATGACTTTACCCATTCCTTATGCTCAATGGGTTTTAACCTCCATGGAGTATCCATGGATCACCACATGGGTTAAACCCAACATAAGGAATCATGGATCATAATCCCACATATATAAGAATGAATGATTTACACAATCAATCCCCATATATTTAATTAGTCTCTTTTGATCACTAAATTAAGTCCAAATTAATTCTTGATCAATACTAATTAAATAACATGATTTCATATTAATATATTAGAACTTATAATATATTAATATGTCACAAATGTCCTCTTCTCACAAACGGTCTATCCAAATGTTCTGATGCCATGCAACCCAAATGGACCATGCCGGGTCGGGTCAAGTCTTACCAATTATAGTTATGGACTTAGACATTAATCTAATAGTCTCCCACTTGGATAAGTCTAAAACTATTATTGCAAGTATGACTTCATAACCCGACTAGCAATCGTAGCTCTCAAAAGCCGCTGTCGAACTCTGGCCTTGTCGATGAACTCTGACCTTTGTCAATGACTTGTCCGTTAGATAAGGGATCATATATTCCTCCATTCTAGATATTATATGGACTGAGACATGGATTATCAATCATTCTCTCAGTCCATTTGTTGTTTCCCGATTTCTGATTTATGATGACTGACTGATTGAACAGATCAAATCAGTCCTGGCTTGGCCAAGCACTCACATGTGTCATCATTAAATCATCAAGGGGTCCACATATATCGCTTTTATCCCGAAGGTAAAAGTAATGGATAAACTTCGACTCATATGGCTTGTTCTACTACTTGTTGAATCATACACAAAGGCACGTTTTATAACATTGAGTTACCAATGCGTTTTCGTGCAATCAATGTATAACCAACTCATAGTAACAACTCATATCTCTAGGTTTGAAGAATATAAGATATTATCGTCTCATGATCACTCGTGATAAAATCCATGAGGTGATTCAAATGAGCGTGGGTTGAATCCAATACTCAGAACTTATGAGAACTCATGAGTGTTGTAGTACCTCTTTGCTATGTCCAACATCTTAGACATCTACAAGCCAACTCATGACAGTCTTGATTCATATCTACTTCCAACATATGACCGACTGTGGATGGTTTGAATAACTTAGTCATTCGGGAAGAATGACCTAGTTTATTCTGGAAGTCAAAACATGCAAAATGAAACACAAGAATAATTGAATCTAGTATGGTATCAAAACCTATGAATATAAATAGAACAATTTTTATTTATCACCATACTGATTACTCATTATTCATTGTTTCGGTTTTATCAACTTTATACTTGAATTAAAAACACTAGTTGTCCCATGCTCCAAGCATGTACACTATGTTCTTCTAAACAATAGCTTTTCCATACACCAAGTATGCACTCTATGTTTGTCTATGATCCTTACTTTGTGAACTAGATCGATTGAAGATAATTTCAATGATTCTCTTTTCACACTCCCAAATCCTTATCGAAAATGTAAGAATTCCAAATTCCTATCATTTATCGAAATCTGTTAGATTTTAAACTTATATACACAGACCCTCTTGTAATGACTATGTACAAAGTCACAAAGACTTGTCAACAGACATTACAGAGTATTCCAATAGAGATCAGTTCCATGGAAATAAAGTCTCATATTCAAAGTACATTGCTTTGAATATCTTCCTTGCATTAAGTTTTCTCTAATCTTACACAGATTGCTTCCACCTATGGAGACAACTCCATATTCCCATTTTGACTATCATTTCTGAACAAGAGTTGCCTCTTTTCAGAACATGTCAATATGGTCCTTCCAGAATTAACACTATACTTCCAACTGTCCCTGAGTAACCAATCTTTGGTAAACCTTAGATTGTCCTCGACAATTGCTTAATCATTTTAGTCGTATCCAATTCTAGACCTTTTCCCCTTCTTAATGCCTCAGGCATTTGGAAAATTTGGAAATGATAAATATTATAGCAAATGCAATCGATCCTGTACCCAAAGCAAATGGGACACGATTCATGATGTCTCACATAAAGACATGATTCTAGACCAGTCTTTTGCTACAATATTTTTTTTATTTTCCATGTTCTCAAAATTTGACTATGAAGAGGGATGCCGTAATCATAATAGAATTTTCTTAAGTTGAACCAAACCAACATAAAATTCATATATATATATATATATATATATATATATATATATATATATATATTCTTGACTAAAGATGATTAAAATCTCAATCTAAACCTTTTAGAATTGAAATGAGGTATAATTTCCTCTCCCTTAATTATAGCAAAACAACTTTTCAACCCCTGCAACTTCCGGAATTGAAACTTTTGTTTTCTATAATTAACATTGCTATCTTGCAATACTAATCATAATTATCATGCTCCCACTAACATGATGATTATTAGCATAACACTTATGCTCCCACTAGCTTTGACATGTACTCAGAAATCAGCTGGACTTCTAGAAATCAATACTTTATTGACTTTCTTACCAAAGTTCAGACTTTCGATACGAGATGCTTTGATAAAACTTTATCAAAATCATACACATTTCCTTAGATAGCACACATGTGTGTCTAAACAATTTCAGAACTATGAAAAGGGATGCCGTAATCATAGTCTCAATTGTTTAGACCTTTGCCATTCCTCACAAGTCCATGTTAGTGTGCCGGTTAACCACACACGCTCTACTAACGACTTTGAGAATGCAGATATCACAACTGTTATCTACTTAAAATCTACTTAGTGAAAGTGTTTCCTCACCATCATTTTCATGAATCGGAGAGAAACCTTATGACACTTAGATTTTATGGTGTATGTGTTCCTATCCATGTGAATTTGTCAAAACCATAATCACAAGACAAGGTTAGTGACAAATCCAAACTCATATGGAATGAACTTGTGCAGTCTTAACTTCTTGCCACCTGGCAGCACAAGGGCCTGCTATTGCTTCCAAGTTGTTATGCAACCAATTGAGAACTCTCAGAAATCATATGCAAAGCCAACTGGAATGGGCACAGAAATAGAAATATGTCAACACGATATGTTATAAACCCCACGTCGTGTGCTAGTGTCAAACTACAAGTTTTTATTCTTGATTAGATCTTGAAATTCTTTCAGGATCTTTAAGACTCCCACTGTCCTCTTGACATATAAGACTATCTTGCCAAATATTCAAGAGATAGTGCGAATTCTTTATCAAGACAAACATTTCACACAATTGGCCTTAGTTGGTCTTTGTTTTATCCAAAACATCACAACTTATCAATTTCAAATGTACAAGAGTAGGACACTTTTACTCTTACATTTTACAAGTGTTATAAACCTTCTTTAAGATATGTCACTCAAGTTACAATCTTGGTGTGTGACTCTAAGATTTGTTTTGGAACGAAGTATGACTCATCTTCTTAATTTGACCACTGCAACAATTCATGACTCCTCTTCTTAGCTATCAGAATGCACTTAGAGGATGAATTGTGATATGGTCTCATAATCTTTAAGATGATCATAAACATGATACTAAAGTACTCTCCCATCTTTTCAGATTTGAGAAACTTTTATCTTTCTGCCTAATTTGATTCTTCTCATCCGTTCTGCCATACATTGAAACTTTTCCAATGTTTCAGAATTATACTTAAACTTGTAAGTATAACCATATTTACTAACTTTAGTAAATCATGACGAATGGTCTTAACGATCTTTTGTGGTGGACTTGATCAGTGCACAAGAATGTGTACTCGATCCCTTAGTCCTTCACTTGACTCACATATACATGTGAACAAGGAATTAGTCTTAATTTGCCAAAGATGAAACTTTTCATTCATCATACTATACAACTTGCATGATTCCAAGTTTCGGTCCAATTGAAACTTGGGTGATGAGAATCTTTCCTTATTAGGTAAATTTAGACATTACCACAAACACAAGAATCAAATTCATATTTCTAATATTGCTAGAAACATACAAACATCAAGTTTTCATAAATACCATTGCAAGGAGAAATAAAATAAAGTAAAACAAACTTTTATTTATTTATAAAAATACAGAAAAACTTTTCCTTACAATGTAACTTGAAATGAAAAACTAAGCTATTACATGTTTCCTAGCAATCTATCATAACTTCTAAGTAGTAGCTCAAGAATCCGATCTTCAAACCACGCGATAGAAATCCATCTACGCGATCAGATTCAACATATTCTTTCTTTAAGTTTCCTTCCCTTTGCCTGATCCTGCCATACATCAAAATGTATTAAGAATCTTCAAATGGGAACTTAAGAGAGTTAGATAGTGGACTTACCTGAAGCAGAGTCAAACTTTTTGACTTGACCTTCTCTCAGATCCTTCAGGTAGCTAGGGCAGCTTCGCTTCCAATGCCCCTTTTCTTCAAAAATATAGACTCTTCGGGAATGGTTCAAAAGGCTATCCCAGACTTAGACTTTCTCTTTACCTTCCGGTCAACCGGGTTGACCAAGGCCGATCTCTTTCCGTTGGGAAGAGAAAGCTTTTCTGGACTTCCAATGTTACCATTGTCCATGTCCATGGAAGTTTGAGAAATAGACCTTCCATCCATATTTGCTTGACTATTGTACTAAATCATTTCTGATTCAGCAGCAATAAGCAAATAAGAAAGATCCATTAGGGTCATGTCGTGATCTGTCACATAGTAGTCTTTAATGAACTTACTATATGACTCAGGAAGTGACTGAAAGATCCAGTCAATAGCCAACTTCCTTGGGACAATGACACCCAACATTCTCAACTTGTCAATTTGTGACTTCAGTCCTAAGACATGAGTGCACACAGGACTTCCATTTTTATGTTTTCGGGATTGAGTGATCTTGAACTTTTCAAGTCTTCGAGCTTGTGGGTCAGGAAGAATAGTTAAAGGAGGAGGAGGAAGGGAAATAAGATTTCCATGAGATTTGGGAAGATCATTGTTGTCTAAACCAGACATCACAATGGGAGAAATTAAAGTTAGTTGATTTAAGTCCTTAATAGAACACCCAATATGAAATATTAAGGCTAGGACCCAACAAACTATTTTATAACTTGGAAGAGAGATGCCGTAATCCAAGCTATAAAATATTTGAAGGTAGGTGAATGACGATTTACCAATTTCCACCAAGATAAACGAAATGTATTATTAGGTTTTTATTGGTTTTTGAAACTCCTAGATTCTTTTGAGATTCATTGAACTTTTCAATGGCATGTTTCAATCTCGAGTGTGCCCTCTCAAGTTTTGTGACTGGGATGCCGAGGATCACAAAACAAGGTGTGAATAACCATGCAAATATACTTGTTACCCTTAATATTTATCCCTCAATCGATGTGCCGGTTAACCACACGTGCTCCACCGATACTATGATAAATACTAAGTTACCCTTTACCTACTTTGGTAAATCCAGGTTAGTGTGCCGGTTAACCACACACGCTCCACTAACGACTTAAGCAAAGTGCAAAGTGTAATTTCATGGGTTAGCACCAAATTCACATTTTCCTAAGTAACTAAGATTGGGAATTTATAAAGGTTTAGTTACTTAGTATTTATCATTAATACTTTAAATGAAGGGATAATTCTAGTCCTTGTCCTACCCGTTCGGCTAACGACCCTCCACCAGTCAAGGAAGCGGTGGGTGAGAGTGGACACCCATTAAAATGCCATTTTAAAGGCAATAACCTTATACCCCCCTTATAGTCGGCTTCGTGAATGAGGCCTACTAATGGTAAGACGACTTGCTCTTATACATATATATATATATATATATATATATATATATATATATATATATATTAACTTATAATATTATAAAGTATAAGGGTTGAATTTTAACTTTTAAAATCCTAAGGGCTTAATTTGGAATTAAAGTATTCATGAAAGAAAACTTTTCAAATTCCAAAACTTGAGGGCAAGTTTTGAACTATTCAAAAACTTTTCAATTCCATAACTTATGTGTTTAAAGTAGTTTTAATTCAAAAAAAACTCTTCAAGTTCCATAACTTGAGGACAAGTTATGGAAGACTTTAAACCATTAAAGAATGCGACTCTTCCTTATTCATAACTTATGGAAATCTTTATGAGTTTTATGAATCTTAAATGTGACTTTTCATATCACTTGAGGACAAGTTACAAAAACACATTTTAGAATCAACTCTTAGATTAATTTGGATTGAAAAAACACATTATCACATAACTTTTCTATTAATCTAAGCAACTCATAAGAACAAGATAATTCAAATCAAACTTTTTCATGAAATTAGCCTAACCATTAAACTAATACAAAACATGAATGTATTGACAATTATCTTTGAAATTGGATTAGCATGAACATTACCACATAAAAAACAGGTTTATAGGTTCAAAAACAACTTATGGTAATGTTCCTAGTCCATTTCCAGCCAAAAAACTCGAAGATATGTTGTCAGGGGGTCCAACTCGTCGAGTGCATGAACCAACTCGGCGAGTTGGATGAGTTTTGCCTTGGACTCGTCGAGTCCCTTCATGGACTCGGCGAGTCTGCTGTGCAGACAACACCAAACTTCGATTTTTCAGCCATTTTTGCAAGTATAACAAGAAAACAAAAACCAGTCTCTGATACCACTGTTGGGTTTTGAGCATTCTAACACTCTTATGGTGTACATGCAACCCTAAATACCTTGGATCTATGTTTTCTCTATTATACATGCAAATATGAATATTCCAAGGTATTACCCTAACTAGCATACAACTTTGATACTTAAGTAATAAAATAGATAGAATACATACCTTGTTGATGTAGCTTGACTCCATGAAGCTCGAGAGCCTAGTGCCCCAAGTGTGACACCTCAAATGGTTCACACAACATCATCAACACTTGGAATAACCATGAAAAGAAGATACTCATGCTCAAATCGGCTAGCCCTCCTCTATGTATCACTAGTGCCAATTTCTTGAGCTAAAGGGGTCCTTATATAGTGTGCACATTAGGGTTAAACCATGTAACCCATGACTTTACCCATTCCTTATGCTCCATGGGTTTTAACCTCCATGGAGTATCCATGGATCACCACATGGGTTAAAACCAACATAAGGGATCATGGATCATAATCCCACATATATAAGAATGAATGATTTACACAATCAATCCCCATATATTTAATTAGTCTCTTTTGATCACTAAATTAAGTCCAAATTAATTCTTGATCAATACTAATTAAATAACATGATTTCATATTAATATATTAGAACTTATAATATATTAATATGTCACAAATGTCCTCTTCTCACAAATGCTCTATCCAAATGTTCCGATGTCATGCAACCCAAATGGACCATGCCGGGTCGGGTCAAGTCTTACCAATTATAGTTATGGACTTAGACATTAATCCAATAGTCTCCCACTTGGATAAGTCTAAGACTATTATTGCAAGTATGACTTCATAACCCGACTAGCAATCGTAGCTCTCAAAAGTCGTTGTCGAACTCTAACCTTGTCGATGAACTTTGACCTTTGTCAATGACTTGTCCATTAGATAAGGGATCATATATTCCTCCATTCTAGATATCATATGGACTAAGACATGGATTATCAATCATTCTCTCAGTCCATTTGTTGTTTCCCGATTTCCGATTTATGATGACTAACTGATTGAACATATCAAATCAGTCCTGGCTTGGCCAAGCACTCACATGTGTCATCATTAAATCATCGAGGGCCCCACAGATATCGCTTTTATCCCGAAGGTAAAAGGAATGGATAAACTTCGACTCATATGGCTTGTTCTACTACTTGTTGAATCATATACAAAGGCACGTTTTATAACATCGAGTTACCAATGCGTTTTCGTGCAATCAATGTATAACCAACTCATAGTAACAACTCATATCTTTAGGTTTGAAGAATATAAGATATTATCGTCTCATGATCACTCGTGATAAAATCCATGAAGTGATTCAAATGAGCGTGGGTTGAATCCAATACTCAGAACAAGTATATCGACATAACCAATCAAGGGTCGGCCTTGGTGCCTTAGACCCGCTAAATCCAGTGAGGAAACTCGCCTCGAAAAGCTGAATGAAACGCATGATCCCTGACTGCTGGTCCTGCAGCTCCTCGAGTTATAAATTTCCAAATAAAAATCAATTAACATTTAGGATCTACATCATAACCAAAAATCCCTACTTGGGGTAAAAAGACCATTTTACCCCTAACCTAGCTTGGTCCAAGAATAAAGCCCATAACCATAATATAATGGGCCCAAAAGTTAAAAAATCCATTAAGGCCCAAAATATGGCCCAATTTATAATTGGGCCTAATCCATTCACATGGGCCTTATCCCAAGGCCCAATAATGTCTCTGGCCCAAAAACTCCCAAAATTAGATGGCCCAACTAAACGCTAACCTTCTAAGCCCAAAACAAGGCCTAAACCGAAGGCCCAACATTGAAATGCCATCAGACTGAGTACGCTGGGCGTACTCAGCTGGTACGCTAAGCGTACTGGCTCGAAGGCTTGTACGCCCAACGTACTCTTCCAATTAAACCAACTTCGAGATTTAGCTCCTAACCCATTAAGACTTTGTTCCAGAATGCAGATTCGACATCCTTAAGCTGAAATATCACGTAAAGTTGCTAACTTTACATCCATGCATGACCATAAGAAGCTCTAAAGCTCAACAAGGACTTAATAAAGGAATTAATGAATGCATAAGTCCCCTTAACTCCATAAAGTTGCCACCTTTATGCCAAAGGAGCCCAAGAAGACCTTAGATCTGAAAGAATATGCCTTTGGGATGTCCTAATCCCGTCATCCAACCAAACCATGGCTAAAACATAACAATTTAACCCAAAAAGATATCTAAGCATCTAGCAATCAAGATGGGAACTTGATACCTCAAAAGCTTGGCAAATAAGGTGGTGATTTTGGATCCAACACCTCCTCTTCAGGCTAAGCAACTTCTAGCTTCTTCAACTCCTTCAAAATGCACAAAAATGAACACCAGAAGCTCTCCAAAGGCTCACACACTCAACAATGGAAGCTAAGAATTGATTTTAGGGTTTTTGGACAATAGAGGCTGATAGGGAGGCTAATACTTGGGAATTAATGACATTATATAAGGCTTGAACCCTAAAAATTAGGGTTTTGGGTCTGAGCACGTACGCTGCGCATACAACCTTGTACACAATGCGTATGTGCATGCCTCCGCGATCCACTTAGACCAACTACGCCCCGCGTACACCAGGCTTACGCCCTACGTACGACCTCGACTCGCCTACACATAAAAGGCCTAATTCACTAAGTCCAATGCAACAAATATGATTTAACAAATAAATAAATAATTAAATAAATAATACCTTAGAACCATCGGGTGTTACAATATATATATATATATATATATATATATATATATATATATATATACCCTAATTATGGTTATTTGAAAACATGATATTTGGGCATAGTAACGATTAGGTACGGTGTATATCCCTATATTTGACCAACATTACTTCTAGGTACTATGTTATCCTAGGGATTTGGCCATTATAACATCTAGGTATTATCTCTTCGTAGACTACTGGGAATCATAACTTTTAGACATAATATCATAGCTTACAACTAGGTATAGTATCTATAGCTACCCCCCCCCCCCCCGGCGGGTAAAACAATTAAAATAGTAAAATGGGGCTGTGAACTTACCCTTGTCGCGTAAGACCGTTGATGTAGGGTTGAATCGGGCTTGGTACTCCAACGACTGCTACAAGGGTAGCAACTTCGAGAGATGCGGAGAGAGTGTAAGAATGGTATGCAGAAGTGGCCTGCACAACCTTCAATTTGTAGTCATAGATTTGCAGTCCGCACGACGCAAATATTTGTGTGCGTCGCGCGTGATCATTTTAGTTCCATCCATAGAAGGCCACGTGTCACTTCCCTAATTGGCCACGTCATTCGCAATCTACTCGATTCCGGTTTCTGGTGCGCGATGGGCACAGGCGTGCACCTCACGTGCACGAAAAGATTTTGTAAAAACCATAACTTCTTTGTGCACACTCCGATCTAAGCCCTCTTTATACCTATGTGATGATCTCAATGGGTATTACAACTCTCTTTTAGGTTGATTTAGCTAGTTTTGACTTCATTTTTGTGCCTAACTGGGATTAAAGTAAATGGTTTTACAAAAATCATATCTCTCTCATATGGAACCCATTTTTGGCACTCTTTGTCCAAAACTTTTTATCTCAAGGAGTACTACGAATCTCCTTTTTGCACTTTTAGTCAAAACTCAACCAATCTATAAGTACCGTTTTGATGTAATTAATTTTAATTACACGGTTGATTTCTATTTTTGTAAAATCCATAATTCTTTCCTTTGGAGTCGGATTTTTACGAATCTTATATCCTTGGGATCACGTTACCGATTACTTTCCAAGTATGTTAACCAACTTATAAAACGGTACAACTTTTTGGACGTTTATTTTCGAGCCTAATAGTCATTTTAACAAATAAATGTAACAACACATTTGATTTTTATTATCTTAAAATCAAATATTGCAATATTAAGCTATTACATCTATATTTCCTACTCATTCCTAATGGTGATCAGTGATGGAAACCTCTCGGTTGTCACATAAACGATAATCCGGACGACCATGAAACCATAATTGTATCCCATTCCAAGGCTAAGGCCTGATTTAGAAAAAATGTAGTCGTGTCACACTAGCAGAAACTGTGATGCTTAGTTTCCCGCAGATTAAAAAAAAACTGAATCTTCAAGTAGGACCAAGTCAAGTGTCAAAACTAATGTCAAGTCTAAGAGTAGATCTAAAGTTAAAACTAGTCAAAAAAGTAGTCAACAATATGATCATGTTGACCTTAAAAACCTATAGTGATGATTATTGGAAATTAGAATATTCTACAATATATTTTCTGGAAGGATAAACTTGTTTTTGCTACATCGTCATAAGGAAATTGTTTAAAACATACAAAAAAATATAACTCAAACATCAGAGCAATCTGCAATATCTATCCAGAGACACTCTCAATCCACCACAAAGCAGCACGCTCTTGTTGAGTAGGCTGCAACAATTCGTTGGGGGGACGTTGCATAAAAAATATTTATAAATGTTGATATTATGTTATTTTCTCATAACAACTTATAGATTATAAGGTGAACTAAGCTACATACATTAGCAACATGAAGAATATGTTCACAATCAGCAACGTGCAAACGCCTCATCCTAGGGTATGCAACTGTCCGAGGGATAACACCCGGTATAGGGGAACCATCTATACAACTATCAAGAAATGTCTCCATGATCCAAATCTAGAAAATTAAGATATCAAACAACTAACCAACCTAATAAAGTTACAATACGTGTTTCTTAAAAACTATTATGATAAATAGTCGACATACCTTAAATGCATAGATAAATCCCTACACAATATATGTATATCTATTACCGACTCTTGGCAGGGTGGGGTGCAAATGCTCCTCAAAATTATAGAAGACGGTACGCAACTGTTTGTAAGTGAAATCCCATCACTCTGCCCCATGGGTACCTGTGTCAACAACAACACTTAATAAGTATATGTATCATTTGATTAATGTATGTAAATATGTCTATACCTTTTAAACTCGTCTAAATTAGAGACGATTGCAAGAAGATTATCAGTAACCAGTTGTTAAGGGTATATCCCAAAAAATCCATGCTCTAGCATATGCAGCAAGGAGACTCTCACCGCGTCTGTATCACCTAAATGATGAAGTAAGTTATTGAACACGTGTATAAGGTTTGTCATTCTCACCGAACATGAAGGAGAAACAAGTAGAAATAAACGTTATCTGAACTCTGTTTATGAAGCAAGTCATTGAACACGTCCGTGAACCGCAACTCGGTAATCAAGCATAATGTTTTTCTGTCAAAGAAAACTTCGACAAACCTGATAGTCGTGTATCGGAAATAGAAGCTCTTATAGGTAAACTGGATCATTTGTAGTATATTCCTTGCACATAAGATAGTGGAAGAGTAAAGGGTGAAATTCCACACCCATCCGCATGTTCACATAGTTACCAAAACATGATTGACTAAATATGGCCGCACAAACTGGTCGGTTTCGTAAACGGGCAATGATTTGCCGCCCAAGTTCAGGGTTGCATGTTTTAGTCACAACCGCTTCGTATTTTCTATCATCCTACAATCAAAATAATCATCATTTAGGGAATTTAGCATGTATGTTCTGGAGGACATTCCACAATACACTATACCGAAGAACTTTTTCGGATCATATTTCATACCACTATTATGGAATGCTATACCGGAAAACGTTTTCAGATCATATTCCAGACCACTATTCCAGAACTGTTCGTCATATTTCGGACTAGTTCTTAGTAATCCGGAGGTGTTTTACTGATTTTGAATACGTTCCGGACGAGTGAAATGCGTATATTTGTAAGATCTTTTAATGTGGCATACATATATATAAGTAAATGTAATCAAATAATTTCCTTTAAACTACCACAAATCATAGAAAAACAAATAAAACCTATATAATTACATAAATTATATAATTGTTAACAAACAATCTGCAGTAAAGACATATAATTATGAATTTACATATAAAAGGTGAATCTCTTCATCGTTAAAGAAGACATTTATGGTTTACTTTGGTCGAAACGTCTCTGGAATGCAGGTTGTAGCAATTTGAAACGGTCTTCGGAATAAGTGAACTTGAAATTGAACTCTGAAACGAATTTATAGGGGGGCCACAGGTCAAATCGGGTTGGATCTTATATCAGCGACCTTTTTCCTAGAAATGAGTCCGGAATGACCCGTTTTGGATCTTGTGGTCATTTAAAAAATGATTATTTTTTTTAGTTTCCCATTGAATGTGGTTAGATTACTGAATTTCCCTTAATTTGTGTATTGTATCGTGTCAACCCGTTACTTAAACATGTCGAAATATCTTACCCAAACCCACTAATTTCATGTCAGGTTCATGTCGGGTTGTCGTGTCGTGTCAGGTTTTGCTAGGTGTGTGTATGTGTATATATATATATATATGTGTGTGTGTGTGTATATATATATATATATATATATATATATATATATGTTGTGATATGTCTGGGTTAATCCCTTTAATCACAACATGAAAAAACAACATTAGTCGATGTCCAGGAGATGGTCCTGGAACGAAGCTCCGATGGTCTAGTTAGTATGAGTGTGTATGTATGTATATGGGGTTTTGGATGGAAGGAGGCGATCCCTTCTCCCAGAGGAAAAGGGTTCCTTTTATACTTGTTATCTTCAAAGCATGATCCTAATAGGGTCATTCTTCCCGTCTGGGCCAACGGGACATGGAGGAGCCCTAGTGGTCTTCATCTAGTGGTGTAGAGGAGACAGAGGACAATGCTTTGAGCGCTACACTTGTCGTTCTGGGAAGTGACCAACTGTGTTTTGGCTTTTTATAGACCGAAGATTATTGTCTGGAATTGGACCTGGGAGCGAGAGCACCTAGTACCAAGGTCTTAGCGGGAGACCACGAGGGCGAGGGCCCAAGTCCGACACTAGACCGGGTAGCGACCGTTAACTCGCTCGTCCTAAAGATAGCAGTTCTGTTATCTTTAACATATTCCTATAGGGATATGTTAACAATTCCCCTAGGCTAGTAGACGTCTACGTGGGCATAGCGTAGATGAGTTATTCTAGCCTTGATTAGGACACGTGTTCGGTGGAGATGGTCTGGATATTTGTTGATGGGATGGAGCCGTCAGCACAAGCGGTTTTATCATGGAGACGGTTCAGTATTCCCGCTCCTCATTTAAACCTTCCTTACCAGGGATAATTTTCTTTTTACTCTTTCGTTCTCAATTGCTTCCGACTTCCATTTGCTTACACTCTCTTCTTTCTCGTGTTTGCACTAAGAAAACAATGGCGACACCACGATCTGGAATTGATCCGACACTGGGAGAATTTGAGGCTTTGCATCTTCAGTTTGGTTTCATGCCAGATCATGGAGTGCAACTTCCAAGAAAGGGGCTCATCATCAGTCGGCCACTGCAGGGTAAGGTCAGAGTCCCAGTCGCAATCTTTGAAGTAGGATTGCTGTTATTGACGACTAATTTCTTTGATGAAACCATGCGTCAATATGGTTTCTATGTGGATGATCAGACCCCTAACGTTGTGAACAAGATCGTGGGGTTCGAACTGGCTTGCTGAGCCCTTGGTGTGCTTCTCCAATTCTGGGTATTTAAGGCTTACTATAACTCATCTATGCAGTTTGGTGTTCACACCTTCTCTCAGGGGCAGAACATCCACACATTCATCACCAACCAAAAGGCGCTTAAGAAAAACTGGAAGGATAAGTGGTTCTGGGTTAACAACAACCTGGTTGATTCTGGGTATCCCATAGTGAACACCTTTTCTGAACGGGCACCGCAACTATGGGGTGCCAGTATGATTGTGGCGCAGTAGTTGAGAGGTATTTGCATCGTCGGTGAAGATTAGGAGGATTGCATATTGGCGGTGGCGGGAATGATTGTTGCCTGGCGAGCTCGGGGGAAGATGTCTCAGTTTTTTGTGGAGCGGGATGGTGAGTACTCTTCTCTTTCCCCCACCCCACCTTCACCTCCTTTTTGTTTTTCTTCTTTGAGATGAAAGGGGGTTGCAAACCCGTTTGTTGTTTTTATTTGCATGTATTGAGAAGATATTATCCTTTGAGATGGTTCTACGAGGCAAGTACAAAGTCGATCTCCAGTATCATGAGGAGGAATTAGGGGAGATTCTTCCTATGCCTGTTAGTTCTGATTGGTTGCTGGTATTCGTTGCTCCTTCTGTCGTCAAGGACGAGGGATCTGCCACTCATGCCAACCCTGGTTTCGTGGATGTACCCGTTAGTGGTGTTTCCCGTGACGATCCTCCGCCTCAAAACACTGAAGATGAAACATCGGAGGAGGCATTAATCGGCGGTAGTCATGCAACCACTAAGTGGCAGATAACTTGGATGGATTCCACTCTTGCGGAGGATGCTGGTGCCAATACCGTTGGCAGACGCCTTCGCAAGAAGCGTAACATTGATTTTTTGTTGGGGGTGGAGGCAACATAGTAATCGAACCGCTTAAGGAACTAAACAAAGAAGCAGAGGATTCCACTGGTCTTGGCAGTGGCGAGTTTGGGAAGAAACCGATGGTTGACCTCCAAACTGCTCGTGGCTCTACTTCATCTCCGATGAGAGACAATATTGTTTCTGGCGCTTCCCCTGCGCCACTAGTGGCTCCCGACGTTTATCTCCCGGAATAGACTCTTACTCATGGGTCTCTACTCACGCAACATGATGTTGCGTATAAGTGGAGTTATCATTCTTTCCCTCTGTCTATAATAGAAGCATTGGAACTGTTCTCCAACTCTTATATGGCAAACAACCTTCAGTATGCGGCGGCCCAAGTTGCCCCCTACTTGGTGGCTGCAGCTAGGTGCCTACGTCATGTGGGCTTAGACTTGGCAGAATTGACCACCGTCAAAGCTGAGCGTGACGAATTAAGGGAGGAGGTGTTGGGCCTTGAGGAGGATGTAAGTCCCCAATCTGCTTGTGTATCAATCAGATTCGTTTGATGGTGCGGAATCCCAATCAAACGGATGATGCCAGATCAATAGAAGAAGAAGGAGAAGAAGAAGATGATGAATCTTGTATGAATTGATATGAATTAAGATCCAGATACAAGATTTACACACACTAAAGCTCCTCTCTTCTCTCTAACTTTCTCTCTCTACAATATGCTCTCACTCTTCTCTAGCCTTACAGCCTTACACTCCTCTACACACTCCTTACCCTATATATATGAGATATGGGCCGTACACGGCTGTACGGCCGTACACACAAACCGCAAAAACATACAACATTACATAAAAATATATTTTCCTAGAAAAGCAAAGTATAAACCAAATTTAGACCCAACAATCTCCCCTTGGTTTATAGCTTTCTTTTCTAATTGACCCAACAATCCCCCCCCCTAAAAAGTAGCTGGCTTTTCTTGTTAATCTTCATTGGGAGCTTGGCTTCAGCATTTATCTTCAAATTTGTTCACAACTTCAAGATGAACTTGATGAATCTTCAATGAATGACTTCATCTTGAGCGGTTGGGCTTTTCTTCAAGATTTGGCTTTGAACGCACATTGGGTGAGGAGGCTTCTTGAAAAGATTCTTGAAAGATGGCGCTTTCAGCTTGAGAATCTTCAGAGATAACAATAGAGAGATCTAATCTTCTGGATCACTTCAGCAAGTTCAAGAATAGCAGCAAATTGATTGAGGAGGCTTCAATGCAATCTGTCACATAATCTTCAACTCAGCTTCACCTTGCTTCTGGGGTTGAAAGATTGAATGTTGGAAGAATAATCTTCATTTCTTGCTCCTTCGAATGGGTATTCTTCGATGATCACGGATGAAGCCTTGGCTCGGAAATTTTCGATTCAGTCTCCCTGAGTCTCATCTACATCTGAATTCACTTTTCAAGACACATAAAGCTAAAGATAGAAACAAAACTAAAATAAAACTTAGCACACAATATTTTTGGATTTTTCATATTTTCTAAAAAAGAAATAAAACAGAAATAACACTATTTTTGGATTTTTAATTTTCTGATTTTGTTTGATTTTGGAATTTTCTGATTTTTGTTTGATTTTTTAATATTTTTTTAATTCTCCCCCTAAATTTGTGCATAGAGGAAAACTATGAACAAATTTAACATAACAAAAATATTTGGGATCAAAGTTGTCAAGCAATCCAATATCGTTTATCAGCACACGCCTGCGTGTCTAGATCTGGTCAATCACCGGTATTGTGGTCCACTTAAACACAAAGGATGTTGACAATTGGGACAGATTATAAGTGACAAGTCATTGTGATATATATTCCTAAATGGACATTTAGCTGACGCCGACCAATGATATTGTTGTCCAGTTAAATTAAGCAGTAAGATCTACAGACAACCTCTAAATGGTTCAATTTTAGTCGCACTAGAACGTGTTTCCCACTTCCCGGTATACCCCGGTAATCAAGAACTTCCAAAGAACTCCTTACTTTAGGTGAGTAAACAATTATTAAGGAGGAAGAAAGATTTAGAAATAAATGCATATGTTGTGTCCCAGGTCGGATTTATTTCAATCACGCAGAGGGGACAACATATGGCTAACTAGGATAGAGGGATTAAGAGGTAGAATGTTGCATATGTTGTGTTCCAGGTCGGATCATTTCAATCACGCAGAGGAGACAGCATATGACTAACAAATAGGAAGAATTGCACAGATAAAGAAGATGCATAGAAATAGAGTTGCATATGTTGTATTGCAGGTCGGATATATTCCAATCACGTAAAGGAAGCAACATATGACTGACAGATAGAAAGCAAGAAAATAATTTTCTACAGACCTACTTTATCAGAACCCCCCAGTTGCCCTATCAGAACCAGAATTAAGGACATTAGTCCGTACATCAAGGAAGAATTAAGCCACAGTTCTAGATGTGTATTAATTTAGTGTATCTCGTGGGCTCCCATGTTTATCTCACTGCTTAATCTACCCGAGCGTCGTATGGTCAGTCCAAATGAAACTATCTAAGTCTATATTGTCTAGTCCTTTCATGGTCAATCAATGTCTAGTCCTTTTGAATCCTTTGTACCTACCAGCACATTGAATACAGAGTCTAGACAATTCGGCTTAAGTTCATTACACGCATCATAAATTTCCCTTTAGCACTATACTTCATATCACTTCCCAAAACAATCTACTAAAGAAAGACATATAAGGAAATAAAAAATTGTCTTCAAAATGAATCAATGTAAGATAAACTCAGGAGTATAGAGAAGAAAACTCAAACCGTAAGTCACCGATTGAATTTGTATCCAGAAGGTCTGAGAACAGCACGCATAATCTTAGAACAGATCCGAAAATTCTTCACATCGTTAAGCACTAACCTCGTGAGTGATCCCTTCCTTTCTTCCTTTCCCGCAAAGGACACATACTCTCAAACAATGTTCTGAGTGTTGTACAGTTGAGAGATGCCTCCTATCATGTGCCTGGAACAGCCACTACCAACAAACTGAAGTCTGATGATATGCCTCCATAGCTGCTCCGACACAGAGCGGGATTAGTTGGTCTTTGGAACCCAGTCCATTTTGAAACTGGGTTGACCTTTGTCATCTTCACATGGTACTCTCTCCCAAGACATATCCTGGTTATCACAAACAGAAGATGTAGAAATATTAGAAGCATAAGGAGATTTGGGAGATTGAACCTTTGGTACCCATTTGTAGTTGGGTTTAACCCATTTCTTTTTCGAGCGGATGGGTGCCTCGGCACTTGATTTTGAACTTGAATCCGATCTTCGAGATGACTTTGACCTAACCGGTTTATGCTTCACTGGAGCATCTCTTGATCTTTGCTTCTTGGCCAGCATTCCCTTCTTGTTGTTAGGAGTTGATTTCTTGGCCTTGGGAGTTGAATTCTTGCCCTTAATGGCATTCCAATCGACATTGTCTGATCGTGACCTTGAGGTGTTTCTGTTGTAAAATCTCCCTCTTGGTGCGTTCTGCCACCCTTGTGCATAGTAGGGAACATATGCGCGATTTGGACAGTTTTTGGCAATGTGTCCAGGTGTTCCACAGTGAAAACAAGTCTGCTTCTTCACGTAGGAGTTGTTTCTTCCTGCCCCTGGTGGCGTATCCATGCCTTGTCTCTTACTGTTCCCACATGCACACTTGCAGCAAGCACTCTGTTTCGCTTGTTTTGGTGGCCTGTACTTCTCAACTGCAGGTTGATCAGAAGCAACTAAGTTCGAAGCAACAGATTCAGAGTTCAAGGAGACATTGGTTTGTTCAACAGTTTTCTCCTTGTTCTCATCTTCCGTTACTTTACCTGCACAAGAAGTAGAAGCATTAGAATCGTTCAGCTCAACACTTTCTGGCACATCCACGGCAGAATTATCAAAGATATCATCAAATATATCAAAAAAATTTAAGTCGTCAGACTTTGAAACAATCTTATTATCAGACACACTCTCTTCAGCAACTTGCTTGCAATGACTTAGTGGTTGATCTGCATAAGAAGTAGAAACATTAGTACTCTCAACATTAATACTACCTCCTGACACAAATCCATATTTGAGATGTGGCTCTCTGTCCATTTCCTCTTTTGTCAAAGGGTTATACTGATAGGTGTGATTAAAAGGAGGAGACACTTTATCATACCCTAAACCCTTTGACTGATTATTTTTAAATCTCAAACTATTTTCCATCATTGTCGCAACTACTTCACTCGACACATCAAATTTCTTAAAATTAAATTCAACATCTTTAAATTTAGCCTTCAATGCATCAAGTTCGGCAGTTACATCAGCAAGTTGTTCTGTCACAAATCTATAGTTAGCACATTTATTGTTGTACTCTTCCTGAAGTTTTCGGAAATCCTTGATTTTGGCGTCTAGTTGTGCTTTTAATGGTTTTTGTTCTTTCCTAATAGTGTACCTCTCATATATTAGGTCCTCATTCTCTCTACGTAATAATTCATAGTGTTCACGTAAATTTTCCAAGGAAATTTCATTGATATTGATTTTTGAAGAACTCGTTGTTTACCAAAAATGCCCTTTAACTTGAAAACTCAAAAGTCAACCTTAAAAAAATCAAATTTAAAAAGTCAAACTTAAAAAGTCAAACTTAAAAGTCAAACCGAAAAGCTAAATTTGAAATTTTGAAGGTTAAACGAGAAAGTCAAAGGTCAAACTTCAAAGTCAAAGTCAAAATTTTAAGTAAAAAGTCAAAAATTAAAATCTAAAATTTTTGGTTGAAAAAGTAATTTAAAAATAAAGGAAATTGATTTTTGGGTTAAAAGTGTCAATTTTGCGAAATTTGGAATCGAGAAAGGACTCCTTTTGAATTAAATTTCGAAGGAATGAAGCAAGTGACTTCCTACTACAACTGGTAAGGCGCCTTGTTGAGTCCGGAGGTGACCCGGGTTCAATCCTTGGCACCTCCAAAAATCCGATTTCTTTTTTTTTATATATATGAGCGCTGCTGCTTGCGAGGACGACTGCTGCGAAGACTCGCACACGCTGCTGACCAAGACCGAGGTGCGAACCGGAGACGCTGCAGGACCGCAAACCACCGAGCCGTACACCGAGGCCGCACACCAAGGCCGCACACTCCGAGCCGTACACCGATCCGTACACTCCGAGACGTACACCTTTAACTGGCCGCACACCTTTAATCAGATCGCGAAAAAAAATGACGTTTTCACCATTTTTGCTCCAAAACTCGATCAAAAACTCGTTTTTATCAAAAATGCAAAGAACAAACCCCCCCCCCCTAATTTTCAGAGATCTATCAAAAAACGCAAAAATCTTTTAAAAATAAGATCAAATAAGCTCCAGATCTGACAAAATTGATTAATACAATCCAAGCTCTGATACCACTTGTAAGTCCCCAATCTACATGTGTATCAATCAGATCCGTTTGATTGTGCTAAATCCCAATCAAACGGATGATGCCAGATCAATAGAAGAAGAAGGAGAAGAAGAAGAAGATGAATCTTGTATGAATTGATATGAATTAAGATCCAGATACAAGATTCACACACACTAACACACACTAAAGCTCCTATCTTCTCTCTAACTTTCTCTCTCTACAATATGCTCTCACTCTTCTCTAGCCTTACAGCCTTACACTCCTCTACACACTCCTCACCCTATATATATGAGATATGGGTCGTACACACAAACCGCAAACACATACAACATTACATAAAAATATATTTTCCTAGAAAAGCGAAGTATAAACCAAATTTAGACCCAACAGAGGAGAAACACAAATTTAAATAATACTATGACCTATTAGCCAGGAGAAGGCTTCGGTGGAGGACCAAGTGGCAAGATTAGATAGAGAGGTGGAGCGCCTGTCTCGACAAGTGAAGACCTTGGCGATGAAGAAGGTAGGGTTGGAGGGGCATGTGAAGCAGCAGGGTGAGCAAATGGTGACCGACAGGTCGAGGAAGAATATTTTGGAGGAGGACATGGTTTGGGTTCTCCAGAAAGGTGTTGTTTGTGTGGTGGATCGGTTCATCGAGAGCCCTGAGCTCTCATTGGGGGTTCGACGAATGAATGCAGCATGTATAGCTGCCAGTGTGGAGGGTGGAAAGCAGGCAGTGCGAGAGCAAGTGGCTACCAGAAAATTTAATCCATATGAAGCAAGTGCGATAGTGGAGTAGATATAAGCAATGTATGCATCCGTGAAGGATTTTATGGAGACATATTTTGATTTATATCTCCATTTGGGTGAGCTGGATATGGAAGGCTTCTATCAACTATGTTGTGATCCCGACCCCGAGGAGAACCCATTGGAAAGTAGCTTTCGGAGCATTGGACCCTCCTCCAATCCACCTGGTAACTGATATCTCTCTCTTCTCTTGGTTTGAGCTTTTGATAGTCGAGTTTTAGAAACAATATTTGGACAAAGTTTGACTTGGTTGGTGACCATGCGTGGTCTTTTTTAAGTCTGAGATGTGTCCGAAAGACAATTTATTTGCAACTTAATGGTATGGCTATCTTTTGCCTAAGGCTTGCATGCTTTGGTACCAGATGGTTTATGTTGGTTGTTGGATTAATTTTTCGTCAGAGCTTGATGTTGACCTTTGAGGTACATTTGTTCAAGTTTTTTCCCATTGGGGTGAATTCTTTCCAAAGGTTTGTGTTGGCCTTAGGAATTGAGTGTGAATGGCTCCTACTTGCTTGACAGGGTGTTACGACTTGAAGGATACTCTCCTATGATAGATGAAAGTTCTTTATACCTAACCAAAGTTTATTGGTTTGGCCCGGGACTTTGCACTCATGAGCTCGAGGCTCGTCCTTCTTTTGAGTCATTGACCTGTCTTTTTAGGCTGAGGCCTTGGCTAGCCTTTTCTTATGAACCTTGACTAGTTCACTTTTGTTGGGGTATTTTCCCTTTTAGGCAAAGTTTTCTAGTTACCCTTTAAGACTTTTTTCTAATTCTTGGTCCAATGTGAGTTGCACTTTGGCCCTAGTCATCTAAGTTAAGTTGAGATTGTTACCTCGAGGCATTTAGGACTTAGGTATTTTTCATATGAAGGGAAAGGTTATGAGCCTTTAAAGCCTATGGTTACATCCTTGCATCGATTTCACTCAAGTGACGTGGATGATCAGTCCTTGTTATCACTTGGTAAAGATGCACAACATCTAATTGAAATGATATCAAGCTTGAATAATAATAAACATCTGAATTGTTTTTGAAAGTAGTCAACCTCCATCATTCTATTGATAATGCTCTGGAAATATTAACACTGTTTAATAATGACAAAAATGACTAAACTTTGACACAAAAATGGGCCTAGAACTAGAGTTAACTATTGGGGTGTGATTATCCACTTGGAGTTAGATCACATTTCCCTCACCCTTGACATGCCTTATTATGTATTCTCTCCTCGCTCTAGGAGTAAAAGTGGCGCAAATTGTACGTGTTTCAAGTCCGGGGGATGGGCCCCCCTCTCGTGCTTTTAAGACATAAGCTCTATTCTAGTGCATCTCCATTATCTTGTATGGGCCTTCCCATGTGACACTTAGCTTTCCATGGGGTCGGGCATGACTGGATTCAATTTTTGTTAACATCCATTCTTCTACTTTGAAATTCTTTACTCGTACACACTGATTATAGTAATTTTCGGTGAGAGTTTTGTAGGCAGTTGGCGGAGCTGGGCGGCTTTGCATTTCACGTCAAGCATGTCTAAGTCTTGACGTTTCCCAGCTTTATTGGTGTTTACGTTAAATTCCGTCACCCATAGTGATCCGTCCAAGATTTCAGGTGGGAGCACCACCTCTGTGTTGTATGTTAGACTAAAGGGTGTTTCCCCGGTACTGGATCTTGGGTCGTGCGATATGACCAGAGGACTGTCGGTAATTCTTCAACCCAGGCTCCCTTAGACTTCATCAGGCGCTTTTCAAGGCCACTGACGATAGTGTTGTTTGACACCTCTGTTTGGCCATTAGCTTGAGGATGTGCCACTGAGGTGAATCGGCGATGGATTTTCTTTTCTTCACACTATTCCTTTAGAGCGATGCCTTCAAAATGGGTGTCATTATTGCTAATTTTAATCATTAGGGTGCTAAGATGCATGAGGATGTTTTTCCACATGAACATTATCATATGTCTTCCTGTGATGGTGGTCAGAGGTTCGGCCTCGATCCATTTAGTGAAGTAATCGACAGCGACCAACAAGAATTTGGCTCCACCCGGGCGGTTGGAAATGGTCCAACAATATCTATGACCCATTGGTGAAAATTCTAAGGACTCCTGATGTTGGTTAGTGGCACGGCAGGTTGGTTTTGGAAAGGAGCAAAAGCTTGGCACTCCAGGCATTTTTGGGTGAGTTTATCTGCATCCTTCTAAATGTCTGGATAGTATACCCCCAGACAGATTATCTTCCCGGTGAGCGTCTGTGCTCTTTCATGCGCTCCAGCTTCTCCTACATGGATTTCCTCTAAAAGTGATTGCCCTTTTGAGTGGGCAATGCACTTTAGCTAACGTGCCAGGTATCTTCTTTAGTATAATTATGTATCCCTTAATGCCAACTGCGGAGCTTTGACCTTGACCTTCCTAGCCTCCGTGGGGTCATCTGGTAGGATCCCATGCACGAGGTAATCTACGAAAGGCTTGGTCCAATCAGGAACCATTATAATAATGTCAACAAGTTTATTGTTGATGCTTCTTTCTGGGAGGACCTCCACCAAAACTTTCTTGGTAAGATGATCGAATGATGTCGAGGCCAGTTTGCTAAGAGCATCGACTCTTGTGTTCTCTCCCCGAGGTATTTGTTTAATTGATAAGCTTTTGAATAAGCGTGATAACTTTCGCACTGCGTCCAGGTACCTTTGCAATCTTTAGTCTTTGGCCTCGTTGGTGCCATTGACCTAATTGGTGATGAGAAAAGAGTCGTTGAGGGTTGCGAGGTGTTTTACTCTAACTTCTCGGGCTAGTCGGAGGCCCACTAGGAGTGCTTCATACTCGGCCTCATTATTGGAGACTTGAAAGTTGAATCGCAAGGCATATGTAATTTCATCACCATTGGGGTTTTTAGAATTAGTCCTGCCCCATACCCTTATTTACTCGTAGCTCCATCAATGTGTTGTTCCCAAATGTATCGGATTGCCTCTAGCTTTGAGGGATCTATTGGCATGATTGTTGGTATGCTTTTAAGTGTATCGGGGATTTCGACTAGAAAGTCTGCTAAAGCTTGAGCCTTGATGCCAGTGCATGGACAATAATCTATGTCGTGCTCGCCTGGCTCGATCGCCTATTTTTCAAGATATCTTGATTTCTCTAGTCTTGTAACATCCCGACTCCCAGGTATAATATTTTTATAATTTTCATGATTGTCATTGAGCAACTCGACGAGTTGGAGGCCCCAACTCGTCGAGTAGAGAGGGTTTTGGGCTGCGTGGGTTTTACGACTGACTCGATGAGTTGGAGGGACCAACTCGGCGAGTTGGCGCTGTGTGAGGAAACCCTAATTTCCCGGGTTTGTGTCCTATTTAAAGGGCCTTAAGCCCTCATTTCCGCCTCACCAGCCACCTTACTCCCCTGAGTGACACCCTAATCGTCTATATTGATCTAAGAGAGAAAGAGAGCTAATATTTGGGCATTTTAGTGCACTAGTAGAAGAGCAGAGAAGAGTATCAAGCAAGGAACAAGAAGGGACTGTTGGATTCGGTGTTCATCCACTCTTTAGCTTCTGTTGGAAGGTAAAAGTCACCACCTTGCTCATCTTTTCGATTAGATCTCGTTTCTAGGGAGTTTTAGGGCTTTTCCCATCTTCCCTTGAGACTTTGAGCATTTTGAGCTTGCCAAGAGATTGAGACTTCAGATCTAGACCTTGTGAGGTCCCTTAAGCCCAAAGGTCCAAGCTTTATCAAGCTAGAGGAGAGTTTTATTGCTTAGGACCCTAAAGAGAAGTGGTTTGGCATTTCAAGCCCTAAGTGTCATGCATGGACGTAAAGCTTGCAGCTTTACGTGGTATCTCAGCCTTGGGAGGCTAGATCTAGATTTTGGGGTTGTAACTCTGCCTTAAAGCGTCTGAATGAGGAAATGGGTTGAAGGGACTCGACGAGTCGGTAAACTGATATCTATAAGGTTCTTTAGGTTCCAAATAAAACTTCATTTTATTTGTAATTAGCCGCAATCAGTTATAGACTAAAATCCGATATTAAAAGTTTAGTCGTAGAACGCTATAAGAACCGGATATAGTCTTTTAATAAAATTCATTTTATACTTAAGACTTGGAATTTTGGATGAGTTCTAAAATCAAAATTTTAAATCTCCTTTTAATAATCAAAATATTAGGACTTTATGAATTTGTAGAATAGAACACATTTTATCTAATAAACTCATTTTATACATCTTATGATAAAATATCATATTTTGATAAACCAAAACTTGGTGATGATAATTATGTTTTCAATCTTATTTTCCATGCATAAAACATAATATCAGCACGTTGCGTTAAGGTTAAAAAAACTAATATCATATATTAAGCTTCGACGTAAAAATAATCAATGGTATTATTATTTGTCGTTATAACGCTATAAGCCGATTTTTAGTCATTTTAATAAAACTCGTATTTATTATGAAAGACATGGAGCTTATATAAAGTTTAAACACATTTTAAACTATTTTAAAGATTTTAAAGTTGGCTATTTAAAAGTTTTACAATAAAACTATTTTTTAACAAAAACTCAATTTTAACCGGCAACCGGTTAAAACATTTTAATAAATAGTCATTTATAAACATCTTATGCTACCTTTTAAATATTTTTTACTCAAACTCCAAGTGATATTATTTTATGATAAAATTTTATTTGACATGTAAAAACCATTTTCATACATAAAACATAACATACAACAACATAAAATAAACATCACAAACATGCAATAAAATGTATATATAAACCAAGCCATAACTAGTAATAACGTTTTGTGAGCCAACATAAGAATTATTAAGTCTTTCCTAAAGGACTTAAGGGACACTTCAAAAAATATTCAAGCTCTCACTTGCTAAGACAACTCTTACTTGCAAAAAGAACTTCAAATCTCCATATGTTGTAAAGGTTGTAACACTTAAACCATTAAGATTATAATTAAGCCCAAAACCAAGAGTAGAAACTCATGATTGGGATTATAGTCTCAAGTGGTTAAGTCATATTCAAAGTGGTAATTTCTTCATCTTGTTACATTTAAATAAAAATACAGTTAGTCTAACTAATTTATTACATAAAATAAACAATTGAAAAAATACATAGTTATCTATTACATCTTATGAATAAATAAATAACAACCAACAACAACACAAAAGTCAAAATGGTTTGTTTATTCACAACATCATATCAAATATAATATCATACACTTTGTTTTTGTAAGGCAAATTTATACAACCAATACATGAAAAACTTGGTTGCAAAAAAATAACAATTATATAAAAAACAGATTGCCATAGAAAATATATTTGGTGATTTCTTTGCCAAAAGAAATACCAAACATATTTTCCAAAACCAAAGGTTATCAAAAACTTAAATAAATCTTTCTAAACATGTATAAGAGGCTCTGATACCACTGATGAGTTTTAATAACAAAAAAAATCTTAAATGTATAAAAACAATTTTAGTGGCAAACGAAAGACTTTAAAAATAACTAGTTTATTTTTAGATCATTTTATCAAAACCACCAAGAGGATACAAATACATGAACTAGAAAGATAATAACAATCATAGGATGTTTAAGAGATAACCTTTGAAGCCTTTGATTCCACTCGGAATTGGAGAGTTGATGAAGATAACAACAATTCAAGAATAGAATTTTTCTACAATATATCCACCATCAAGAGTAAGGAATTTGGAATGACAGTTCTCATATTGTATAAAGTACTTCTTAAGCCTTTAAGTGCTTATCACAGTTAAGTTAAGCACTAAAGGAGAAACACTTTAAGTCACCAAAATTTGCAACAAGTTTTCAAAAGAAAGCAAGAGTG
The DNA here is from genome assembly GCF_052849685.1 of Lactuca virosa. NCBI lineage: Eukaryota > Viridiplantae > Streptophyta > Magnoliopsida > Asterales > Asteraceae > Lactuca > Lactuca virosa. The sequence goes on along the minus strand of NC_136430.1, from coordinate 404,515,942 downwards.
AAACATGTAGAACATGCTACGCAATTGGGTGAAAGAAAGAGGAAGAAGAGAGTTTCACTAGCCAAAAATGCAAGCCGCATGCACTCTTTATATAGTCTACACTTTAGAGACATGGGGGACAAAGGAGGGAGGTTGACACGCAACCTCCCATGCCTTAGACAATTTTTAGCCATGACCAAAAGAGGAGAAAAAAATATTTTGCTAGTTACTTTAACCAAATAAAGGTAACTAATGGTAACTAACTAGTAAGTCTAAAGTTAACCAAAATGTCCAAAACTTTGTACATTACTTATTATATCATACCATAAGATACAGTAATTAGTGATACTCTTTTTAATTATTATTTTCACAAAAACAATAATTATTTCCTAATTAAATATAAGAGTTGATTTTATTTATTAATGATCATATTCAAAATGTGTCAACTTGATAAAGGTGTGACCCTATAGGATCATATGTTATTAACAATATCATTCAATAATGATTGTTGGGCATATATATCCAACATAAATTATAATATGTCAAAGTGAAAAGTTAATAAAAAAAGCAAATCTTCTTAAAATTTTTGTGGTTTTTTAGAATATCAAGTTTAGTCTTTAATTCTTTTGGTCTCATTTATAGAATGTCTCTATGTTTTCAATTTCTATCATGGTTGGTCACTCATTCATATAAAAGACTTTTGTATATATTTTAGGGATAAGTGGTTTAAAAAATTAGCAAAATCAAATAAATATCATCCTCCCCCTTCCACTCATCTCCCACTCTAGTGTCAGCCACCACAACAACCGTCACCGTCCTGACAGGCGCTGCCAACGCCGACGCCACCACTACTTTAGACGCAGACTTCAACCTTAATAATGTCGTCTCATTCCTTAATGTCTCCTCTTTCTAGCACCCACATCTTCAACCCTAACCTTTGTCTTCATCCCCTACAGGTGGCGACTAGGGTTTCAATAAATGAAGTTATGGTGAGATGTTATGGGGGTTTGTTGCGCACCCTTTAGTGGTTCTAGTAGTGGTGTTAGTTTTGAAATTGGGTGGCCAAAAGTAGATAACAATGGTGACAATGGTGGAGGCATAGGGGTGGTCGTCGAAGGTAGCTCCGACAGTTGTTCGAGGTTAGGGTTGGTTGGGATTTTGTCTGTACACCGAACGGAGTCCAATGGATGTGTTTAAGAAAAAACCGATGGATGGAATGGGTGGTATGCAATTTTCGGTGACTTTGGAGGTGGCATCACATGATGGTTAACGACAGGGACATGTGAATCAAGGGGTGTGATTTTGATCGGACCATGTGGGGGTTCGATTAGTGGTGGTTTTGTGAAAATCAGACTGCGAGTTAGGTTGTGGTTGACTATATTTGTTTTCTTTCGGACGAGATGGGTTTAAGGGGGCGAGTGTCAAAGTAGAGAGGACAAGATGGAGGGTAAAGTCTGGGGAAGAATGGGAATGAGGGGGGGGGGGGGTATTATTGTGATTTTTTTTCAATACTTTTAATTAAAGAAACATGTAAAAGAAAATAAAAAGATATAAAAAAACTTTTTAGGGACCAACTATTATAGAAATTAATATAATACACTTTTTATATGAGACTAAAGAAAATCAAAGGACTAAACTTACATTATAATAAACCGCACGACTGATTATGAACATTTGTCTAATAGAGATTGTCTAATTTTATTTATAGTTAAGATTTAATTTTTATTTATTTTAAAAAACGCATGTAATAATAAGTCCATGAATATTAAAATTGGAAAGATTTCAACAGTGTTAAATCTCTCTATTTGACAGCAAATTATGTTAGTGAATATAATTTTGAATTCAATAAATGATGGATCGGAGACTATACAAATAGCATTTGTCATGGGTCGTTATACAAATAAATATCTTGTCGTTTAAAAAAATCGGTCACCCATAACCATAATTATAAGACATTTAATGCATCTTATGTAGGAGAGTCTTTTAATGCGCGAGCAAATGCGGTGCCGGTCCTAAGTAGATGTGGGTGAAGAACATATAGGCCCATGATCATGAATGTGATGCGAAAAAAAAATTATAGGGAGTCCAAAGTATTGCTGAACTGGAGAAATTAGCGATGCTAGATTTGCAACAAAAATCAAGAATAAAATGGGCAGTCGATGGGGATGAGAATTCATGATTTTTTCATGGATACGTCAATAATAAAAAATGCAAGAATCGAATAAATGGTTTGGTTATTAATGGAATCTGGAATACAGATGTGGCAGCAATAAAGAAAGAAGTATTTAATTTCTATAAGGAAAAATTTCATGAGCGATGGCCTTCAAGACCAAAGCTGATTAGTCCTAACTTTCGAAACCTTGAGCAGGTCACGAGCTCAAAACTGGAAGATTCATTCACACTTGAGGAGATTAAAAGTGCTGTTTGGGCATGCGGGAATGACAAGGCACCAGGTCCGGATGGATTTACTTTCAAATTCATCAAAAATTTTTGGCACACCCTACAGGATGACATTCTAAGACTTGTTTAATATTTTGAGAAATATGGCAGGCTGGATAGGGGTTGTAACTCTGCTTTTATCACTCTTGTGCCAAAAATAAAAGACCCACTGAAGCTTGGAGACTACAGGCCGATTAGCCTCATTGGCTGTCTCTATAAAATAATTTCAAAGACTATTGCTAATCGACTCAAAGGGGTGATAGGTTTAAATATTGATGAAGTTCAATCAGCATACGTTGAAGGAAGAAACATCCTCGACGGACCAATGATTGTTAACGAGATATGCTCGTGGGCCAAAAAGGTGAAGAAAAAAATCTTGTTGTTCAAAGTAAATTTCGACAAGGCTTTTGATTCGGTAAATTGGGAGTATCTCGAATCTGTACTAACTCAAATGGGGTATGGAGAAAAATGGAGGATGTGGATAAGAGGGTGTCTTCAGTCTGCAAGATCATCCGTACTAGTCAACGGATCACCAACCGAAGAATTCGTAATGGGCAAGGGGGTAAGACAAGGTGATCCTCTATCACCATTTCTCTTTATTACAGCAATGGAAGGTCTAAACATTGCTATGAGGAATGCGGGTGAGAAGAACATTTTTCAAGGAATAAAAGTGCCACATACTGATACCACCATTTCCCACTTGTTCTATGCGGATGATGCCCTTTTTATCGGAGAATGGACTATGGATAACATAAAAAACTTAGCCAGAGTCCTGAGATGTTTTCATGTTGCGTCGGGACTTAAAGTCAATTTCAACAAATCAAGGGTATTCGGTATTCGTGCTGATATGCAAGAGGTAACTAGATGGGCCCTACCCTTAGGCTGTCAACCTGCCATACTACCATTCTCTTACCTTGGTGTTCCAGTTGGCGCAAACATGAACTTGAAAAAACACTGGAAGCCTATAATTGAAAGATTTCACTCACGGCTATCTCCTTGGAAGGCAAAAATCCTTTCATTTGGAGGTCGTTTAACCCTTGCCAAGGCAGTCTTAGGCAGTCTTCCCTCTTACTTCTTCTCTTTATTTGTTGCACCTTTGGGAGTGATTGATACATTGGAAAAAATACATAGGCAATTCCTTTGGGGTGGAATGGACAATAAATACAAAATAAATTGGGTGGCATGGGAAAAAATAGTAGCACCAAAAGAAACAGGTGGGCTGGGTTTGGGATCACTTAAAGCTTTGAACTTGTCATTAATCACCAAATGGTGGTGGCGACTATGAACAGATGGCATGGCATTATGGTCTCGTGTGATAACTGGCATTCACAATCTCAGTAACAAACATTCATATTGTATGGCGAAGAAATCAATTACTGGTGTTTGGAACAATGTGGCAAGGGCAGAAAATGATCTGAAGAAAGTTGGTATTGACATTAATGATGTCATTACAAAAAAAGTATGTGCAGGAGATAATACCTTATTTTGGTTGGATGTTTGGTGTGGTAACGGACCTCTCAAAGACGCATTTCCAGATCTGTACCGCTTGGAGGAACACAAAAGTTGCAGAGTAAAAGATAGGATAAAAATCGGAGGTCTGACCTGGGATTGGAGATCACCCCCAGATTCTGAAGATCAGGTGCGAAATCTTAATAGTATTTCATCTAGAATTGGTGCATTCCAGCCAACAGTGAGGTTAGATCATTGGAATTGTGATCTATCCAATGATGGCAAGTACCATGTGGATGTTCTCAGACAAAGAATTGATCATTCCCAACTGGCGGCTAATGAAAGAGTTATAACTTGGATTCATGAAGTTCCAATTAAAGTCACATGCTTTATATGGAGAGCAAATCTGGGGAGAATTCCCACTGCCTGTGCATTGAAGAGAAGATGTGTGCCAATTACATCCACATTGTGTGAGTGTTGTTCACTTGCTGATGAAGATGTTGATCATATCCTGATGCGATGTCACTTTGCTGCTACGATTTGGGGTTATTCAAATGGTGTGACATCTCGGTCCCCCAATTTGCAAATATTGGTGAGTTGATTGAATTTATATGTAGCTGGGGAAACTGCCAGATTCGCAGAAAGAATCTCATATGTGTATGCTATGGCGCCATTTGGCTAATCTGGAAAGCGAGATGTGAATGGGTTTTCAAAAAAAATCGGATCTCCCCGACAAAGATGGTGGATAATGTCAAGTCTCTAGTGTACACATGGGTGAAACACAGGAGAACTAATTGTATGTATAAATGGGTAGAGTGGTGTGTTTGCCCACTAAATGGTTTGTAATCTCCCTGAAAAAAAAAAAACTCTATCATGTTTTCTTCTTTTTGTTTGCCCCGCCTAGCTACTTGCTAGGCGGTGGCCATTTATAAAATATTTGCCGGTTCCAAAAAAAAAAGAGTATATAAAGGTTTTTTTTACATATTAATTTATATTTAATAAATTTATATAATACAATATTTAACTTTATAAATATTCTTCTCTTCTACCCTAATAAATGAAAACACATTCTGCCACTTGTCATTTTCTCATAATTTGTATTTTTGTTTCACTTGCTCCCTAAAAATGACACATAAGCTTTTTCCACTTGTCATTTTTTGAGAGTTTTTTTATTTTTTTTTAAATTATCAAATTAATAGGCATTAATTGAGAATCAAATTATCACCTCTCAAATGAGACGGTTTTCAATCTTTTGGAATTACAATTACAGTTACCTCATATATAAAAATTTAATTTTGTTCATTCTAATAAACAGTAGGTTTAATATATTTTTTTTATTCTATATAGGTTTTTACTTGCCTTTTCAAGTTTTGTAACCTATGCATATCTTCAATAATATTGGAACCAATAAAAATATTTCTTTCTGCATCGTTTGATTTTTTTGTCAATGGGTTGTGTAATCCCAAAACTACAACTACAAGGCATTTGCTATTTTCCTGCTAAGCCATTTCTAATTTTACAATAATAATATTTTATTTTTTTCTATTGATTAAAACTTATTGAGTGGAAGATCCCTTTAAATCCTAAAAAGTGTATAAAAATGCAAATATAAATAATAAATATTAGACATTTAAAATTTCCTTCCAAATAAATGTTTAAACTATAGATTATATAATATTGGCTTTAAGTTTTACATTTATTATTTCTTTTTGTTATATTTTCCTTATAATTTGTACCAATTGTTTTCTAAAACTTGTAGATATTAACAAATTCGTTATTACTTTTCTAATTTGAATTACTATGCAAATTGGATTTCATTAAGGGATAAGTTTACATCCTTAAAAATCAGAAAATCACAATAAATCGGAAAGAAAATTGTATCCAAAACTAAATCGGATGGACCATATGGTTGGAGGCGGTGGTATTTTGACAAAAACTTCTGCTTCTTTTTCTTCTGGTACTGTTCATGTACGATGCCGATGTTTAGCAATTGATAAGTTGGTATTAAAAGTCGATTTTTCAGTTATCTTACTAAAAAATATTGCACAGAAGTGTGGTTTGTATAATGGAATGTGACAGTCTCTATCGAATGTGAGGTTGTTTTTAAGAGAACTAATGTTTACTAATGGACGGCTATATATTGCATTGTTTATAATTAAAAACAAAGATAGATTAAATATATTAATTTTAGATAATAACGGTAAACTTAGCAATAGGACATCTAATGTTGTATTTAAATAAGTTTTTGAAATTTGTGATTCTGAAAAATTATTTAAAATAGGTTAATAGTTTAATTTCTTACTTATTCAACATTTCATTTGTATTTATTTCAAAATTTTAATTTAAAAAATGCTTAACGTTTATACCTTGATATTTAACTTTTTTTACTCAACCCAGGTACTACACGGGTCTCACACAATAGTTGTTGTATATAGATAAAAACTATTGTGTACGAATAACTTCTTATCTAAAACTTTGTTTACAAACTACAAACACATGAGTTAGTGACGGAAATCGATGGAAATTTGTCGCTAAAGGCCTAGCGAAAAACCAGCAATGAAATTAGTGAGAGATTTAGCAATATTAATATTAGTGATGTATTGACTTGTACCAAAACATTTTGGAATTGTATGGCAGTTCCTTACCAAATTGACGTTGCTAATTATTTGTAAATTAATAATTTTCGGTTTTTAATTCTATTCACCAACATAATACTCCACCCGTCTTATATTTATTGTCAGATTTGACTTTTGAAATCTTTATTTTTCAACTTTGACCCTAAATACTTTTATGTGTGGTATATATTATTTGATGAAACTTATAACAATGAAAAAAAAATTAAAATACAATCCATTCATATATTTTGCATAAAATATTATATATTAAAAACAAAAATATTTAAAGTCAAAGTTGAATAATAAAGACTTCAAAAGTCAAAAGTGAATAACAAATAAGAGACGGAGGGAGTAAACGACAGCGGGTTTGTTGAATCTTATCAACGTCTGTCGTACCGTTGACTCTATCTATTCGTTGAATTTGCTTGATTCCATTTTTTATATAGGCTCGCTCCCTCTTTTTCCAAGAATTCATGCACTTCCCTTTCCTCCATAGGGCCTTCTTTAAGAGGATCATAGTCCAAAGCCTTCCATTTCCGTCAAATGACCCGGCCTCCCCTGACTCTTCCACCATCCGGGTTCCCTTTCCTCCCTATACTCCCCTGGCGCAGGCCTACCACGCTTCGCGCCTGCGGCGTTTTCGCCAGACGGTCTTTTCCAGTAGTGTCATCCTCCCCGCTGGCTATATGGGCGGGTTGCCCCTTGCTGCTGCGTCCTAACCCCACAAGGTTCCGAGACGGAGCTTAACCTGAGTGTCGGTTAAGAACGGCGATGACCTATGTTTCACACGGCGTACGATTCCATGGATAGTTTCATTCGAGATCATGATGGAGGACATAGCTTACGATCATCGGCTTTGATCATTCCACTAGGCATTTGATTAGGACATTGCACAATGATCCGAACACTTTGTCGCATCTCTTCGATACGAATACAATAACGATCATAGCGATCTCCTCTGGTACCTACTGGTACGTTAGGATCCGATTGGTCATGAACATCGTAAGGTGCTGCTCTTCGCGAATCCCAGCATACCCCTGGTTGGGATGGGTAGGCCCACCACTTCACTTTCACTTAGGCCCGGGCCAAGTCAGTGGGGGGACCCTGTCGGGCTCCTTCTCCCCAAAAAAAGAAATTGTACGTGAGAGTTTCCCTTCATACGGCTCGAATCATTCTCACATGCCCCGAGAGGCATCCTTTCCTTGTTTGTTGGGTTGGTTCATGCGCGTGCAAACGAGCACCGGCCGTAACAGCAGGAAACTATAACCAATAGAGTCAGACACTTAGCTACATCTGCACGCAAAAGGAATGTGGTTCTGGTTGAGGCTTTCTTTTCCTTATTAGTAAAGGGGGCTAGGGACGTTCGCGGAGTCCGTGCCTTCCGTACCACCGAATGGTCGTTCTTGGGCGGATCCTGCTCCTAAACATAAGGGATAGGGGTCCTGGGGCCGGGCCTACCATATAAAAAGGGTCATAGAAAAAGAACCCGACCACCTATTTCATTCGGCGTTCCGGGGCAGGGGCCCGACCGATTCGACCTACTTTTGCTTTTGGATAACAAGAAGGCGAGCTTCTCTGCTTTGATCAAATCAAAAGCCCAGTCAGCCACCAACTCGGTGCAGGTCACGTGACCTACAGCTCGGCCTTCGCTTTTTGAGGCTTCCTCTACCCACATCTCTATGTGCCCGCAGCACTTCCATATGGAGAAAGATATGCTTACCATGTTCCATCAATAGCACCTAACCTATGTCGATTTTGGCGGACCGTGCTCCACCCCGGTGAACTCATGCGGTTCCATTACGAGCTCAATATATACGAGTGTTATTCCGTGAAATAACTCGAATTTCAAATCATTCACTTGCTTTAACTACTCATGCTATGGATGTGGGAGCATCAACTCCGTTCCTGTGGGCTTTTGAGGAGCGGGAAAAATTGTTGGAATTCTATGAAAGAGTCTCGGGAGCCAGGATGCATGTCAGTTTCATACGACCAGGTGGAGTGGCACAAGATCTGCCTCTTGGCTTATGTCGAGATATTGATTCCTCCACACAACAATTTGCTTCTCATATTGACGAATTAGAAGAGATGTCAACCGGCAACCGTATCTGGAAACAACGATTAGTGGATATTGGTACTGTCACTGCACAGCAAGCAAAGGATTGGGGATTCAGTGGTATAATGCTAAGAGGTCGTGCGACATGAAGACATTGATAGCAATATGGGGGAAGTTCCCATCAGGCAACAACAGTTCTGCCTGACCCTACTTAAGCATGCATATTATGTCAGTGAAGACTTGGTGTGAAGCCTTGGAGCTTACGTTAGAAGAGCAAAAGGCAGGGGGCTAGGGTGAACTGAGGGGGGACAACGTAAGTGAGTGAATGTGTGTAAGCCCAGTCAAACATAACTATTCTAGGCGGGGTGGGCCGCCCACCTTCGAATGGTGTTGGTCCTAGAACTGGAAGACTCTTGTATGTACGGTAACCCTATCTTCCGCTACTGGTGGACTATTGCACATAAAGGCCGACAGAAGCAACGTTTCTTAGCGCGCTTAGCTTCTGCTATAAAAAGGCGGCAAGGCCATAAAGTAAGTGAAGTTGCAAGCCTAAGCCAAGAAGGTACGAACGAAGTGATGGACCCTTTTAGAGAGAGGGGGTGGCTTTCTTGTGGTAGTCATTGCGAACATCTCTCCTCTTCTCTTAGCGTGCACAGTTTGCTTACGCCTTAGGCACATCTATCTTTCTTAGTTTCACGCTGGCCTAATGAATTGAATATGAATAAAAGTCAGTCTTTTAGTAAGCGTATATAAGCAGCTGTTTAGTGTATAAGCAATTCTTTAGTGGTCGCACCGGTACGATGGAGGTTGGTTGAAGATGATGTTACGCGGCGTTCAGAACCAGTCTTGAAGTGAATGAATTAGAAAGAACGAAGAAGTAAGGAAATGAGACGACTCTTTCTTGAACTATATTATAAACAGACCTTCCCCTCCACACCAATCATGAGTTTTTCTCCATTCCTCTCATATATCGTCGTAACTCCCTTAATGCTAGGTTTTGAAAAAGACTTTTCATGTCATTCCCATTTAGGTCCGATTCGGATCCCTCCGTTGTTTCCTTTTCCTTCCGCACCTTTTCCTCGAAATGAGAAAGAAGATGGTACACTTGAATTGTATTATTTAAGTGCTTATTGCTTGCCAAAAATCCTACTTCTACAATTGGTAGGTCACCGGGTTATTCAAATAAGTCGTGTTTTCCGTGGTTTTCCCATGTTACAACTTTCGTACCAATTCAATCGATCTGGAATGGATCGGTTAAACATTCCATTAGGGAGCCTGGTTTTGACTTTTCTGTGTGGTATTCATTCTCGTTCGGCTCTTGGAATCACATCCAGCAGTGGTGGGAACAGCTCGCAAAATCCAACCACTTCACCTACTTCATTGCCCCCAACCCTTTCTCGTACCTCTATTGAAACATAATGGTTTCATGTTCTTTCATCGATTGGTTATTCCTTTCCGTTCGTATCTCTTTCTCCAATTTCGGTCTCGATTAGTTCACAAGATTGAATGGCCAATTCTCCTCTGGACCCTCGATTCGATTGTTTCCCAAGAATGTTGAGCCGGGTATGTAAGCCATGTATCTGGGAGGAACTTAAAAGAAGGGCTTTCGGTTTTTTTCACCCTGTTTTGTGGTCTTGCAGCTATTTAAATAAATAAGAATATATATATATATATATATATATATATATATATATATATATATATAATAAGACTTTTTTAGAAGAAAGATTCTATATATGTCCAATCCCTAGTGGTGGTGGGACCAACCAAGATGTATGTCATCCAACCCAACCTCAAACTCTTTCTTCCCGACCTATTTGACTCTCTCGCCGCAGTTATAGTTATTTAGGTGGTATCCCGAGATTAAAGAGATCGAATTCCTCCGAGGAACACACGAAACAAAGATATGAACTGGGTAAATAGAAATGGAAAAGAGATGTTTCCAATTCATCAAAATGAGAAGCTTTTTCTACATCCATATGATCTACTAAAGTAGATCGGTATTGCCCATATAATAAAAGCAGATCTTGGTCCATGGAATCCCAAGAAGGTAAGAACTCCAACCTGTCAGATGCTTCTTCGGCCAAATACGATATACAAGTGGGACCTGCACTATGCGCAAGCTGTGCGAAAAACCGCTTCTTTTTTCCGGTTCTGAAACAACTTGGGCGAAATAGGGTTCTACCGGGAAACCATGGATTTTTTTAGTTTTCGCCATTGGTTACTGGTTGAGCCACTGGAATGGAATGAGATAAGAATCTCTGGAGATCTTTCCTCTCCACTTACTCGTAACAGGCTTTCCCTCTGTAGAAGACTTCTTCCGAATGGCATAATTGGGAGATTGATTCCTCGATCTTCAAAGAAAACTGACTCCTCCTACTCCTTCTTCTCCTTTAGGATAGGATCGTCGTTGGTCCTTCTTTCACTAATGATCTCACCATTTTCTAGTAGTTCTCGTGAACCCGCGAGGGACTATCCTTTCTATCGCTTGCCCTTTCTTTTCACTCTCAAGACAAGGCTCTCTCTCTTTTATAAAGCGAAGCAAAGCGCATGGCGCTGAAAGCTCAATAAACACAGACGAACACGATGCAGGGCATAACATAAATGAAACCGCTGATCATTTCATAAAACATATATGCTTGACCTTTCTCGATTCTTTTTTTGGGCGACTCACCAACCGACCCAGCAGTGATCGATGACAGAATGGTACGAACAAATCAAAGTCATTGGATTTAGTAGTTCTTCATGGACTTCTCTCTTTAGACCTTTGTATATGTTCATAAATGGGTGTGCACCTCCAGATGGGCGGGGGCCGACCTCCCACTCTCTTATCTAATGCAGCATTTATTAGCGGTTGGGTGGATCGTGCAATAAGCCTCTCTCGACCCTCCGTTTCTCATACGTCTTTATGAAAGCCTCTCGCCTTTCGAGATCCGGTCCATCATCAACTCAGTCAGATCTTCTTGTTTGCCCGCTTTGATTAGGCTTCCTTTAACGGATTTGATCGGCATTTCGTGTTTGCAGTCCTGCTGAATTCGACCTTTTATCAGGGTAGCATAGTAAGGTTAGAGGCGCAACTAGAAGATTTGGCCCTATTTCTCTTTTTTGATCAATTCGATTGCAGTCTCCGAAATCCTTCTTGATCGATGGTCCCCATTAGCATTAGTGCTAATTAGCAGCCGCTTTTTTTGGAAGGCGAGATACTTACGTGTGACCGCGGATTCCACGGTAGCAGTAGTTCTAGCTCTACATTAGGAGTAGGGGGCTCTATCTAAAGGAGGTACGGATCCCTCCCATAGTACGGTACGATGCAACTGAAAAACTTAATAGGCTACCGCGGCTCGCTTCGCTTTTGTTGCGGAGCTCACTGCTTTTGGAGTAGTGCTTGCAGCTTGCTGATTTCTGTTCAAGCGGAGCTCGCTGTCTACTCCACGAGTCGCCACAGCTTCGCCTACGCCACTTGTATATAGACAACAATAGCGCCCAAGATTTCCCCTTCACGTAGTTCATTGAACCTTCCAACTTCACTCTGTGGCCTGTGCTAAAGAAGCGTGTCTTAACTAATTCCTTTGAACTCATTTCACCTATTCTACCTCTCGATATCTCCTCACCTTGCACCTTTTCTTTCTTTTCCTCATCCCATGATCCTTTCCCATGTCGTGGAAGTGAGCTCCTTCGTCGCTCTTTCATTCTTCATAACGACTATAACCAAGCTGCCAACCAATAAAGCAAGCACCTTCATGGACTGAGACCGTGGAAGCTCCGTTAGCACCTTAAGGCTGTCTTTATCCTGAGAACCCTCAGGAATATTAAGAGACTCAGCTAATGCTTCTAGGCCCACATTCGGAGATAGACCAAGCACCTCTCTTACCCACTCACTATCTAATAAACCGGACTGGCTTATTATCTGAATGAGATCGGAAAGAGAGGAGGTAGCCCAAATCTTCCAATAGGCGCATACGAAAGGTTCTGAAAGAATTGAAAAAGCTCTGAAAAATAAACAACCTGACCTGAGGAACTACCAACAACTGAAGAACTAGTAACAGCGAGAGAAACCGTTTCTAACCTCAGCTTCACCCCCTTCCTCGGGATTCTTTCTTTGATGATATGCCCTAAGCCCCTTTCAGAAGACCGAAGTCATTGGTGCTTTGCATAAGGGGTAAGAACGCCATAAAGACTATTGGTACCTATCATAGACTTGAATCATTTTATGGGCTTGAATTCCTTTCCCCGAGTTAGAGGGGTTTTCTAAAGGTCTTCCTCAAGGGCCACTTGGTTCTCAAAATGACTGTTACCCCCGGCCAGAGTAGAAGTAGGCAAACGGATGTTTCTGGGGGGAACTACAGGAGACGGAGACAGGTGGTTAGGCGAGATTCTAACTTCTGGCTCATCGCAATTCCATTTCTTAAAGTGCAAGTCCAGTTTTCTCTTTTTATGAAAGTGAAAGTCAGGTTAGCCCCTTCTTTCAATTACAAAGATGCTCTCAAATTGTTGTTCAAGATTATTTTACCCTAAGGCTTTCTCGCGATCAGGCAAGCGTGGCAGAGCGTAGCATGTATCTAGCCATCCGAACTACTTACTGAAGGGCAAGCACCAACGAATTACTCACTTCATTCACAGCGCGGGGGAGAGACAGAGAGGGGTCATTAATAACTCACAGCCGGGGTAAGAAGGTCCTACTTCCTTACTCACTCAAGTCATTGCTTTGACCAAACCAAACAAGATTATTCCCTTAGTCCTATCTATCCACCTCTCCAGACACAATATCTTGAGTACCTATGATGGTGACCACATCTGCTGGCATGTGATGTTTGGACATAGAATCGAGTCCTTCTGAATGGGCAGAGCCAGGTGCTCTTATTTTACGACGGTAGGGACGATTGCTTCCATTACTGACCAGAAAGACACCAAATTCTCCTTTAGGTGCTTCAACTGCGGTATAGGTAGAAGGAGCTGGTATGGAAAAACCTTCTGTATAAGGTTCGAAATGGTGAACTGAGGTAGAGTAGACCGATGATCCTGTAGTAATTTGGCCGACTATTGAAAGAAAAATCTTGCATCTGCTCCCCCTATTATATAATCGGTCCTATCTCTCTCCAAACCTAACGTGGTAGTTTCCCATCATAGGGCTTTCTATCCATAGATTAAGCCATTACCAAACCAAGGAGCGAATTCGTTTAGAAGTCAGTTGACTGCTTCTATAGATAAGGCGGAGCGTCCTTGGCTCAGCATTATAGCCCTTCTTATTAAGGCTTCGGCCCTACTACAGCGCTTCGCTAACTCGAAGCGCCTCGCTATGAGAATCTAGCTTCGCTAACGTTCGGCTAAGTCTTGAACCTTCGTGCTGACCGTTCGCTTTCTCAGTAGCAAAAGCGCTTCTCTTTGCCCATTAAGTAGAAGGACAAGAAAGATATTCTTGGTTTTCTTGCTCCCGCTTCCTCATCTGCGCTCATCAAGCTAACTTTCCTCTTTGGGAGGTGAAAGAGCGGTTGAAGCGGACAGACCACATCGAAGATATATTTAGATATATACACGGTTACGGTTATCTCGGACTGTGTTCCGGAAAAAGTAGCCTACTTGAGAAAGAAGGGGCGGGCACTCTTGTCTTTCAACCCCACTATACTATTCATAGTTGTGGGGCACTGTGTACTTACAGCCTCTACGATAAGCAAGTGAATGGGGCCGGTGCGTGGCGAACGGAACGGTTCATAAAGCCATTTTTAGCCTTCACTCCCTAAATAGGAATAGAGATACTTTACAAATAGGGCTAATTACTTCGCACCTGATTGTGATAGCCCTCTCGATACCTTATTGGAGCTTTGTAACTAGTGGCCGGTTACATACATATATATATATATATATATATATATATATATATATATATATATATATATATATATATATATATAACACAGAGTTAAGATCATTTGAGAACTCCAAGATTCATGAAAGCCGAGAACTTTTCTATTTATTTTTTAAAACAACTTTTAGACATCTAATTTTTTTTTAAATTTTATAGGCCGTTAAGTCGATTATTAAGGACTTGATTCTTAACTTTCAGTTACTTTAACTTATGAATCAAATTTTATCTACTTAATCCATCTATATCATAGTTAGATCAACTTGATTTGTTACATGCTCAAATATTTCCTTCCAACTTGTTCTTTTTCTGCGAGGTAGAAACAAGAAGTGGAGGAGAAACTTTTATAACTCTAAGCCATGTCATATACGAGAAGATGAAACAAAAACAGCTAAATTCGTTCAAGAAATGGAACAAAAAGGGTTGATTTACAAACGAGTTCTAGGAAAAGAGTCTAATCCATCATCACCATTTGGCAAGGTCATCTTCTTCATGATAATAGTGACTCCTGAGACTGGGTTTCAATTATGCCAAAATTGAATCATGAATTCAAATTCTGTCAAAATCTAACCTTAAATTCCAATTCAGCTCAAAAGGGTAACTTACTTTTATAAAAAAAATCAACTATTTTTGTGCATTTTTAGAGACTAATGATTCAAAGTAAATAATGCAAGTTACTTATCTTTTAGGAAGTAAGAAGTCCAGCCCCACCTCGTTAGTTGAAGATCCAAAGTCAAAGGAAATAAATTCTCTTCTAGGAAGCAAGAAGTTCAGGTAACAAATAGCAATGTCATTCAAACTTTTAGATTCTGCCAGAATTGAATCTAGAATCTCAATTATGTCGGAATGGAATCTCGAATTTCGATTCTTTCGGAATGGAATCTCGATATTTCCTCTACGATTTGTGCATTTTCTATAATTTTTGGTTATGAGTTTTGGTGCAATTCACAAGTGTGCAAATTTGTACAAAGGACTTTAGTTTTTTCTTTTTCATTTGGTAATGTATTATTCTTTCAGAATGGATTGAAGAAGGAATCAAGGATTGATCATACAAGAGAAAGACTTGGAATTAGTTCAATAACAAGTTACATTGAAGAAGATGAAGTCTAAACAAGTCGATTATTTGGACCATTGAAGAAGATTAAGTGTATTTGTAACACCCCGGTATTCAGGTACTTTCAAATTCATCCTTATGGTTTTAATTTATGTCATTTTGGTCCCCGAATAGAAGGAAGTAGTCATGAGAAGCCCTAATGGAAAAATCAAAATTTGGAAGGAATGGGAGTATGCCATGTGTACGTGTGTACGCTTAGCGTACTAGGGCAATCCGTAGTACGCGGGACGTACGTCTATGTATGTGGGGCGTACTCATCAGACATTTAAAATCGTAATTGTAACGTCCCAAAAATAAGACCATAAAACTTCATTATTGATTTAATAAGACAGTGTTCCAAAAACAACATCCATAAAATTTAAAGAAATAAGTGTATTAGCATCATTTCAAATTAGAGTAAATTATAAAATATAGAAAAATGTGGTGCGTGCTCTACAATCATCTGGAGCTCCCTTGTTTAAAAACCGAAGTACTTGAAACACAAACTGAAAACCGTAAGCACAAAGCTTAGTGAGTTCCCCCAACATACCACATACATAACAAACATACTGCCGAGCATATATGGGTGCTCGACCTACCCTGCCGAGCATATCTGGTTGCCCGACCTACCCTGCCGAACATATCTGGGTGCTCGACCTACTCTGCCGGGCATATATGGGTGCCCGACCTAACCTTCGGTCTATTTCAACCGGATACCAGGTCTATTTCACCCCTACCACTACCATATAATATCATAAGCAAATGATCACAGAAACCTCAACAAATACTGACATACCAGACAATTATCACAAAGACAATCATCTTTACTAAAAACATCAACTAGTGGGCTGACATTGGCGCATTCGATCCACAGATACAGGAAAGGTAACTCACCTCAAAAGAAAGACGAACCCTACAGCTTCTTCTGCTGCGAACTGGCTCTAAACACTGAACCAAAACCCCAAAACTAAACTCCATCAATACACATATCTACACCCAAGCACTAGGCCCATTAATGGCCCAACTAACCAACCCACAATTGACCCAAACCCATTAGGCCCAATCAAGGCCAAACTCCATTAGGCTCACTAAGGCCCAATTCACCATCCAAGGCCCATTAGGGCAAGCCCAGCAAGGCAAGCCCAAACAAAAGTCCATTACTCTAAAATATGTAGTCCATTATGAGACCAAACCAAAGGATAAGTCCAAGACCAAGTTAGCCAACAATCAAAGAGCCCAATACTTGCACAGGAGGTGCTCACATCGTGAGGTCGTGTCTTTTGCCCAGAAACTTCCTCGAACACGCTCTCACGTTATGAGGTTGTTGGGTATTTAGTGTTGCGTCATTGGGCTTATTAGTTAGTTTTTGTATTCGGTATTGGTCCTGTCCAAGCCGTATCATTTATTAGGGTTTAAGTATTTATCACATAATTTTTCTATTAACCTAAACAACTCATAAGAACAAGATAATTCAAATCAAACAATTTTCATGTAATTAGCCTAACCATTAAACTAATACAAAACATGAATCTGTTGACAATTATCTATTGAATTAGATTAGAATGAACATTACCACATCAAAAATAGGTTTATAAATTCAAAAACAGCTAAGAGTAATGATTCTAGTCCAATTCCAGCCTTAAAACTCGAAGATATGCTGTCAGGGGCTCCAAATCGCTGAGTGCAAGAACAAACTCGACGAGTTGGATGAGTTTGTACATGGACTCGTCGAGTCCCTCAACGGACTCGTCGAGTCCCCTGTCCAGACAGCAAAAAACTTCTTTTTTCAGCCATTTCAGCAAGTATAACATGAAAACAAGCCTTGGCTCTGATACCACTGATGGGTTTTAGTATACTACAACATCCTATGGTGCACATACAACCCTAAATACCTTGGATCTATGTTTTCACTAATTATACATGGATATGGGTTCCAAGGCATTAAACCTATAACTAGCATGCAATTTACATAACCAATACAAGATACTAGTTAGGATAACATACCTCTTTATTGTAGCTTGATTCCATGGAGCTTAAGAGCCTAGTGACCCAAGTGTTACACTTCAAATGGTTCACACAACATCACCAACAACTTGGAATAACTTGAGAGAAAAGTCCTTTATGCTAAAAATCGGCTAGCCCTCTCATATGAATCCTTAGGCACCATTTTCTTGAGTTATGGGGTATTTATATATTGTGGCTATTAGGGTTACACCATGTAACTCATGTCTTTCCATATTCTTCATGCTCCATGGGTTAAAACCTCCATGGAGTATCCATGGGTTACTCCATGGGTTTAGCCCAACATGAAGAACTATGGATCATAAGCCCACACATATAAGAATGAATGATTTACACAATCAATCCCCATATATTTAATTAGTCTCTTTTTTATCACAAAATTAATTCCAAATTAACTCTTGATCAATACTAATTAAATAATATGATTTCATATTAATATATTAGAACTTATAATATATTAATAAATCATAAATATCCTTTTCTCACAAAAGTCTATCCAAATCGTTCTGATGCCATGCAACCCAAATTGACCATGCCAAAGCGGGTCAAGTACATACCAATTATAGTTATGGACTTAGACACTAATCCAACACCAACTCCACAAGAAACGAACATTCCATCACTGGAGGAGGGTTATACTCCGTTTCTTTCTCTAGATCCACCCTCTGATTCAAATGACTCACTTCCCATCGTGTCTCCTGAACCTCCACTCGCAGGAGATACCTCAATTCCTGAAGAAAAGGACCACTCATCATTCGAGGGGGAGAATAAGGATACAAATGATGATTCGGACTTTCGATCAGAATTCGAAGAAGTAAATGCTGAACTGGATCCTTCCTATGATCCAAACTACCCTCCACTGACAAAATGGACCAGAGATCATCCGAAAGAACAAGTTATTGGTGAATCGTCTGAGGGAGTTCTAACACGCTCTCAACTAAAAGCAAAGCAAACTGCTTTATTCTCACAAGTGGAATACTGTATGTTTAATTCGTTCGTCTCCAAGATAGAACCAAAAATTGTTAAAATTGCACTTGATCATTCTGATTGGGTACATACTATGCAAGACGAACTCAATGAGTTCGAACGAAACAAGGTTTGGAGATTGATTTCCACACCACCGGATGCATCTGTAGTTGGTCTGAAATGGGTATTTCATAACAAGATGGATAAAGAAAGCAATGTAATAAGGAACAAGGCGAGACTTGTGGTGAAAGGATACTGTCAGGAAGAAGGGATCGACTATGAAGAGACTTTCGCTCCAGTAGCAAGGTTAGAATCCGTTCGAATCTTCTTAGCATACGCAGCACACAAAAACTTTGAGCTATTTCAGATGGACGTCAAGTGTGCATTCCTAAACAGAGAATTAGAAGAAACCGTATATGTTGAGCAACCACCGGGTTTTGTGAACGAGAAGTATCCCAATCACTGCTATATTTTGGACAAGGCAGTTTATGGCTTAAATCAAGCGCCAAGGGCCTGGTATGAAACTCTAACTCGCTTTCGTAAAATGTCCAAATTTAAACAAGGTTCGGTTGACCCAACCTTCTTTCGCAAGAAAGAGGGTGACCACCTAATGATCGTCCAAATTTATGTCGATGACATCATATTCGGCTCTACGAATCCTAGCTTAACAGTTGAATTCAGAAAGTTGATGGAGACTAAATTTGAGATGAGTTCCATGGGTCCAATTAACTTTTTCCTTGGACTAAATATAAGACAGGGACCAAAAGGCATTTTCATAAATCAGGAAGCTTACACAAAGACCTTACTGACCAAGTTTGGAATGATGGGATACTCAAGAGTGAAGGTTCCAATGGCATTCGGAACGAAGCTAACACTATCTCTGGAAAAACCGGTTGCTTATATGACTCTCTATCGTCAAATGATAGGCTCATTGATGTATCTAACAGCTAGTAGACCAAATATTATGTTTTACGTTTGTTATTGTGCCAGGTTTCAAGCAAATCCACGCGAACCTCACATGGTGGCTGTCAAGAACATCTTTAGATACCTGAAGCGAAACTCATCTCTTGGTATATGGTATCCTGCAAAATCAGGGTTCTTCATTCAAGCATTCTCAGACGCTGATCTTGGAGGATGTGGAATGGATAGAAAAAGCACTACTGGCGGATGTCAATTTCTCGATGGCAAACTCGTCAGCTGGCAGTCTAAGAAACAACATGTGTATCCTTATCCACAGCCGAAGCTGAGTACATTGCTGCAGCGTCATGTGCTTCACAGGTTATATGGATTCAAAGTCAATTAAGAGACTATGGCATGAACATGAAGCGAATCCCCCTTTACTGTGACTCTGAAAGCGCAATTCGCATATGTCACAACCCAGTGCAACACTCAAAAACGAAACACATCGCACTGAGGTATCACTTCATCAAAGATCATGTGGAAGATGGTAATGTTGAGATTCATTTCGTTCGATCCGCTGATCAATTAGCTGACATATTCACTAAAGCCTTGCCTGAAGCAACCTTTAATAGAATACTCCAAGGCTTAGGAATGATGGAAGCTGAATCAGTTCCGAAACCACCTTCGCTTCCATGAGTATCACTTTCGCTTTCGCAACATAAGTTTTGATCAAGCGAAATGAGGCAAACGTTCGCTCTATTTCGTTCCGTCT
The DNA here is from genome assembly GCF_052849685.1 of Lactuca virosa. NCBI lineage: Eukaryota > Viridiplantae > Streptophyta > Magnoliopsida > Asterales > Asteraceae > Lactuca > Lactuca virosa. The sequence continues at coordinate 404,495,794 of NC_136430.1, read as the reverse complement.
TTTTCGGGACACGAAATGGAATGAACACTCGCTCCTATTCGCTTCACTCATTCTTAATAAGTGAACAGTTGGTTAAGTGATTTCACTTCTCACTTGTGGTTTGGAACTTCTGTATCTTTTGTATATTGTGCATTCTAAAAGTTTGTTTTGCATATTTTCTGTTTTTATTTATTTTCAGAAAATCCAAAAAGATTTTTCTTTTTGTTTTTAATTATCTTTCAGAAAAATAAAATACAAAAATATTTTCCTTTTGTTTTATTTCGAAAATCTCAAAATACAAAAAAATTTCTCTATGTTATCTATTTCTTTTATTTTCACATATTACAAAAACCCAAAAATATTTTCAGATGATCCTGGAGGCAAAGTTTTGTGTGAAAGGGCAGGTATAACATTCTTTATCTATGTATTAGCTAAGTGTCCCTAGAAGCATGCTGCTGCATGTTGTCTAAAGCCTCAACGACTCTAAAGTGAAGCCTTATCGATTCGATATATACAAATCATTTCTTCCCAATTAGGTTGCTATATTCACTTAAGTCATGAGCTACCTTACTCTTCTCACATTGAGTTAAGAGTTATCTGCTTAGTCACTTTCGTATAGCAGAGGTACTTTCGTTTCTTATACCACTTCAACACTTTTCTCCATCAATTTAGTTTCATAAACGTGACCCTTGAGACTCTCAGCATTTACCACTGAGATTTACGGTTACACAACATCTGTGTTGATGATGTTAGTTTCGTTTTACCACGTGCTAAGTGAAACCCACAATCCAACACCTTTAATGAATTGACGGTGAACAATTGAATGTTCTAGTTTTTCACCAACAAGGAATCTATTTTATTTTTTGCGAGATCTTTATGGAATTGTATAAAACTAAGACATTTCTTCCCAAAAGATCCAGTTTCGTTTTTGTTTTTGAGATTTCTAACTTTTACCAAGTCACTGAATAATTATCAAACCTACTTGATGTTATAGGCTAAACTGGCCACACAAGTACTTCATCCAACTTTTGGTCTTATATCAAGTTCGTAGTTTGGCTGAAGCGAAAGCCACCTCAGAAGCCTGAATTTCAAAAGACGCCTTTCAATGTTTCTTAACAAACATTTGGTCGTACTTCAACGGGAAACCTCACAGACACTTCTCAGTCTCTCCTGACTTTGAAGGAAGAGATTCGTGCCCGGGATCCTCAGTTTCGTGTCCTATATGACATCACTAAATCCCACATATATACTTTGCTTTATTTCTTTTTCTTTGGCACAGTCTTGCACGAAGATCTTAATGATTTTCCAAAAATCGAGTTCATGGTCCTTATGGTGTTTTTCAGATTCACAGTTTCGCTTCTCAATGATATGGTGGTCTTGTATTTCAAAAGGCAAAAAGTTCTCAGATTATTTACTTGGAATATGAAGCGTTAGGGAAAAATATGAAGAGGCGGAGGAATGGATAAGATTTCGAACCACAAGGCGCGTGAATTTGAAACGATTTCTATCATCACGCCGCCTGACACCTTTTTCGGAGTAACAGTTGTCACATTGTGCTTTTTCAGGCATCTTTTCAGAGAAAATCACGCAATCGTCATCAAAGATCTTTCTCTCTCCTGGTACATCGTATAAAAGGATCTCACAAATCCCTTATTTCTATTTACCACTCTCAATACTCTCAAGAAACCTAAAGGCGATTTCTCTTACGGTTCATCTTCTTCCTCACAAACTGCAACAATGGCGGATTCATCATATGTTCAAGACCACACTGCTCAGTCCTTTTTCCTCACCATCAAGCCCAACCAGAACTTGATCCTCGACTTGGCTCCGTTTAAATATGACGTGTTCCTGCTTCCCATTGTCGAGTGCTTGAAGTACTCACCTTTGGTTACTGCCTTAACCAAGGTTGAATGTGTTCCAATGTCACTGTTGTCGAAGGCGTTTTCATCTGCTAAGTATGTCAAGAAGGAGGAAAAGATCATTTTTGAAGTTCTTGATAAGAAACACTCGGTCTCAAGGTCTAGGTTTTGATCTCTTCTAGGGCTAAACAATGTCGATTCATTGGTGCATCCGGAGTCTATTACTACTGCCCAGATCTTCGACATGTTCTACCGAATGGGGCATACTGATCTTCTCACCACTATCACCAGGTTCAAGAAGTCATGTCTTCCGCCCCAATGGAATGGTCTATTTACTCTTCTCTTCAAGGCTTTCTCTAAGAGAGTAACTGGATCCGATTGTGCTAGCAAATCTTTCATGACAATCCTCTATGGTCTCTACCATGGGATTAACCTTGATTATGGGTCCGTTCTTTGGGCTTAATTGGTGCAGAGTATGAATTCTTCGTCTCGACACAACGAGATCTTTTGCGCACGTTTATGGACGATTGTGGTGCAGCGGGCAATAGAAAAGTTCAATATTCTGGTGATGGTGGACTCATTAATGTCGTCGATTGCCACCTTCCACACTACGAAGATTATTATCGTTGATAGTTCGAAGTTTTTATTTGTGGGATCTATTCCGGAGTCTATGTACAGATGTGTTTCTGGGGCTAGCAAAATTATCACTGAGTACAAGAAGAAACCAGTTTCGGGTCCTAGGGAGCTTACTTCTGAGATGCAACGCTCCTTAGATGAAGCTGATAAACCCAAAAAGGGAGGCAAGAAGGGAGATAAGAAGAAAGGGGTTCAAGAAGGTCAATCTTCTCCAACTCCAACTCCTAAGAAGCGAAAGACTCAAGCTGCAGCTCCTTCGGCTCCAAAGAAGCAAGAGCTCAGAAAGATGACCCTGCAGCCCAGCCCATCTTCAACAAGCGATCCTGAGTACGTTCCTTCTGATCCAGCTGCAGAAGAATCAACCGAAAGCGAAAGTTCTCAATCTGATGGTTCGCTTCGTGGTGATTCGCCTCCACCTTCCCCACATCAAGAGGTACCTTTAAATGATTTTGTTCCGACTCCACCTCCTTCTCCTACTCACACTACTATTCCTATTACCATCGCTCCTTGCCCACCACCCATTTCATCTCAACCACCTATTTCATCACCACCTATTATTTCTACAACAACCACCTCTAGTACCCAGCCGCCACCCATCTACACTGAAACTACTGCCACAACCACCACAAGCGAACTACTCGTCAATGTCAACGCATCTGATGCTGGGGCAAAGACTTCAGGTTTTGTCACTACCTCAATCCCACCTTTCGTTTCGGTCAACGTATCTGATACGGGGGCTCAAACCTCAGGTTTCTCCACTCATGTTTCACTTCCTATTTCCCCTCTTAACCGTGATGATCCAGATATGGTTTTTTGTGATGAATAAGACGAAGATGTTGGGGGTTTTACTTACAGTCCCTTCCAAATCAGGACAGAGAGTGCAGATGAGGTGCAAGTTACGAAAGGGAAACTCCAGTCTCTCCATGAAAAGATTGATCAACTGATTCTCTCTAACAAATCTTCCTCTACTGATGCATACGCCAAAGCAGCTGTTGAGTCTCTCTTTGAGAAAATCATGAAACAACACTCTGCTACTGTTGAAACATCAAATAAAGCTGTCGCCGATTCTGCTGAGGTTTGCATGTCCACGACCGAAAAAGTCGATAAACTGATTGGAGATACTAATTCCTTCATGGAGAACTTCCAAACCACTTACAATTCCAACACCACATCAGCAAACGAAGCATTGAAGAGTCTGGGTTCTCTCTTCAAGACTGAGAAGGCAAAACTCCAAGAGATTCATACCGGTCTTAAAACTGACCATGAATCATTTCAAGCCACTATCTCGTCTCAGCTTTCTCAGCTCAAAGACGAATTGGTGTAGGAGAGTACTCTGAAGGACTTTCTCGCTCTCAAGTCAGAAGAAGCCAAGATGTTAAGTACCAAACTTGAAGCTTCGGAGAAGCAGCTCCATGATCTGTTATCGGAGAGGGCGGTCATGCGCAGCTGTATAACTGATGTTACTGGCATGCTCTCGGATACATAGAGACCAGGGACTCCATGATCACCATCACCATGCGTAAGCATTTGGCAGAAAAGTTAAGGCCAGTCTTCGCCATGCTTTACCGCCTTGAAGGTGTTTCTGATCAATCCTTTAATCCGAAACAAAGGGGAGAAAGTGTGGCTGGTGGATCAAGAAAATAAGGAACTAAAGCTCCTGTCAAGCCTATTGTCAAGAACGAAACCAAAGGCAAGTAAAAGTTGTTCCGTGATGACCCAATAATTGACAATGAAGACGAAGAGGAGCCTACTGAAGAAGAACTGAAAAGGCGAAAAGTTCGTGAAGCTGAACTGGATGAGCACCAGCGAATCATCCATGAAGCTGAAGAAAAAGAAAAGGCTGAGAAAGAAGAACAGGCTACTCTTCAGAGCAAAAAGCTCTTGTTTCCCCAATGGACTCTGAAGCGAATCCAACGCGATGTTGTTGATCTTCCAAGCCAGTATTGGTTAGAGCCAGTAGTTTCGTTTGATCTTCAGAACACACGAGACTCACAACTGGATCTGTCAATTACTCCAAAAGCCTTAAGATTTCGTTCTTTTGTTAAAGTGGCCAACGCTCCATTCACAGACAGCGGAGTTGATCATATGTTGTTTTCGTTTTATCTGAAGCATATGAAGCCTCAATACGAAACCTGATCATTGAGCAAAATTATAGGTGTGAAGGTTATAGGGCCGATTGAGACTGATAGCTTTCCAAACGCCAAGTTCAAAGTGGCAAGAGGTTCAGCCAGCCAATGCTATGAGTTTACTCTCGTAGATCTTCCATGCCTTAATCCATATGACTGGTTCACTCTTTACAACATATTGCTGAAGGACAAAGAAAAATATGAACCTGCCATGTCTCATCTCAAGCACATGATTAAGTCCATTCAGGAGATTGGAGAGATGGATGTTGAAGTTGCTACTGTCCTGAGAAAGAAGCCTTCGGCTGTTCTTAAGGAAACTCCCAAGCTTTTTGAAAAGTTGAAGCCAGGGAAACTTTACAGTGGAGATTGGTGTGTCGTTTACTCTGCTAGGGAACGAACTGGAGCAGACTTTCGCAAAGGATGCTTCTATCTTTCTGATAAGCATCTCTATACCACAAACTTCCTTGAGTATATTATGGACCAGGTGAGCAAGTTCAAAGGAAACAAGAAAGATGATATCAAGTGCTTCTCAGATATGGTTATTTGGTACATCGAAGTACGCCAAGCAATTTATGCTATGATTCCGAAGGTGAAAGAACCCCTTTCTAAACTTTACAATATTATTCCAAACATGCTACATGCATATTCATAAACATATTTTACATATATGGTCTTATTACAAAAGACTGGATACAAACCGACTAACGAGGTTTTTACAAAGTTTTATATATTACATAACTTCCCAGGAATTTATACACTAAATACAGACGCTATAATATTATCTATTCTACATCTTCTAACAATACATAACTATACTGGATGCTTATCACCTGCAATAATTAAACACTGAGAGGGATAAGCGATGACGCCTTAGTGAGTTCAAAAATAGATACAATATAACGTTATGCCATGTATATACCAATATGACAGAAGCAAAGAGGAACAAAGAACAACAAAGGCCTATGTGAATCATGTGATAAGCTTTCCATATCAACAAATGATCTGGTTCAAAGATTTACAATCAATGAGATACAACAATTTCAACTTGATATACATCAATAAGACTTCAGCCCAAGTAACACAGAAAATAAAAGATTTTTGAATTAACATTTTGCTAGAATTTATAGGCTTTCAGCCCTATCCAACATTCTGCTAGTGCCAAAGTTATGCTTACTCATTCACTTCATGGTCAAAGGCTACATACCAATACCCAAGTGATGCTTAATCATTCACTTCGTGGTCACTTCGATAAAAACCGGGAGCTTTATTGAAAACCGGGCCTTGATAGGGTTGAGCTTCAAACCGAAAAGATAAATTTCTCGGGGTCTTCGGGTACTTCGGGACGTTTTTCAGGTGTTAGGTTGGTTCCCGGGGCTTCGGGGGATGTTGGAATAGCTTAAAAATGGGTTTAGGGGTGAAAAGTGTGAAATTTGGTAACATTAACTGGGAGGGTTCGCATCCTTTTATATAGGTGCGAGGGCTCGGATCCGAAGGGAAGAGGGACACGCGGCACAGCGCAGGCGAGGGGGAGGGGCACATGGCTCACATGCTAGGGTCTAGGCGTCAGATCTCGGACTCGCCACCGCGATGACATGCGTCAAGCTTCGGTTGCGCCGCACCTTCGGATATGAGGATCTGTGACACGCGTCGGACACGGGGCGCCTGCGAGGAGCGGGTGATGTGGCCAATTCCGAGCCAAGTATGCGAAACTTCTCGGATTTTGTGCCCAAATCTTCAAAAATTCATAACTTTTGCATACGAGCTCCGTTTTCGACGTTCTTTATATGCACGCGTAGGCGAGATTATACTCTACAACTTTCGTTTAGACTCCGTTGGCTATTTTTGACTTTATTTTTAATATTATTATTTTTTAACAGACCAAGACAGGAAAATCCGTTAAAAATTCATAACTTCTTCATCCGACGTCTGTTTTCGTCTGTCTTTTTACCGTTGTACTACTATTGACGAGACCTTCAATTCTTGTTTAGGTTGTGTCGGCTAAAAATCACTCGATCTTTATTTCGAGTTTTTAGCTATATACTGCTATACTAAAACTTAGAAAAATCATAACTTCCTCATACAAAGTCGGATTTGGATGTTCTATTTATGAAAATTCTCTGTTTAATGAATACTATGACTTTAATTTAGATCACTAAAGCTAAAAATTAGTTTATTGAAAACTCACTTTTTACGCTAAATAGTGTTTGCCGGTTTTATCGCGGATCTTCGATTGGTCATAACTTCTTCGTTATAACTCGGATTTCGATGAGGTTTTCGCCTAAATGTTTCTAACGAAATTATCTACAACTTTCAATAACATTATTTTTATTTATTTCCAACTTTATATTTTCGTTAATTTCGATAGTTGACTTTTAATTGGAATCTCATAAGACTTCCAATACTTTCCGAATGATTCTAAACATAGTTTTACTTTAATTCTCGTAAAAACTATCTTGTTAGAACTCAATATTCAAATTTATATAATATTTCATAATATTATTCATTTTTAAACTAACAAAATACGATAATTGAACGTGTATGATACATAAGGTGTATGCTTTGCAGAAGCGAATCCAAGGCTGAAGGGTTCGGGCCTTAATTGACGCAAATGGGGAGATTGTTGGGTATTTAGTGTTGCGTCATTGGGCTTATTAGTTAGTTTTTGTATTCGGTATTGGGCCTGTCCAAGCCGTATCATTTATTAGGGTTTAAGTATTAATAGTGCATGCATGCACCGTAGATCATTAACGTTTTTTTATAGAGATATTCTTGTAAACCCTAGCACGCCTCTACAGTAGCAATTCTTCATAGAGTTTTTTCCCGAGGCATGAATTTTAATCATTCGACACATTGATTGATTCATTCTGTGTTCTTACTTTACTTCGTGTTCATATTATACTTGTTCATAATCTATTCGATCTATAAGGATTTTAGCCTTATCAGAGGTCTTATTCCTCGCGTCGTGAGTCAAGATCTGACCAAAAATGAGCATTAAGCTCCTAATCCCTAAAGCCTTAACATGGGACAGTCTAGAGGGTCTTCCTTGACCCCAAGGGCCATAAAAATTGAAGCTTTTCAGTCATGTATGTCCAATACATGACTCAAACACCAACTTAGATCACAATGGAGGAAAAAGGACCAAGACTCAAGCTTGGAGTCCAAAACCATGACCAAAATCCAAATCTAAGACTTATAAGACTTAAGATACCACCATGATCCATAAAGTTTCCAACTTTATGGATCCCATGAATGCTAACCAACAATACAAGCCATAAAATGAACGAAAACTTAGATCTAGCAAGCAAGGAAAGGAAAGGCCTGAGCTTGAGGACTTACAGAGGTCCAAAAGCTCCACAACTAGCTGATCTAGAACACTTATACTTGACAGAAGGATCAGATAATCCTTCGAGTAGAAGATTCATCCCTGCAACAGTTAAGACTCAAATGAGAGCCGCACAATAGGGTCAAATAAATTACTCTGAGATTATTTAATCCAAACTGCAAGTGACTTAGCATTTTCCTGAATAGCAAGCGACTCAACACATGAATCCCAAATCACTAATACTGTCCGAATCAACGTGTTGTTCCCTTGCTACTTTCCAAAAGCAGCTGGGACCTTCCTGGTCCCAACTTGTTTGTCAACTATCTGAAACACAGGATTCCCGCCCAGTTGCTGAGTCAAAAGACACACACACAGTCGCCCTACGCGACTTCTGAGAGAAAATCTCATCTGGCAACAAAATCCCCAACCGACTCACCACCAAACACAATGCTAAAATGAATGCTACATGACCAACTGTAGTCTTATATCATACCTGGTCTCCAATGACCTACTACTTCCTGATTCCAAGTATGTTGTGGCCCTCCCACAACCTTACGACCTGACCTAACCTGGTCTAAATCATCCGAGGAAATCGATGACCGATCATAGTTTGCCATACCCTCACTGCTGTATCGGGATCGGTGAATGCTACGGACCACCCCATAGTCTTACACCACCCCCACGCTAACCGCCAACTAGTGAATGCTACAACCACTCCGCAATCTTACAACACTTCCTATTTTGCCATGACCACCGCCCATGGTCTCACTGCTCATCTGTCATTCCATACATATCAGAGTCGGACGTGCACCTAACCAAGCGCCCAAGCTGGAATCGAGTCATGTCTGTAATCCTAATCTGGGTTCACCAAGACCTGCTATCCATCACCAGGAAGGCGTTAACCAGTTGTTGGGAAGTTTCCTGAACTCCAAATTCACACAATCCTCACTCCAAACATCCACTTGGGTCGTCTATCTTCCTGACCAGAATGCGAAACTTGACCTAGTTCCATACCTGATACAACTCTCGGAAATTCTGATCGATTCTCCCTCACTTGGATTCGACGAAGCTCCCTCTTCCCGTAAGTCCGATGGATTCCCAACCTATCAAACCTCATATAGCATGAACCGCCTATGACATGCTCTTACTAATACTAGCGTTCCATTGCGAGCCAATCTCAAAGATCTCCCAACTCCTAAAATCCAGAAGAACACTCCCTGAAATTCTTAGCAAGTGTGATAGCTCCAATCACCTCCCATGATACCACCAATTCCTTGAATTCTTATGCTGGCGAATAAAAACCATAACCCTTGCTCTGAACTGGCGAATCTTCACCCCAAATAATTACTGAATTCTAACCATCTACGACCCATGCGAATATACAACTCCCCTAACACATTCAAAGACCAAATAGCTCATGCAACTGCCACTACTATCTCTTTGCTACCGCTCCTCTCTTAGCAACGGTAGTGCTTGAACCCAAAAGTTCTTCCATAGGCAATCGCCGATCATACCAGAACAGGTGATAAATCCACTAGACCCTGACGATATTGGAGAACTAACCCACTAAATCATGTCCATAGACCTTCCGCACTATACCCCTGAACCAACCTCGACCAAAAACCAGAATAACAACTGAACACTTCGGAATCTGCTACACGAGATACAACCCACTAATGATTCATTGGAGACTCTCGGCATGAAGAATGGCATATCACAATCTTTGAAGATATAACCCAAACAATAGCAGAGGACCAACTCAAAGATAACTCTTACCCAAGCCAAACCAATATTCCAAAGCAATATAAATTCGGATAACCAAGAAGAAGGAAAAAGATAACATATCTGTTAGGTGCAATTTGTGCACCTTTTTGCACACCTTTTAGTCCCATTTCATGCATCTATTTAGCATAATTGTTCTTCCTTTTTCTTGCATTTCATCATATTCATGTTAGTCTCTAGAACAACCTTATTTGCACACTTTCATGTCTTTTTCAGGTAAACCGGAGCTTGGAATGCGCTTTGGGAGGTGTTGGGAAGCATTGGTGAAGATTTCGGGATGATCGGGCGAAGAACGAAAAAGTTGGAAAAATCAAGTTTGGATTCGGAGTCAGAGGGGTACATGGGCCGTGTTGGATTTACACTGCAAAATCAACACGGGCCGTGTTGACCAAAATGGGAGCTGTTGACCATGCTGAACACGGGCCGTGTCAGTGTAGTGCAAATCAACACGGGCCGAGTTGGCTGCTGAACACGGGCCGTGTCAGTTTAGCCTATTTTAACACGGGCCGTCTTCGACCCCAAAACCAACTTTTGGCAGTTTTTCCTATCTTTCATATTACGGGTTGAGGGTCATTTTTACAGACACACAACATATCAGAGCACATTTTGAGAGGGGATTTTGAAGGTTTTTGCAAGAATTTGATCATTTATCATTTGGAAACATTATTTCTCTTATTTGTAAGTTGTAATTGCACATTATTTCCATCTTTTACTCTTGTGATCTTGTTCTAGCCATGTGTGGCTAGAACCCTAGTTTCTCCAATTTCATGTTTTGACTTCTTGGTAGTGACTTCAATCATATGACCTGATGTTTGTTCTTAATTTCTATCTAGTGAATTTGATTTTGATTTAATCGAATGTTTGATTCTAATTGTGATTCTTATTGGCCATTTGAATTAGGGTTAGCTCATTCAAGTTATCTCTTTTACAAAATCCGTAATTGTTTTGTGAAATTAAACAAGTAACAAACACTAAACTGATTTCCATTGAATGAACTTAGTGTAAATCTTATTCACACACTCTTACGCTCCCGAGCTTGTGAGGAGTATTGGGTGTTGTTGGGAACATTCACATAAAGTTTAATGCAATCTTTCAATCTAATTCTAAGAGCGTATTTAGATTAGGTTAGTAAGGTTAGGGTTAATCAAAGAGCTTGTTTAGGTTAACTAATGTGGTGAATGGGAAGTGTTAGAGCTTGTTAACACTTTCAAGTACCAACTTAGATAGAATTGAGCAAATATCATGTTATCTTGGAATCACATTGGTAAGTTGTCATACATGAGGTTGGAGTCCTTACCATTTCTGAATTTAATTCACTCTTTTAGTTGATTACTTGTGTTTTTAATTGTTTGTTTTAATTATTTCATTCTAAACCCCCTCTTTACTGTTGGTGACCATAGTACCTTGCGCAAAGAGGTATAGACTAATTATCTCGTGTCTCTGTGGATCGACCCTACTTTTCTTGTACTACCTTTTAGTGCAATATAGTGGGATTCTTTTGGAGTATATCGTACCCCTTTATTTGTTGGGTCTGACACGCCTAACAATATCCGTAATATTGTCTGAAGAAACCCTGAACCTCTCTTCCTAACGAAGTACCTGCGATGAAACCTGAGCTGCCCCGACCACTAAGCGGGGGCAATTCGCCCTGATATGATCAGGCTGATGACAACGATGGCACGAATTTACCTCCAATGTGCATTCTTGGTGGAGGTGACCCTTCCATCCACACCTGCCGTACTTAGACCTGCTGCACACATCCTCATGTGCCCCTTCATATTGGCACCGTTGCCGGGGACACGGTGTTACTAATTGTTTATGCCTAGATTTTTGTGAGCAGGTACATCTCTATAAAAAAATAGAAAAAAAAACAAAACAAAAAGTTTCGCTCATAAATGAATACTCCTTACATTGAAGACCAACTTTCTGAGCTAGCTCAGTTAGTTATGATGATTGGAAATGACCAAAGTGCGCAACCTACACCTATTCCTTGCGATTTTTGCACTCAAAATGGACATCATACCGATATGTGTCCATGTTTACAAGGAGAATGGGAAGAAGTGAAAGAAACGGGAAGCTACGACTGGCCAAACCAATGGAGTTATGATCAACCTCAACATGATCAATGGTGGAACAAAAACCAAGTTTGGGGAAACAACCATTACCAAACTTGGGGATATGACCAATACCAACCAACTCCACAGTTCCAACAACCATATCCTCCACCTCCCCAACAAACTGAAACTTCGAGCATGTCCTTCGAAGACATTGTGAAAAGCTTTGCCACTACTACCCAAATCTTCCAAGAAACAACCAAAGCTAGCCTCAAAAGCTTAGAGCAACAAATTGCACAACTTACTCAATCTGTGAGTATATTGGAAACTCAAGGAAAATTACCATCGCAGACCGAACAGGACCCAAGGCATACTGTTTCTGCCATCATCTTGAACGATGGGAAAATTTTTGATGACCCAAGATTGCAATTTGAAGATGGGGAAGAGGAGGAAGAAGTAGAAGTGAAGAAGGCTGACGAGGAAGAAGTAGAAATTAAGAATGTTGACATGGAAGTTGTAGAGGAGGTGTTGGAGGTTGACGAAAAAGAGGCTGAGCCACCCACTACCAATGAGAAACTCCTTTCACCGGTAGACCAACCACAAGAGCTGAAAACGACAAATTTGTTGGACCCTTCAAGGGATATGTACCCTGAGAAGGAAGACACCCAACCAATCATCAAATCAACCACCTTATCAAAGAAGGAAGATTTGACCACCTTACTGGACAAGTACAAGAAAGGGGTCGACTGGACGATTTTTGTCATTAAGGGTCTAAGTCCAACATGGTTCCCACGAAAAAAGAAAGTCAAGTACAAGATAAGTGTTCCATCGAAGGAGGTGGTGAAAAGTTTAGTAAGTTGGAGAGCCCCACATACTTAGATTGATGCATATTCAGGTGTCATGTCGAGCCAACGACTATAAAAAAGGGCGGCTAACCGGGAGGCAACCCGGGGGTATTTTGTCCTTTCTTTTTAAAACTTTTTAGTCTTTGGTAAATTTCAAAATTTTAATGTCCCAAATGGTTATAAACTTGTTTTTGCCTAGAAAATGACTCTCGGGCTCCAAAAATATTTCACGAATAGCTTGGGGAAGATGAAGAGAAGGTTCTCACCACAATTGTTAGGCTCCAAGAATGATTCGGTAAATTCTTTCCATATCTTTAATCGTCCACATTTTGCTTAAAATTTCAATTTGTGTGCACTTGTGACTATTTTGGACTCTTACCCGACCCGACTACCATCCCCCACCACCTTTTGGTGATTAGGTTGTTCCACCCTCTCCGAGCATCGGGGACGATGCTTATCTTTAAGCTTGGGGAGGGGTAGAGTTGTACAATAGGTTCATCCATGCATTTGAAAAAACAAAAAAAAAAAAAAAAAAAAACAAAAACAAAAAAAATATTTTCTTTTGCACCCTACATTTTAGAATATAAAACCCAAAAATATTTTTCCTCTTTGCTTTAGTTTCAAAGTTTTTTTTTTTGCATCTGATAAAAAAAAACTTTATACAAGATGATGACACTCTTTACATACGATAACTCCATGAAGTGGGAAAACGAGAAATCAAATGAAAAAATTCCGAGGCGACCGGATAGTTATCGGAAGTGTAGAATCAACTGTCATAACTAGGGGACCCAAACACCGTAATTCGAGACCCCAGCCTTAGATAATAAAAAAATGGAATACTGAAACGTTTTTGTGGGCGGTAATAACAGCTTTAGGATGATTTGCTTCTGAATGTTTAAAAAGAATCTTTATCGACAACTCTGGACCGACAGAACACGGACCTATTTGTTGACACGCGTTACCCTCGCGGTAACAGAGAGCTTAAGTATCAGATCCACACAGTCAAGAAAGAAGAAAGGGTACAACTGTCACATCCAGTACCCCAATCAGAATTTCAAGTGCCAAAACGAAGAAATTATTAGAAATTCAAAAGTTGATTGAAGAACTCAAGCTCAAAATGAAGATACAAATCCAAGTTCAATCAAAATCAAAAGTCGCCTCAAAGTCAAATATGGCGAATGAAAAACTGTGTGATATGATACTTGTGGCTCTCGAAAAAGTGAAAGCATAGGAGCTGGGCCCCTTCGGGTGGGCTCACTGTTTCAGCGAAAGCTGATTCGCCGTGACGGGTTCTTAAGGATGCGTCGATTTTGATTGTTGGCCATCTAGTCTTAAGGACATGAAATCCCGGACCGTGTTATTTTCGCCCATAAAGCTAATTAAGGTATAAAGTTTAAATAAAACTATGGTTGGATTATTGGGTTACACTGTTTCGTGGTCTTCCTCACTTTGGGAGTCTCTGATATGTGGAAGGTACAGGATGGTCGCCTAGGTATTAATGATTGGAGCCCCATTGATGTAAAGTTTGATCATATTTATATATATTTATAAAAAAATAAATAAATTACTTGTCTTCTTAATTTTTTTCTTCTTTGGTTCATTTTGTTTCTTAAGTATCTTTTATACATATGTTTCTTTTTCATAGTTTTCATTGCATGCATTCATTCTTAGCTTTTAGGATCTTCCTGTCCCCGTTTGTTCTATATTTCATTTTCCATCTAGAAATCGTCCTGTTTGTCCGGTTCTTATTCTTTCTTGAGGACAAGAAAGGTCTAAGCTTGGGGAGATTTGTTAGGTGCAATTTGTGCACCTTTTTGCACACCTTTTAGTCCCATTTCATGCATCTATTTAGCATAATTGTTCTTCCTTTTTCTTGCATTTCATCATATTCATGTTAGTCTCTAGAACAACCTTATTTGCACACTTTCATGTCTTTGTCAGGTAAACCGGAGCTTGGAATGCGCTTTGGGAGGTGCCGGGAAGCATTGGTGAAGATTTCGGGATGATCGGGCGAAGAACGAAAAAGTTGGAAAAATCAAGTTTGGATTCGGAGTCAGAGGGGTACACGGGCCGTGTTGGATTTACACTGCAAAATCAACACGGGCCGTGTTGACCAAAATGGGAGCTGTTGACCATGCTAAACATGGGCCGTGTCAGTTTAGTGCAAATTAACACGGGCCGTGTTGGCTGCTGAACACGGGCCGTGTTCGACCCAAAAACCAACTTTTGGCAGTTTTTCCTATCTTTCATATTACGGGTTGAGGGTCATTTTTACAGACACACAACATATCAGAGCACATTTTGAGAGGGGATTTTGAAGGTTTTTGCAAGGATTTGATTATTTATCATTTGGAAACATTATTTCTCTTATTTGTAAGTTGTAATTGCATATTATTTCCATCTTTTATTCTTGTGATCTTGTTCTAGCCATATGTGGCTAGAACCCTAGTTTCTCCAATTTCATGTTTTTGACTTCTTGGTAGTGACTTCAATCATATGACCTGATGTTTGTTCTTAATTTCTATCTAGTGAATTTGATTTTGATTTAATCGAATGTTTGATTCTAATTGTGATTCTTATTGGCCATTTGAATTAGGGTTAGGTCATTCAAGTTATCTCTTTTACAAAATCCGTAATTGTTTTGTGAAATTGAACAAGTAACAAGCACTAAAGTGATTTCCATTGAATGAATTTAGTGTAAATCTTATTCACACACTCTTACGCTCCCGAGCTTGTGAGGAGTATTGGGTGTTGTTGGGAACATTCACATAAAGTTTAATGCAATCTTTCAATCTAATTCTAAGAGCGTGTTTAGATTAGGTTAGTAAGGTTAGGGTTAATCAAAGAGCTTGTTTTGGTTAATTAATGTGGTGAATGGGAAGTGTTAGAGCTTGTTAACACTTTCAAGTACCAACTTAGATAGAATTGAGGAAATATCATGTTATCTTGGAATCACATTGGTAAGTTGTCATACATGAGGTTGGAGTCCTTACCATTTCTGAATTTAATTCACTCTTTTAGTTGATTACTTGTGTTTTTAATTGTTTGTTTTAATTATTTCATTCTAAACTCCCCTCTTTACTGTTGGTGACCATAGTACCTTGCGCAAAGAGGTATAGACTAATTATCCCGTGTCTCTGTGGATCGACCCTAATTTCCTTGTACTACGTTTTAGTGCAATATAGTGGGATTCTTTTGGAGTATATCGTACCCCTTTATTTGTTGGGTCTGACACGCCTAACAATATCCGTAATATTGTCTGAAGAAACCCTGAACCTCTCTTCCTACCGAAGTACCTACGATGAAACCTGAGCTGCCCCGACCACTAAGCGGGGGCAATTCGCCCTGATATGATCAGGCTGATGACAACGATGGCACGAATTTACCTCCAATGTGCATTCTTGGTGGAGGTGACCCTTCCATCCACACCTGCCGTACTTAGACCTGCTGCACACATCCTCATGTGCCCCTTCATCCTTCGTGCAACCACCACGACTCCTTGGGTCTTTGACACTAGCTATGGTAGCGTCCAACTGCTCAGATCACCGAGCCAAACCATGAGTCTGCTTCCCCTTCCCCAGATTCCTATCCAAACCAATCTCCTGCTCCCGCGATACCCCGACCATCCCATCAGCTGTCCGAACAGCCGAGTTACGACCCTCGAACCTGGTGACCAATCTATCAGTGACACGCCCAATGATTTCGGGTAACTCCTCGCGTAGGGCTCACGAAACCTCCGCGGCAATCCAATCAAGTGGTCGAATCTCTTAAGGACATGGTGCATAACCCACCTCCGATCCCAATTGACAAAAGCTAGCAATAGGATCCTCCTTCCTGAAGGATCCCAGAGCTCCACAAGCCTTGGGCTCCAGATGAGCCCCCAACTGCCCCACAACGATCTTGGCCCGAAAGGCCCCGAGACTACTATAGATAGATCCAAAATCCCTTCCTTGGCTGAACGAAAGACCACCGGGGTCCATTCCAAAACACTGCGAGTATTCTCCAATGAGATAAACTCCCGTGATCGTGCATCGATTGACCCATGACCTGCTCCTGAGCCGGAACCATAATCTGAATCTCATTCTTGTGTGCTCAACACCATACTGAAACAACACACAACAGATCCAAATATACTCAAGAATCCTTATCCCAAAGGATTCTTAGATTTTCCAAGACTCTCCCGATTCGAGTATGGATCATGTGCTTTCAGTAGTACGGGCCCACTACTACCTTCCACACCTATCCATACTTTCCTCAAGAATCATCCCGAATCCTCCAAGTCACCCTCTCAAAATGATACTCTTAAATGCTCGCTAACAGCGCAAGAAAATCCACTAAAGATTTCCTAGGCTTTCCTAGGTTTTTGACCTCACCCTGCCATCAGCTGCTGAAGATCTCCCCATAATGTTAGTTAGCTACCTCATGAATATAGTCACATGCAATAAAGGTCAGATAATCCTTCGAGTAAAAGACTCATCCCTACAATGGTTAGACTCAAACAAGAGCTGCGCAATGGGGTCAAATCCATCACTATGAGATTATTCAACCTTTACTACATGTGACTTAACACATTCACTTAATAGCTAACTCACCTCACTTAAGAGTCCCATAAAGCACAAAGCAAGCACCATTCGTGCAGTAGCACTCCAATCCATAGAATAATCAAGGAACATTCAAACTAACATACTACAACTCATGCTGGAAACTTCCACTCTTACTTCCGATTGCCTTATGCATGCAAATTATACACAATACATGATCAAATAGAATGTTGAATAAAATACTCTACCCCAGGACCACAACCCAACAAGGAAAAGGAAATAAGGCCAAATCAATCATTCTAGGGCTATAAGATCCTAACCGTGTACAATTTCTAAAGCCTGCACTTAGCAATTACCGATACCAATACATATTACCAGTCCAACATAACATCCAATGTTCCCTAGGCTACAAGGCATCACATATCAGACCAATCTATCATGCAATTACTGAAAGTATCCCTAGCCTCATCCTAGCATGCAGTTCTAAAAGCTCATATAATAGGAAAATAAGGCATCTCTCCTAGCATTTTATCACGCAGAGACTGAGCAGATTCTTAGCCCTAACTAGCATACAACTCACAGATTCATAAATCAAATCACAACATATAACATGTATAGGTATTTTGGGAAAACTTACTTGAGCTCGAATGATTGCATTCACCACTCACCACACCCTTTTCTTATCTTAGAAAACTCTTTTCTCAAAAATGTATTTCTTTTTGAAAAACTTTACCAAATCCTCAGTTTGAGTTCAGACACACCCGAGAGTATGTCTGAATCCCTCAAATTAAGGCTCTGATACCAACTTGTAACGTTCCAAAAATAAGACCATAAAATTTCATTTTTGATTTAATAAGACAGTGTTCCAAAAACATCCTCCATAAAATTTTAACGAAATAAGTGTATTAGCATCATTTCAAATCAGAGTAAATTATAAAATGTGGAAACATGTGGTGCGTGCTTTTCAATCATCCGGAGCTCCCTTGTTTGAAAACCGAAGTACCTGAAACACAAACTGAAAACCGTAAGCACAAAGCTTAGTGAGTTCCCCCAACATACCACATACATAACAAACATACTGCTGAGCATATCTGGGTGCTCGACCTACCCTGTCGGGCATATCTGGGTGCCCGACCTACCCTGCCGAGAATATCTGGGTGCCCGACCTACCCTGCAGGGCATATTTGGGTGCCCGGCCTACCTTTCGGTCTATTTCAATCGGATACCAGGTCTATTTCACCCCTACCACTACCACATAATATCATAAGCAAATGATCACAGAAACCTCAACAAATACTGGCATACCAGACATTTATCACAAAGACAATCATCTTTACTAAAAACATCAACTATTGGGCCGACATTGGTGCCTTCGACCCACAGATACAGGAAAGGTAACTCACCTCAAAAGAAAGACGAACCCTATAGCTGCTTCTGCTGCGAACAGGCTCCAAACACTGAACCAAAAACCCAAAACTAAACTCCATCAATACATATATCTAAATCCAAGCACTATGCCCACTAATGGCCCAACTAACCAAGCCGACAATTGGCCCAAGCCTATTAGGCCCATTCAAGGCCCAACTCTATTGGGCTCACTGAGGCCCAATTCACCATCGAAGGCCCATTAGGGCAAGCCCATCAAGACAAGCCCAAACAGAAGTCCATTACTTTAAAATCCGTAGTCCATTATGAGCCCAAACCAAAGGATAAGTCCAAGACCAAGTTAGCCAACAATCAAAGAGCCCAGTACTTGCACAGGAGGTGCTCACGTCGTGAGCACTTATGCTCACGTCGTGAGGTTGTGTCTTTTGCCCAGAAACTTCCTCGAACACGCTCTCATGTTGTGAGGTTTTATTCCTCACGTCGTGAGTCAAGATCTGACCAAAAAATGAGCATTAAGCTCCTAATCCCTTAAGCCTTAACATGGGACAGTCTAGAGGGTCTTCCTTGACCCCAAGGGCCATAAAAATCGAAGCTTTTCAGTCATGTATGTCCAATACATGACTCAAACACCAACTTAGGTTACAATGGAGGAAAAAGGACCAAGACTCAAGCTTGGAGTCCAAAACCATCACCAAAATCCAGATCTAAGACTTACAAGACTTAAGATACCACCATGATCCATAAAGTTGCCAACTTTATGGATCCCATGCATGCTAACCAACAATACAAGCCATAAAATGCATATAAACTTAGATCTAGCAAGCAAGGAAAGGAAAAGCATGAGCTTGAGGACTTACAGAGGTCCAAAAGCTCCACAACTAGCTGATGATGAAGCCAAGATGCTAACAAATGCATCACAATAATCTTCTTCTCCCAAAAGCTCTTGAATAACACCAAGAATGACCAAGAACTTCAATAGGGGCTGAGATTATGGTTTCCAGAGGTCTTGGAAGTGAAAGAGGCTGAGGAGGAGCAACCCTAATCATCTCATACCTTTAAATACCCGAAAATAAGGGTTTTGGGGCATCAGCTGCCTCTCACGTCGTGAGCTCTTCATGCTCACGTCGTGAGCTCTTCATGCTCACGCCGTGAGCCTTAAATGAGCTTGGTCAACAAGTCAACGATCATTCACCCGAACCACTCCAACTTCAAACGGCCATAACTTCTTCGTTTCAACTTTGTTTTCGACGTTATTTATATCCACAGAAATGTCTCGGAGATCTCTACCTTCAGGACCGGCTCAACCAGTTTGGGGGCTGAAAGCGACCCAAAAATTTGGGGATCTTTGATAATTAGTATAGTTAATGTTATAAACCCTCCTCCTTTATTCGGGCTTGGGACCGGCAATAATAAACTAAAAAGTTTATAAATGACAGAGTATTTTATTAATAATAACAATTTGGTGTTCTTCTGTCCCAATATTCAATAAGTATTTCTTATAGGTTTAAAGCTTCTGAGATGTATTGGTTTAAACCTGGACAGTTTATTCCACATAATATCGACTCTTAAACTTGAATAATGTATTTTTGGTTAAATTCTTTTTAATCTTACAAATTAGTTTTTATTTTTGCATGTTGTAATAATCAAACTTAAATGGGTTTAACGAACTAAAACAAAAAATACATGAGAGATAATTAAACTAATTAAAAAGAAATAGTTGAGTTATGATCCTATTACTCCTCTGTTTGATAGAGAGAATATAGGGTATGATATATTTTTCAGTGAAATTTGAAAACAATTTCATGGCATTTGACTACATGACTACAAGTCTACAATACAATCATATGACATGGAAACAAGATTAGAAGAAGAACAGATGGATCATGGAACTTGGAAGAAGTCGTATATTACCGTTTATGGAGAAGGCTTCAATGGAGAAGGAAGAAACAGATTCAATGGAGAAGGAAGAAGCCGAAGAACAGATGGAACTTGGAAGAAGCCTTGTGCCATGAAATCGTGAATCAGAAGAAGAAAAAGATCAAGCCGAACACAAAATCCGTATGCAGATTACATAATTGAAGAATGGAGAGGAAGAAGATCAAACGTTGTTTTTTTTGGTGCTGCGATTAGTTTAGCGATTTAGCGCCTTAGCCGATTAGAGAATAAGGATATACTACATGGACTCTTTGGTTTGTGGAGCCCTTTAGATGTGGGGGCCCTAAGCCCTAACTTTGTTTCAATAAACATAAGGCCGGCCCTGCTACTTTTCTATCAACTCCCCCTTGCCATAAAACTTTCCGAACAAAAATCTAATTCATTAAAAGGCCCCAAACTACCACTTTACCGATATACCCTTGGTCTCCAAAAATACACACCGAACTCTCAGTTCATCAAGGCTACATTACCCACACTCAAATGGGTCTAAACCTTTCTTCCCCAAGATCTGAAGCCTCCTGGTGACATATATTCGGGTCACGGTCCCGAATATGAATCGACCTAAAACAACATGTTGCACTAATTTTTAGGGTTGAGCCCTATATAATCCCCCTTATAAACTTATTTCCGTCACCCTTTCAGCCTTCACCCTCTTTAAGTCGATCTTGCAAGCCCTAGCCCTTGTGTGTGTTGAGCTTGAGTGTGTGTGTGTGTTCTTAGTGTTGAATAAAGAAGAAAGGATTCTTTGAGAAGCTTTGGTGTGGGATTGAAGCTTGTAGATCTGAGATCTTCATCTCTTTGGGAAGCTCCAGAAGGTATAAAGTCTTGAACTTTACTTGTATTTCTTAGAGATCTAGCTATATGGAGTTTTATGAGTTTTATCCCCTTTTCTTGGACTTAATGAGTAAATGCTACTCTAAGACCAAAGGAGCTACCTTTTCAGAAGATTTGAGTTGCGCTAAGTCATAAAAAATGCTTTCTTGACTCACTTAGTGCTTGCATGCATAATGTAGAGGTCTTTAGTGGTTAAGACCATCTAAGAAGTTGGTTTTGGGTCTTGAAGATGCATGCATAACCATAAAGTTGGAAACTTTATGGTTAAGAGCACCTTCTTGGACTTGGATCTGGTTATTGGATGTTGGACTGAATGGATTAAGCCCTTTTTTCGAAGATTTGCATGGCCACCGCGTACGATGGGCGTACGTTGGGCGTACCAGGGCGTACGATGGGCGTAGGTGGTCAACGACACGTTTCTTGGTCAAGGCAGAGTACGCTGAGCGTACATCTGGGTACGCCCCACGTACTCAGTCTGTTGGGTTTAGCAAGTTTGGGTAACCTTTTGGGCTTAGATGCTTGGGCCCTTATCAGACCATTTGAGTATTGGTGTTTTGGGCTAAGTGAAGGGATGAACTTTAGGGTAAGGCCCAAGTAGGAGTTTGGGCCAAATTTGAAAAATTGGGCCGAATATGGGCCTTGAGTGATTACTTAGTTTTGGGCCTTTTTGGATCAAGATTTGGGCTTGGGTCTTAGCCCAACTAGGGAAAAGGGTAAAGTGGCCTTTTACCCTAACTATGGGAAAATAGCTATGGTTTGTAATCCAATTATTAATTGGATGATTATTTTGTTGTGATAGCGCGTGGATTTGAGTGAGCCAGCGGCCGGAGACTTTCAGTGTGATTCAGCTGTGTGAGGTGAGTTGTCCTCACTGTACTTACGGGTAGAAGGCACCAATGCCGACCCTTTGGATTGCTATCCTGGTTTATCGTATGATTGAGTAATGTAGTGATCTGCTAAATCTGTATCCTGGTAGATAGGATGATGTTATGCTTAGTGATCTGTAAGATCTGTCTGATTGTTGTAGGGTGGTTATTTGTATGATTGTATGTTATGTATTTATGTGTCGACACGGTGTATGTGTGGATGGGTTGAAGCGGTCCTGCTTTGTGCTAAAGGCCAACAGACCCAAGTGGCCCGGATAGACTGAAGGCCCGTGAGGTTGACCAATCAGGCCGAAGGCCTGGAGAATGGTCCAGATAGGCTGAAGGCCCGGTGAGGCGGTCTAGTCATGTTGAAGGTTCTGTATGCATGTTGTTTGCTGTTATTATTATGATTATGAGTTGTGTTGGTACTTTGGGGAGACTCACTAAGCTTTGGGCTTACAATTTTGGATTATGTTTTGAGGTACTTTAGAGGATCGGGGAAAGGAGAAGGCAAGATCGTGACCTCCTCGTGTTTGGTTTTGTGATTTTGGGCAAACTCTGATATTAGACATGTTTTGAAAACTATTTTGTAAACAATGATGATTTTTGGGTTGTTTAAAAAGTTTAAATGTTTTCATGAATTTTATGGATGTTACAGTATTTGTTCAATAATTGTATATTTGAGAATGCTATTCTTAAGAATTTTATTCATTTTGATGACATTCTGTTAGAATATGTACAATTATATTAAAATGTATTAGTCTGTAAGAATGTTTATGAATTTGTATTTAAGTTTGGATGTGTATGAGTATATTAGAATGTTGTTATTATTCAATTTCAGGTTCAAGAATTTTATTATTCTTCATTAATATTATAATAGAATAACATTATAACAAAACAATATCATAGAACATCATTCTAACATAATAACATTATGACAGAATTAAAATTTAATTAATTAAAAAAATCAGAATTCAAAATTAAGATAATAAAAATTCCCTTAAAATCCGAAAATTTCCTTTTTAAATTTGTGTTTCCTATATATGGAAAAGTTCAATAAAGAACTATTATTAATCAAGAAACCAATCCAAAATGTCGAAATTTAAAGCGATCAACGGGAAAATGAAGAGTTGTAGATTTTTACAATTGACACACATGCACCAGATTATAACAAAACACACTTCTTTTTTGTTAGTTTAATTTTTTAGGCCATGTTTTTTTATCAAAAAAAAAAAACTGAATATATCATTGTTCGTGATTTTTCGTCCTCTTTCCATAGACATCCATATTTATATATAAAAATGAACTTTTTTTTTTCCAAAAAACTCACTTCATTTCTTTGTTTGTTGAAAAGTTAAGGTCTATTTTTTTGTACAAAAAAATTAATAAATATATCAAAATTCATATTTTTTGGTACTCTTTAAACATATATTCATATTGATGTTTAAAAAAAAATCGAAACTTCAGTTCAAATTCACATTGTGAACCTGTTCAGATTCACCTTGTGAACCTGCTCAGATTCACAGTGTGAATAATAGTAAGTCAGATTCACAATGTGAATAAATTCATTTGTTGATTTTACAAAACTAATTTATGAGTAATGAAAACGTTAAAATATTAAAAAACCACATGAAATATATTTCGATTCATATGTAAATTTCACTAAGTTAATTTGCGAATAATCAAAAAGTTGAAATAGTAAGTCAAATTCACATTGTGAATGTTACAAATTGAAATATTTACAGTTTAGATTCACAGTGTGAATCTCAACTGATCGAGTTTTTTTAGTTATTATTATTTTTTATTTTTTTTAATCGGTGTTGATGTTTATTAATAGAGTACAAAAAATTAATATTTTTGATATAGTTAGTTTTTTTTTGAATAAAATAAACTTAAACATTGAAAAAAATAACAAAATGAAGTGAGTTTTTTTCGAAAAAAAAGTTCGCTTTTTATATATCAACATGAATCTTTATGGAAAGAGGACGGAAAATCGTGAACAGCGGTATATTCGTTTTTTTTCGATAAATAATGTGGCCTAAAAAAATTTAAACGAAGAAATATGTGAATTTTTTTGGTAAGGAGGTGAATTTTTTGGTATAATCCGGTGTTTGTGCGTCCAATATATATAAGTGTACATCTATTTCCTTGGCCGTTGATCATTATAATTTCTGACGCTCACGATTGGTTCCTTGGTTCCTTGTTAATTATAGTTCTCTATTGAACCTATATATATATATATATATATATATATATATATATATATATATATATATATATATATATATATATATATATATGATCAACTCACAAACAAAAGTTTTATGAAAAATATGAGATGAATTATTTGCATATATATATATATATATATATATATATATATATATATATATATATATATATATAATCAACTGACTAACAAAAATTTTGTGAAAAATATGAGATGAATTATTTGCATATCTTTTTTGCAAAACAAGTAAAAACGAGCCACTCATTCCATAATAAAGATCACCAAGAATTTTTCTAGCCATGAATTCTCAAAAATGCTAATAAAGAAATCATTTAATGATATAAAAATAACATGAAATACAAAAATCTAACTGAAAAAACACCGCAATGATTTATTTTTGTAGTGACCCAAGCGATAACTTTTTTCTGGACAATTTTAGTGAATAATCTAAAAGAAATGAATATTTTAACCATTTTTTCAGGTGATTTTTTATGAATCGTCTTATGTTATATCATCTAATGTTAGAGGCAAGATTTTGAAATAAGGAGGACTTTTAAAAAGTATTTCTAACTTTTGCAAAAATCAATATGTGGGATTGTAGTATGACATTTATTTTTGTATCATATCACTTTTGCAAAAATCGATGGTTCTATTTTTGCTCATGATTTACCCTATGATTTAAAAAAATCAAATTACCAATAATGATAATATTATCAATTACAAATTACTGGAAAAACTAAGGTGTTGTTTGGTTTATTGGAATCCATTGGAATTAGAAGGAATTGGAATCTAATTTCATCACTTTACCTTGTTTAGTTCAAGCTTTGAAAAGGAATTGGATTCCTAAATGAATCAAATTTTCCTTCCAACGAGGGAAAATAAATTCCATCCAAAAAGTTAAGGAATTAAAATTCCTTTCAAGTGAGAATGTTGAATGTTAGCATATTACCCATTTTACTTTTAACACTACATATGAGACCCATCTGTCGACACCATCATTGCCACCTCCACCATCATCCACCACCCACCACCACTGCTACACACCACCACCACCACCACCACCACCACCACCACCACCACCACCACCACCACCACCAGTACCTACACTACTACCACCCTCCACCTACTAGCACCGTTACCTCCACCACCACTCATCACCACCACCTCCACCACCACCGCACATCACTGTCGTCACCACTTGCTACCACCACATCCGCCACCACCCACTGCTGCCACAACCACCCACCACTACCACCGTCACCATCACTCACCACCTTCACCACCGTTACCACCTCTACCACCACACCATCCTCCCCCTCCACCATCACTTACCACCATAACCATACCATCACTGCCACCACCACCGTCATCACCTCCGCCACCACCACCACCACTGCCACCATCAACACCTCTGCCACCACCACCGTTACTACCACCATTGCTACCTCTACTACTACACCACCCACCACCTCCGCCACTACTCATCGCCGCCACCATCACCATCATAATTACTACCGCCACCATCATCATCATCATCATCATCTCCGCCACTACCCCACATCACTTATGTTGCCATCAACACCACTACTGCCACCGTCAACATCACTCCTACCATCACCATCATTTATTATTTTTATAATTTATATAATATATTTTTACATATAAGTTATAAAACAAAGTAAAAATAAGCAAACAAATGATAATTTTGTCATTTTCTATTATTTCAATACCATTTTGTGTCAACCAAACATAATATGGAATTGAATTCAAATTTCATTCCTGATAACCAAACAAAATATGGAATTGGATTAGAATTCCTGACAGATTCTAATTCCTTAACATATTCCAATTCCTTCAAAAACATTCTGCGAACCAAATGCCACGTAAATATAATAAAAATTAAAAATTACCTGATTAATTACTGTAGCAGTAGCAAGCAAGAAACCGAGCTTCAAAGTTCGAACTCGTCATTTAATTAAAAAAGGTGTATGTCATATGTGTCTTTGTGGCTACGTCTAATATTGAATTCCAAACTCTAAAGTCGGTTACCAATTAAATTAAAATCATAAAGGGGCCGTCTGATGTAGACAATTTATATTGCATGTATTTGGTTAATACAAAAATATATATTTATTTAATTTTGTATTCCACGGGATCCAAAGCTTTTGTTTTGATGAAATGTACCAACACCCGGCTATCAATAGCCACAACAACAATTTCCCATTTCTTAGTAGACAATAGACATCTCTCATATAAATCAACAAACTGGACTTTGTTATACAACAAGTGCATTGAATGCTCCATAATCTTGAATGAATTGGGAGAAAATGATATTATATTTAGCTTAAAACAAGGCTCTTTCCAAGAATAATGTCATCTGTTTCAAAATCAGCTGCTTTCCTAAACGTTCCTCGACCAAAATCCAGATCATACGAGTCTTTCAAGCCTTCCACCAATCCATATTCGGGTACAACTCCAAGCTCCACCTTTGCCTTCTCCACAGATGCAAAGAAATGCTGCATCAAAAAATTGTCACTAAAGAACACGACTTAACAAAAAAAATGAAATATCACTTTCCTCATTTTTACAAATTTGACTTCTCAAATGTATTTACCTGGTCACGGAAGGGAAATGCTTTCTTTTTCCCAAAATCAAACTCCTTGGGATTGTAGTGAACGAGTTCAGGCTCGGGGAATCCACCAGCCTACAAGGAGTAAATTGTAATTTTATGTTGTAAATTTCAGATTACAAATAATTTCGGTATTTATAGGGAAATTTAATTTACCTTAGCACATGCTCTTGCGAGTCCATCAAAAGTAACATATCTATCTCCTGATATGTTGAACACTTGCTTACTTGCTTTTGGGTTCCCCAACACCTTTATAAAAGCTGTAGCAAGATCCTACATTTACTCAGAAGTTGACACGTTTCATAAGTAAATTTGATTAAAATTGGATGAAAGTGACGTAAGTGATAAAGTATTTTGATATGTTACTAACCTTCACATGACCAAGTTGGGTTACTTGCAAACCCGAGTTAGGGATTGGGATTGGTCTGCCTGCTTTCAACCTATGGAAAAACCACTCTTCCACAGGGTTGTAATTCAATGGGCCATAGATATAAACGGGTCTTATTGAAGTGTAATTAACACCCTTTGACTCCAATAACGCCTCTGTCTCAAGTTTGCCCTTGTGTCGACTTTTAGGGTCAACAGCATCCGTCTATTGCCAAAAAAAAGAACAGAAATTTAATACTATATATAATTATAATAAAGAGGTATCTTTTAGATTATATTATAGAAAAATGATGATAAACTGACCTCGCAATGTGGTAAAAGATCAGATTTAAGGTAAACACCGGCTGAAGAGCAGTAAATGTACCTGCGATATAGTAAAATAGTAAAAAATACAAACAAAAAAAGATTAATTTTGCTTGATCATTGCCTCATTGGATTATTCTTGTGTGAATTTACAGGGCCTATGTTGAGAACTTACTGTTCTAGATTCGGTAATGCATCTAATATAGGCTCCACCTCGACTGCCTCACGCCCTGAGAAAATAAAAAGATTTTTTTTTTTTTTTTTTTTTGCTTATTATATTAAATCCTTCATTTATAGCACTATAGATGGAAAATTAAGAATTTTATGATTCTACGCACCATTTATATCATAGACAACATCGAAGCCTTCAGCAGCAAGACTAGTCTTCACAAAGTCAAAATCCTTCCTATCACCTTTCAAGTGTAATATCTAAATCATGAAAAATACCACTATTACTTGAGAACATAAGTATAAACATGAGAAACAATATAAGTAAGTCTAAACAAACCTTGGATTTGAAAGCATTGTATGCCTCATCTGCTTCACCAGGCAAGGGTTGTGTGATGGGTGCTTTTCCTCTAGTGAACAGAGTTACCTGTATAAATTGATCATCCAAATTTCATACAAGAATTAGTTATGAACGATTATATACATTGTAATATGGAGAATATGGAGAAATTGTAAGATTATTCATGTAAAAATGAATCAAACAAACATAGGAGAGAAGGGTAAATGAGGAAAAGTGAACCTGATGGCCTTCTTCAACCAGTAGCCTGGAAAGAAAGATCCCGATGAAACGTGTACCTCCCATTACAAGAATTTTTTTGGCACCAGATGCTGTTACGTTCAAAGCGCCTTTTGGTTGACATACTTTCCTCTTATACTGAAAACATACATCACAAAGGGGATTCATTAATATGCAAAATTAAACAAAGAATCATAAATTCAGAAACCCTATGTCCTGTGTTTGTTTCTTTTCTTTCCTTATGGCAATACAAAGGAGATTCAATTAGACATTTGATTCGAAGTAATTACGTTCCTAATTCGAGATTGATCATGATTACGCTACAAATTTTACACCAAAACTCTGGTAATCAGTAGAAATCGTTTCAGACGTGTTTTGCTTTTCAAGATTAAGCAATGCATGACAAGGGTAAACGGGTACCTGAATGGAGGTGTTGAATTTGGTGCCACAGAATGAGGATTGAGAAGAGGGGAGGAGTGAGACAGAAGGCTGCATCTTGAGGTTATGCTGCACCGTTGCAACACCACCCGCCATGGAGAAGCCGGTGAAGATGAATATGGGGATGAATATGAGAGACGGGGGTTGTGCCTAATGAAGAAGAAGAAGAAGAGTAGTCTGGTTTGCGACTCATATCCTGTGTCGTTGTTTGTGAGTCTCATTTTTTCGGGAAGAAGATAAGACGAAATGACCCCACAGTCGTTCCTTCGGTTATATCCATGAACTACACTCTCACCCATATCTTCCTTCTTTTCCCCATGGCCCCACAACCCCATTTGTCTAAATTAATAATTTTTTTTTTGTCTAAATTAATAATTGATATAAAAATATTAACACCATTATTTACAATTTTCATATTTATACTTCTCTTTAAATATCAAATTATCAAATTATCTTTCTTCAATATGGATACAATGGACGATGGTCAATTTGAATATGAATTTCACAAGCAAATATAGTTAATCTATAACATGAACTTTGAAACTTATACACAATTAAGATAAAAAAAAAAAACTTACCAAACGTAAAAAGCGATATCAACTAATTTGATAATGTGTATGATATATATAATATATTACACTGAAATATAATGAAGACTTACAATAAAAAAGACAACTTTTTATAATTCATAATATTATTAAGAATAAGAAAATGCATATATAGCTCCTTTCAAAAATACAAATCTGAAGCGCAGAATCATCATACATTTAATGAATTTTGATTTTTGATAATATGTGATTTTCTTATGCACAATAAATAAATAAATAAAATGTACTGTTTGGATGACCCATATCAAACTCTCACAAGACTTATCACATGGAGTTGAACCCTATACATTATAGAATTTCACACTTCAAACAATAGACTTCGTGATACCGACCAAATGAGTCTGTTTGCCGCTTGATTTCATAACAGAGCCGTTATTCCCGGCTGGCATAGAAGTCTCTCGCGCGGGCGAAGGAGATGCATTTCTCGCGGTTGAGTCATCAGTGATCATAAGAGAAGTGGCCTAGTTTATCGGATATCGGATTTCGTGCCTTTACCACTTAGCTTTGAAGTTGAATGCCAAATAAATAGGATAAGGCCTGGGCCAAGACGCCTTAAGTCATCGGGTGAAGCACCTGCAGATAGGGCATTCTATCACGAGTATTACAATAATGAAGAATGAATGTGTTTTTTATTTAAAGTATTATATCATATTTTTTCATTTTGATTTATGTATTGTATCACATTATATCGCAATGTGATGGTTATACAAGTTGTACTAACTTCAACTTTGCAAAAATAGGTGGAAATTCATGCTAATATGAAGAAAACCATTGTATGTTGCTATAGTACATAAAAAGGTACAATGTTGAGAATGAAAATTACACTAAAATATTTGACTAATATCTATTTATGTGCATTTAGCTTTATTTTATAGGGTTCATAGTGCTCTAATTTCTTGACTAGGTTATAGCTTATATGATGTTAGTAATTTTACTTTAACGATTCTTAACAATAAGAACGAGCTGACTTTCACCTCTCCCATTATTGCTCATACGAGAAGTAATAAAGAATGGCACAAGCTCGAGCCATACGTAGCATGAAAAACAAAGGGAATAGAGGTAAAAGAATAGAGTCCTAACCTTAGGAAAAACTTTAGGGACTACTTATAATCTTATGCTAAAAAATAAGGACAAATTTTGACAACATATACAAGTTTATGGATTGTTTATGTCTCTTCCCATATGTTTTTAGGGTTTAACAGCAAAAGGGGGTTTAAGCGGGTTCTTTTCTTCACCTCTGATCTCTCTGGTTTTCATTTCTCAAGACGCCATTATGTGGGCGCTTCGACGAACCTCCTCGATTGCTCTCAGGTAATGTTCCGCTTTCTTGTAAATGTCTACGCATATTTCTTGTTATCGTGTCATGATTCTCAAATTTGCGTAAATTATAGAAGAAATAACCTGGCTATTGCCTTACCATGATTGATCTTCCGAAAGTAGTAGCTCGATTTCACTGGCTTTTAGCGGTTGTAAGTCGGTTGCATCCTTTTAAACAAAACGTCTCTATGTTGCTTTACCAATCCCGAAACATTTTTGTTAATCGGGAAAAGGGGATGACATCGCCGGAAATACTGGTGTGTACTATTCTTAATGGCTACCAATAAGAAGCTTGGTATGCTGTCATAGCAACGATGGATGCAGCCCTGTTCTCAGTATTTGTAAATTTTACATAAATCTTCTTCTATAGGTTAACGTCGTTAGCAAAATATTCTTGAAATGTTGATAATCTATAGATTAACGAGGTTAGCCAGTTCATCTTCTATCGACTGACTTTTATCCTTAATATACCATATGTTTTCCATGTCCCTTTTTCTATAGATTAGCGAGTTTGTACATAGAGGCTATTGCTCATTTAGATATGAAATTGTATTGTATATGAATTAGATCAACATGTTTCTTTCGTTCACATTCACGCAGCATATTTATCTTTTCTATTACTTATTCACATTATCATCCAGGTCACAAACGTTTTCAGCAGTCACCTTTCGTGCATCATATCCTGAACACAAAACACCATTTTCTACCTACGTGGACAAAACCAGATTCACCAATCCTTCAAGAAACACATGTGAATCCCAGAAGATATTAAATAAATATTCTTCCAATACACATTCCAATGCCACTTCAAACCACTCCTATTCTTCAATGGCTAGCACAAAAAGCAGTGGAGAAGAAGATGATGATGAATTGGAGGATGGATTTTCTGAGCTTGAAGGAAACAATGATGAAGATGAAAGTGATAATGAATCAACCTCTGAACCTGAACTTTCAGAAAATGAGATGGAAGTATCAGTTCCGGAAATTACAAAAACCCATCAACAAAAAAGAGCTTCTTCAGCCATTTTCAAGGCTCTGATGGATTCTCCATTGCAGCCTGCTCAAAAGACCCTTGATAAATGGCTTGAAAAAGGAGACAGTGTAAGCAGATCAGACGTATCTATAGCCATGCTTGAACTCCGGAGGCGTAGGATGTATGGAAAAGCTTTACAGGTTCTTTAAGACATTTCATTCTGAATAATTTACCTGATTGAATAAATATGTTTTTGCTTATCAAATATTGACAGAAGTACAATGCTATTTCTTACTCCTGCAGCTGTCTGAATGGTTACAGACCCGAAAACAGTTAGAACTCAATGAAAAAGATTATTCTTCTCATATTGACTTAATCAGCAAAGTCAGCGGTCTCCAAGCTGCAGAAAACCACATTTCAAGAATCCCAAAGTCCTTTCAAGGCGAACTTCTCTACCGAACTCTCCTAGCAAACTCTGTTCGATCCACCAACACAACAAAATCCGAGCAAATCTTCAACAAAATGAAGGACTTAAAATTACCAATAACGCCCTTCGTCTGCAACCAACTCCTCCTTCTATACAAAAGAACCAACAAGAAAAAAATCCCCGATGTCTTAAAGCTAATGGAGGACGAAAACGTAAAACCATCACTTTTCACTTACCGAATGTTAATCGACATCAAAGGTCAAAGCAACGACATATCCGGAATCGAGCAAATCCTCGAGGTAATGAAAGCCGAAGACATCGACATCGACACGGATCCCAAAATACGCGCCATTTTAGCGCGACATTATATAAACTTTGGATTAAAAGAAAAAGCAAAAATTGTATTAAAAGAATTGGAAGGATCCGATTTGAAAGAAAACCGATCGGCTTGCGCGTATTTACTTCCACTTTACGCCTCCCTCGGAAGCCTAGAGGAAGTCAACCGAATCTGGTCAATCTGCGAGTCAAACCCGATGCTCAACGAATGCTTATACGCGATCACCGCATACGGAACCCTAAACAAAGTTGACCAAGCGGAAACCGTGTTTGACCAAATGTCGAAGCGATACAAACGGATTTCCGCGAGACATTACGCGGTGATGTTAAAAGTTTATGCGAATAACAAAATGTTATCGAAAGGGAAGGATCTTGTGAAACGGATGGCTGAGATCGGTTGCCAGATCGGGCCGTTGACTTGGGACGCGTTGGTCAAACTTTATGTCGAAGCTGGTGAGATTGAAAAAGCTGACTTGATTTTGCGTAGGGCTTCGGAGCAAAATTGGGTGAAGCCGTTTTTTAATAGTTATATGGTGGTTATGGATGAGTATGCGAAAAAGGGAGATGTGCATAATGCTGAGAAGATGTTTCATAGAATGAGACAAGATGGGTATGTGTCGAGGTTGAGGCAATATCATTCGCTTTTGAAAACTTATATAAATGCGAAGATGCCTGCGTATGGGTTTAGGGAACGGATGAAAGCGGATAATATTTTCCCGACTAAATCGTTGGCGGGACAGCTGGCGCAGGTGGACGCGTTTAAACGGACTGCAGTGTCTAATCTTTTGGATTAAGTAAAAAAAACGAGTTACGTGATTTGTTTGGAACTTTTAATGGTTTGGTTTTGATTTACATTTATGATGGAAGATAGAGGTAATTTGTTAGCTATGTTCAAACTTCAAATTCAAACTAGTGAGGTTTCGCATTTTGAGAGTGTATGCATCAAAATTAATTTTAGATACTTTTTCCAGATAAAATGATATTTTCTGTTAAGTTACTTACCCTTAGAAAATGTGAAGTTTAAGTGTTTAAATGAAAATAAAGATATAGGTGGCAACCAATCAACCATCTACCTCTACCTCCTCTAATAAACAAAACCTATAATTTGCCACATGTCCCCTTTCTATATTGCAAACCTGCCACGTGTCATCTAATGCATTTAATCCTATTTTATAAAATAATTAAAACTTAAAAATTTGCATAAATTGCATAAATGTAGGAAAAATCCCGATTTATTTTCAGCTTTCTCATTTTCGGATCATATAACTTTCAAAATTCAAATTAAAAATCCATGTTTTTTTGAAAACAATAACAATTTAGGTTCAATTTCATTGACTACAAATCTTATCTTTTTTAAACTCTTTTCAAGATTTAAATGAATCCCAACAAATCAGGAATTTCAAAATCATATTCTAACTCCGTTTATATTGTGCTTTGTCGTCTTCAACATCCATTCCCATTATCAATTATAATTCTTCTTTCTCATCTTCAATATTACGATTTCTGCATACTGTCGACATAAGAAATCTGGTGAGTTCATCTTCATAACTCAAAATTTATAACCTTTTTGTGAAAATATATTAATACCAATGCTGTTCTGTTTGCTAAAAACATCTGTTGTGAAATCATTATTCGTTATTTGTATTTTGATGTTCTTTGAAGTGTGATTTTCATTGTTGTGTTGGACAGAAAATGGTCCCAAGGGTATTTTAGTCTTTTATTGACTTTTTTTTTTACTTTCGTTATTTGTGTTTTGATGTTCTTTGAAGTGTGATGGGTTGTTACTAAAAGTGTACCAACAACAAGAAATTGATGATCAGTATGATTGCTAATGATCAACAATGTTGATATTGTTTTTGTATTTGAATGTGTGTGTTTTGATGCACAAATTACCTTTTTGGTGACAACTTTAATTTTGAAAGTTCCAGCACTAAATACCACTCTGGTCCTTTTATTTTTACTTTGGAGGTCAAATTTTATGTTATTAAAACATTACCTGAATGTTGTTTATGAATTCATGGCGTTGACATAACCTTTTTTTTGCATGTTTATAATCAGTGTAGTTAATCTTTTTTATTTTTCTTAAAATCCAAACATATTTGTTGTTAATTTTCAATTTTCTATTTTCAAATAGTATGTTTGACCCATAAAGTAAGAAATAAAAAACAGTGGCCGAAGTATCCACCTTTTGGATGATTCAAGTTAATTGAAATGTGTAAAAGTATAAATTGGATTTAAAGTACAGAAAATAACCCTCAAATTTCATTGGTGTTCCAATCAAACCCTCATTGATTTTTGCAAATAAGTTGGTAAAGTTCTGGAATGGACGATCTTTCTATAATTCAATTCTATTCATTTTTGCAAATAAGTTATTTTTTTTAATTTAAGATATCATTTTTAACGAATGTCATAAAACTACCCCCTCAAAGGTCTAAAGGAGAGCTTTTTTTTTTGTTTTTTCAGTTTTGGTCAATAAAAGAAATTGAAGATATTGAAGCTATAAATATAAAATAAATTGAACAAATCGATAATTTTTTCCTTTTTGGTCATTTTGGTGATTTTATGTTATTTTTTTGTTTTTGTTTTTTTTTTTTGCATATACTAGCATCCTACTTTTGTTTTTTGTTTTTTTTTACTTTTGTTTTTTCTGGAGGGCAAAATGGGCAGATGGGTGACATTTTCATGGTTATGTTGGATAGAAAATGGTCACAGGGGTATTTTAGTTTTTAATTGACTTTTTTGTTTTCTGTTTTATCTAACAAATAACTCCATTATCTTTACATCATTTAGAGGTACTTTATCTAATTAATCCTAACATAAGGTAAATTTTTTTTTACTGAAATCGATTATTTTTACCTTTTTGGTCATTTTGGTGATTTTTAGTGAAATCACATTACTCAGTTAATTAATAATTTCCAGATTGTTGGCTCTCAGTTTTTATATAATTGATTTTTTTTTTGAATTTTGTTGTTCATCTTTATATATCAAGTAAACGTATTATAGATTATATATGCTATTTTAAAATTTTGGGGGGACAAAGAAAATAGAAGTTGTAATTCCCTTTTCAAGTGAACTACAAATTGATTGTAATTCCCAAGTCTTTTCAATATTTATTCTCATTTCATTGACTTTTCTAATTTTTTTTACAGATATGGCTACTTCAAAGATTACATTCATAAAAGACATTGACCCAGTCAATTTGGATGAACACTGACTTATTTCTAGAGGGCAATATGGGCAGATGGGTGACATTTTCCTGATTTTGTTGGACAGAAAATAGCATCCTACTTTTGTTTTTTAGTTATTTTTTTGGTCATTTTGGTGATTTTTTTTTTTCATATAATAGCATCTTAATGCCAGCTATGCGTAGAGGGCCTGTCTTTTGAATTTTAGAGGAGTGAAGGATCTGCCCTTTGGGAATAAGTGCTTATATTAATCATCATTTTTGATTTTCTAATACAGATATATTGTTATATCTAACTGAAATTCTCCCATAGATACCTATATTTAAAGCCTAAGGAAAACCTTATTTGCTACCTTAACAAGAAAAAGCTGTACGTATGGAAATTTGTGAACTACAAAGTGTTTGTGTAAACTTGTGTAATGATACTGAACTAATTGAAGCACAATAAGTTGAAATTTCTAAATGCTCATAAACACATAAATTAGAGAAAACTAACACTGAAATTATTATACTGTGATAGTTTCTTCTCAACCTAATGCAAACAAAGATGCATCCTAACCCTAACAAACAAACATATAATAAAAATTCCTATTATACCCTTTTATAATAGTTTGATTTTATTACATTTTATACACCCCCGTCATATGAACACTGACTTATTTTTAAAAATTCATCATTTTTGTTAATTTCAAATTACATGATAAAACACCAAGCAGGAAATCAAATATAAAACCAAAATTTCACATGCTGTATTTTGAATTTTACGCACATTAACACTGAAAATTCAAATTTCGATTTTCAAGTTCAATCACCTAAACAGTTTAATAAATACTTAATCTTCAATTATTTGTGCATCTTCTGCAAAAAAAAAAAAAGAAAAATTAGGTTTTACCTTGATTCCTCTTCTTCAAACGTGTTGCAGCATCAGAGCCATTAATTCTTGAAAACCTTTTTTCCAGATTTTGACCTCCATCCAGGTATCTTTCTTCTATACTATCTATTCATTCCTTTTTCAAAACCAAAATCGCCACTAAGGTTGAAAAAAAAGTCATTATTGATACCAAATTGATAATTTTTACCACAAAAGTCAGATCGAGTCTTCAATTTTTTACCCTTTTATTCGCCTAGCACGCAGTGAGTCACCGATTCCACAATCGGCCGTCGTCGCTACCCTCTACATCTTCGTTGCCGTCGTTGCTTTCTTCTTTGCTTGCTGGAGTGTTTTGTTTGTCAAGGCTCGGCTTCTTAGTAATTCTTCGTTGTTAATTTTCAATTTTCAAATAGTTTGTTTGACCCATAAAGTAAGAAATAAAAAACAATGGCAACTTCATATATGTTATTTCTGTGATTTCAATATTCAAAAATAATACATTGAATTTGAATGTATTATTTAATATAATTAATATGTAATTTGACATCTATGGTTATTGTTATTTTTTTTTATAACTATAGTAAATTAATAAATTCAAACATGTCAACTTGATAAGTGTTATTTGGGTGATTTAAATATCGAGAGTAATAAATTGAGTTTTTATGTATTATTTAATATCTGTAACAATTGTTTCCATTGTTTTGAGTCATGAACAGTAAATATTAAACCTTTTTTTTTTTTTTTTTTTTTTGCAGATTCAATGAACAATATGGTGATGCAGTTATTCGTATTCCTAAAAATCTTCTTATTACTCAATCTTCTGATCCTATAGGTTCATTAGTTGAGTTTGTATATCCATCATTTCTTGACAACTTGAACGACCTCAAATATTTTGAAGAAAGATCAATACTTGCACCGAAAAATGAAGTTGTTCAAGAAATAAATGATTGTCTGCTTTCATTGTTTCCTGGAGAAGAAAAAGAATACCTCAGTTCAGATAGCATCTGCCAGAGTTTATTCACAATCAGTTTGATGAGAGTTTATATTCACCTGATGTTCTAAATGGACTTAAAATCTCCGGTTTGCCAAACCATAAGTTGATTTTAAAGGTCGGTGTTCCGGTTATGTTACTAAGAAATATCGACCAGAAAAATAGGTTATGTAATGGTACTAGACTTCAGCTCGTATCATTGGGTAATCGCGTCATAGAAACAGTGGTCTTAACTGGAAGTAACATTGGCCATCGAGTTTTGATTTCAAGGTTGTCTTTAACACCTTCAGACAACAAAATTCCATATAAGTTCAAAAGGAGACAATTTCCCCTAGCGGTTTGTTTTGCTATGACCATAAATAAAAGTCAGGGCCAATCTTTAAAAAGGGTCGGGTTGTTTTTGCGAGAACCGGTTTTCTCACACGGTCAGTTATACGTTGATTTATCTAGAGTAAAGAGCAGAGAAGGATTGAAGTTATTGATTTTAGATAAGGATGGTAATTTGACTAATAAAACTTCCAATGTTGTGTTCAAGGAAGTATTTCAAAATCTATGTTGAAGTTTTATGTTTATTTTTTTTAAATCAAATAAAGTTGTACTTACTTACCATCCACAATCAAATGCTTTTTTATATTTATTAATTTTTTTGGTCTATATAAATTTTTTAAGTTACCTCCCGTGGTTTCCACGGGT
Organism: Lactuca virosa; assembly: GCF_052849685.1. NCBI lineage: Eukaryota > Viridiplantae > Streptophyta > Magnoliopsida > Asterales > Asteraceae > Lactuca > Lactuca virosa. Next base: position 404,457,497 of record NC_136430.1, on the reverse strand, counting down.
TATAACCTAGTTTTGCATAAAACAAAGTAGTTGCAGCCTATTAAATATGTAGTACCGCACTAACTTTAACTCGATATTGTTGGGCGAAGTGGGAAAATGGATGCATTTCCTTTTTATATATTAATATGGTAAAATAAGTTTGGGATTTTGTGTCTTCTTAGCTTCTGTCTATGTTTTCTTAGTGTTCTAAATACTTTGTTTATGAAGCACATAGTATTAAATCTTTTTGTATTTTTTCAAACCACTTTTTGATTAACGAATAACCGGCTATAGGAATATTGATATTGGTTGACAAGGGATATGAGTTAGGATATACCATGGAATATCAAGCTTTTAGATCTAAATGTTGAATTACACATGCTTTTGGGAGAGGTTGTGATAATTAAATGAACGAATACTTATGTAGAGTTCGTAATAATTTTTGTGTCAATTTGTAATGTGCGTGTTTGCGTGTTCTGTTATGTCAATTTCTTTACTTTGTGTAAATTGTTTATGTTGCGATTTCGTATATTTTTGTTACCTTAAGTTCACAGTTTATCTATTGACTTGAGATGCGTTTCTAATGTTCCTGTGATGCCTATATAAAGGAACATTGGTTAGAGGATTGAGTCAGAGTTTTGGGGATAAAATAGTTCTTTGCTTCTGTATCGAATTGTTCCGACTCATTAATCAAAGTGAAATCTTATTACCTTGTGTGTACTTGTGAACCTCATTATCGTTTGAATCGTGAATCTAATCGTTCTTTCACTTGGTATCAGAGCGGGTGATCATTTGAGCTTTTTCAAATCTCGATTTTGTTATTGTTCATCGTGTTCATCTTGTTTTCCAGATTTGTTCATCGAATTCTAGATCTATTCTGCATTTTGCAAATCTCTTTGCAAATTGATCTTTAATTCCTTGTTTGAATCTTTCGATTTGATTCTAAAACTCTTTTTTCAAGTTCATTGATTTGATTCTCGTTTCATTTCTTTAAAATGTCAAAAGAGGATTCACACTCAATCACGTTCAACCTTCCAAGCAATATCGATTCTACATCGAGAATTCCTATTCTATTACCTGAAGACTATGAAGTTTGGGTTCTTCACTTTTGTAACATCCCAAAGTAAGAAGGGAAAATTTTCATTTTTAAAACAACCAAAACACTCATTTATCATTTATTCAGACTCTTAAAGACATTTTATAATAAAAGCAGTTATCAGAGTACAATCCCAAAATCTCAAGGTTGCGGAAAAATATGGGTGTATGCGTTGCGATCAAGCTAGGACCTTCCCATTTGAATCGGGAGTACCTGAAACCATAAACAAAAAACTGTAAGCACAAAGCTTAGTGAGTACCCTAAAATACCACATACTATACATAACATACGAGTCATACATATCAACATGCAATAGGAGGTGCTATGTGCCAACCATAGTCTTGCCATTATGCCACGAGCCGTATCATGGTCTTTTCTTGCCAGGTCGGGGGCCAAAACCCTGGGTCTTACAGACAAGTGCCAGGAGCCACCTCTTGGTTTTCCATGCAAGCATCACAAAGACAACTAGCATACAGTCTACAACTACTTATCTACTTATCTTCCAGAGTCCAAACTATGGTCTTGCATACAAATTTGCTAGGAGCCACCTCCTAGTCTTTCATATAAATGCCAAGGGCCACCCCTGGTCTTCCTATAATACATAAACCAATAGGCCGACATTGGTGCCTTCTACCCAATAGTACAGTGAGGAGACTCACCTCAGACAATTGAAACCCATGGATAAAACTCTGACTGCACACCCGCTAAAATCCCCATGCTATCAAATACCAAAATGACAACCCATTAATAACTAGATCCTAACTCACACGAAGAGTCCAAATTAGGGTAAAAGACCTTTTTACCCTTCCTCTAACATGGCCTAAAGCCAAGGCCCAATCCAATGTCCAAAAGCCTAAAAATGTAAAATAACACCCAAGGCCCAGCTACGGCCCGATTTTACAAATTAGGCCCAATCCTTCTCATGGTCTTCACCCAATGGAGTCCACTAAAATCTATATAGCCCAACCATAACATTATGATGGCCCAAACATGGCCCAAAACAATCAAGCCCAAACTTAGACCAACACTGAAGCCCAAAACAAAGAAACTCAAGTATGCTGAGTATGTGGGGCGTACCCAGCTTGTACGCTCAGCGTACTACATGAGAGGCTTGTACGCGCAACGTACAAACTTGTACGCCCAACATACTCACCAATCATGGCCAACTTTTCCAATTCAACACTTAACCCATTAAGACTTTGATCTAAACTCAGATTTGACTTCCACAAGGTGGTTAATCACATAAAGTTGCCAAATTTATGTGCATGCATGGCTAAATGGGGCTCTAGAGCTCAAATGAGCTTAATAATTGACTTAATACATGCATGGGGCCAAAACCACCATAAAGTTTGCACCTTTATGCCCAAAGAACCCATAATATACCCAGATCTATAAGATTGAGCTCCAAAAACGACCCTAACTCCCAATCACCAATCAAAAGGACCAAAATGACCAAAAATGTGCCAAGAAGTAGATCTATGAAATGGAATGGCAAGGTTTGAACTTTATACCTTCCAAGCCACCAAAAGAAGATGCTAATGCTGGATCTCAAAGCCATCTTCCAAAGAATGAGTATTCAAGCTTCACCTTTGTCCTCTAGATGCACAAGATCATCCATAAGAGCTCAAAATCACCAAACATAGGCTAAGGAACGAATTAGGGTTTTTAGGGTATGGAGGCTGGCTAGGAAATGATCAAAAGAGGCAAACATGTGGCTTATAAAGGGTACACTTGAAAAAAAATAAGGTTTTCTTACTGAAGGGAGTACCCCTCGCGTACCCTTTGTATGCCTGGCGTACTCATGAACCATGCATGATGCCTTAATCCATTACGCCCAGTGTACATGGTGAGTACGCCCTGCGTACTCAACCATGCTCCAAAAACCCATGATCTTCAATTGGCCATAACTCCTTGGTCTTAAGTCCGTTTCCAACAAACTTTATATCCACGAAAAGGCGACGAGAAGCCCTACACTTCTATCAACTCACCTTCACCTTAGAACTTCCCGGACAAATACTCAAAATTCATAAAGACCCGAACTGTCAAAATTACGATTATACCCTTGAGCTCCAAAACACGAAAGAACACTCGGATCACTCAAACTACATTATCCCCACCCAAAGTGGCCTAAATCTCTTTTTCCCCAAGGCCCCAAAGCCTTATGATAATCGATAATTGGGCCACGGTCCCGAATAATGAAACGATTCAAAACTAAGTGTTACAACTTTGAAGATTATGTTTTAGGGATAGAAACTCATGGATCTTGCATCTGGCATGCAATCACAAAAGAAACATACAAGTATTCCAAGATGAAGACTGAAGTCAGAACTCAAGAAGCTTTTGACACCATTGTTGCTGATGACATTGAAATTGATTCTGTGGTGAAAGACAAATTGAAGTGCAATCTAAAAGCATTGAGAATCATAAGGTTTTCTCTTCCTCCTGACACTTTTCTTTGGTCAGTTCTTATCAAACTGCAAAAGAGATATGTGACAAATTGAAAGAATTATATTTTGGAGATGCTGATCTCACTCATTCTCTACAAACGTCACTTCTGTCTGAATTCGGATCTTTTGAGCAAAAGTCCGATGAAACTATTGAAGAAACTGTTAATCGATTTAATCATCTTTTAAGTCGTATGCTAATACGCAATTTGAAGAGTGAAATCAAAGAAAAAAAGGTCAGATTCATGAATAGTTTGAGGTCAGAATGGAAGTCAATTATTTCTGCTGTTAAAGCTCACTAACAATTCAAGAATTACTCTCTTGTACAAACTGTTGGTATACTGAAGTCTCATGAAGATGAAGGAAGCAAAGATGGTTACAAGTGTTGGTTCGTTGGCCTTGGTGACAAAAAGTGAAAGTTCAAAGCAAAAGAAGACAAAGATTGTGGTGGAAGATTCTGAATCTGATATCTCAGAGGAGGAACTTACAAAAGAAGACAAAGTCCTAATGTTAACTAATCCAAATAAATTCTTCAAAACAAACTTCTCTCGTTTAAAAAACAACAACAAAAACAAATCTACTAGAAACAATTACAAGCAAGGAAGTTAAAACTCTGAAAAATCCAAGAGTGAAAGTTTCAAAAACTTTCAAAGAAATGATGAAAAGAAGGAGAAGAAGTTACTTAGTGACTCAGGCTTTGACTGCAACTATTTTCATGGAAAGAATCATTTTGCAATGGAATGCATGTTATGAAAACAGAATGAGAAGAAGGAAAAAGACAAAGATGAAGCCTATTACGTGAAGAAAATCGAAGAACTTCGCAAGAATTCTAGCAAAGCAGTTCTAGTGGTAACTGAAGACAACAATGATTATGGAAACGTGGAAGTGTGGTCAACTGACTCGGAAGACGGTGAAGTTTGCAGACCGACTCATGGTGATTGTTTGATGGTAAAGGATGAGAAGAAGAATAACGAACACATGTGTTTCATGGTTACAAGTGCCATATCAGAAAATCAAGGCTACTTCACAGATGAAGGAACATTTTCAGATGCTTATTTTTCTGCGAAGACGGTGAAGGAGCATGTCATTGAGTGCGAAAAGGTAATTGATAAGGTACATTTTATTCTTAAATCTCTCGATATTCCTGTTTCTCGTTTTGATACTAAATTAACTAATTTGCATGATGTTGTTTCTGATTTAAGTGATATTTTAAAGAGAACTCACGTAAGAAATTCTAATCTTGATGACACTCTTAGTAGGATTACATCTAAGAATGAAGAAAGACGTATGCGAATAGAGGCTTTGGAATTAGATCTTGTTAGGTCTAAAGATCATGTAATAAAACTTAAGAAGACAATAGGAGTATGCTAAAACTGAGAAATATTTTTGTCTTATTGTGAAATGTCTTTACACTAACATTACACAATTGCATCTTGATTGTGAGATAGGATAAGGTTTGCATAAGATGATTTTACCTTTCTTAGAGTTAAAAGAAAATGAAATTGATGCTGAATGTTATAGATGTGAATCAATGGTATCATCAAATGAACCTGTTGAAGATTCTTACAAGGTTCGACTTGAGAAAATTGAAGAATACATTAAGTCCCAAGAGAACAAAAAGATGTTGAAAGAAGTTTTAACTGAAAATGATAAACAACAAATCAAAATCATTTCAATTGAGAAATATAACTTGTTGTGCAAGTAATTAAGTTCAGAAGAAAACCTCAATTATGAGAATATGTCTGAATTTGATGAAAGTGAAATGAGTGAAATATCAGTTAAAGATGAAGTTGATTGTTCATCTTTTGTGAATAATAATGAACAACCAAAAATAAATTTGATCTTTGAAGATTCAGTTGAGTTTGGACAGTTTGTTCAAAATGATGTAATGAAACATTTAAAAGTTCAAGCAACATTTTTTCCAAAAATTAAGGAAACTCCAAATCATGTTTTTGTGAAAAAGGGACTAGACAAAAATCGAACTTCAAAATTAACGTCAATGGTCAATATTGATAATGCGAAAGGTTGTGAAGAATCCTTTTGGTCCGCATCAATTGACAACATTGCTGAAATGAAAGGTTTTGTCTGAATTGACTTCGTGAAAAGCCAAAGGGAAATATGCTTCAGAACCATTGAACAATGTGAAATCTTCACAAAATGAAGCTAGACCAAGTGGAACAAAAGTTGTTCCAATTCATATTCAAAAAGAAAATGTGGTGAAAAGCAATTCTAAAAGCAAAAGGATGAGCAATGAATGCAAGATAAAAAAGAATTTGATTAAAAGAAAACAGTTGTGGAAGAAAAGTGAAATTGATAATAATGTTTCTCGTTTTAATAACCAAAATCAAAAGTTTATTGGTACGAAAAGATCTTCTAATCAAAATACTAATTCATTCATTCTTTCGAAAGGTAAATCCAACTCATCAACAAAAACAAAGTATATTCCAAAGAAAGAGTCGAAAGAACATGATGATAATATTGTAGCATATAAGGCAAAATTAAAAGAGGAAGAAGAAATTTTTTTTTTTTTGAAAAGATGGCAAAAAAAAGCAAACTCTAATTAGAAAACTTCTTTTGTTGAAATAGATCTTTGTGATGCAAAAATTCAAGTTTTCAAAATTCAAAAGGGGGTGAATAATACGTTGATCAGAAAATCATTTTGGATTGATAAAACAATGTTTTTTCTTGTTTCATCTTCTAAATCAAAATTCTCATCAGGGCCCAAGATGGTTTAGGTTCCTAAATCTGCTTAATTTTTTTAGGTGATTCGTGACAAGCAGTTCGATTCGGAATGGTACATTAATAGTGGATGTATTCGTCATATGACTGGAAGAAAATCGTAACTATGAGAATTTTGTACTTTAAAAGATGGTGGAAGAGTGAAATATGGGAACAATGCAACTAGAGAAATCAAAGGATATGGAATGATAACAAATGGCGAATTCACAATTCATAAGGTAGCTTATGTAGAAGGCTTACAACACAATCTAATTAGTGTTTCTCAACTTCTTGTAGTTACTGGTCTTTAAGTTTCTTTTGACGAAGAAGGTTCAAAAATTATACACAAAGAGCCCAATAAAACTATATTGAAGTTAAAAAGAAAAGGCGAAATGTACCCTCACAACCTGAATCATATTCAAGGAAAACCTTCTGTGTGTCTACTTGTAAAAGCATCATCAGATGATAGTTGGTTGTGGCATAGGAGAGTTTCGCATCTTAACTTCAAAGACATTAACAAACTTGTCCTCGGAGATCTGGTTAGAGGTCTTCCAATTCTCAAATATGATAAAGACCATTTGTGTGATGATTGCAAACTGGGAAAGCAAAGCAGAAAAAGTCATTCTTCGATCATGAATACCAAGACAATCGAACCACTGGAATTAATACATATTGATAGTTGTGGTCCATCATCAATTGAAAACATTGGCGGTAATAAATACATTTTGTTTATTGTTGATGATTTTTCTCGTTTCACTTGGCTATTCTTTCTTAAACAGAAATCTGAAACAACTATGAAGATGATTGACTTTATCAAGCAAATTGAACTTTAATTGCGAAAGCTTGTTCGGAATATACGAAGTGATAACGGAACGGAGTTTAAGAATCATGCTTTTGATGAGTTCTTAACTAACAAAGGAATCAATCATAACTTTTCTTCTCCGCATACTCCACAACAGAATGGTGTTGTTGAAAGACGAAATCGTTCTTTGTGTGAAGCTGGGAGAACCATGTTACCATTCGCAAAATTGCCATTATACTTTTGGGCTGATGAAATCACAACTGCTTGTTTTACACAAAATCATTCTTATATCAATAAACACTTTTTGATTACACCTTATGAACTTTTGAATAATCGTAACCTAACGTAAAATTCTTTCATATTTTTGGTTCCAAGTGTTTCATTTTTAACTCTAAAGAACATTGCAACAAGTTCGACATGAAAGCTGATGAAACAATAGTTTTAGGATATTCTATGAACTCCAAAGCATATCGTGTTTTGAACAAGAAGTCAAAGAAAATAGAAGAAACATACTATGTCAACTTTGATGACAAATATGTGAAGTCAATTCTATAGGATGTTGTCTAAATAGGAGAAATTTTTCCTAAATCTTGCAAGCAAACAACTCCTCTCACAAACCTTTATGGGGAATCTTTAGATTTGTTTGGTGAACCTAAAAAGGAAATATCTTTTAAACCAAAGCAACTGATAATCATGGTGATGAATTATTAAAATTAGTTGATGAAGCATTACAAAATGTTCAAACTTCAGAAGAAAATGTTGTTTATACTACTCATCCTGTTGAGGGGGAGAGTATAAAAAACTTTGATTATCTAATAATTGAAAATATTACACAATCAAATGAAAAGAAATATTGATGATTGTGTGTAGGGGGAGAGTTCAAATCCAAATTTCCAGGGGGAAAGTTCAATTTCAAATTATCAAGAAGAAGAAATTTCAGAAACTGAATTTGATGCTCAATCAGAAGTTGAAAAATCAATGCTGAGTTAAACCCTGATTATGATCTAAACTATCCACCTTTGACGAAATGGTCTAGAGATCATCCTCGAACTCAAGTCATTGGAGATATATTTTTGGGGGTTTTGAGTCGTTCGCAAAAAAGACGAAACAAGCATCTTTGAATACTAATAAAGAATTTTGCATGTTTAATTTTTTCACATCTAAAATCGAACCTAAATTGTTAAAATGGATCTTGATCATGCATATTGGGTAAAGGATATGCAAGAAGAATTGAATGAATTTGAGCGAAACAAGGTTTGAAGATTAATTCCAACTCCAGAGAATGCATCAGTTGTTGGTTTGAAGTGGTATTTTGGAACAAAATGGACAAAGAAGGAAATGTAATTCGGAATAAAGCACGAATTGTTGTCAAATGATATTGTCAAAAGGAAGGAATAGATTACGAAGAAACATATGCTCTTGTAGCAAGACTGGAGTCAGTTTTCATTTCTTTGGCTTATGTTGCTCATAAAATTTTTTGAAGTGTTTCAAATGGATGTGAAGTGTGCATTTCTCAACGGAGAACTAGAAGAAATAGTTTATGTTGAACAAACTCCAGGTTTCATAAATGAGAAATTTCCTAATCATTATTATGTGTTAGATAAATCAGTATATGGTCTTAAGCAAGCTCATCGTGGATGGTATGCAACTCTCGCTAAATTCTTAAAACAATCAAAATTTTAATAAGGTTCAGTTCATCCTACCTTCTTTCACAAGAAATCAGGTAATCATTTGATGATTGTTCAAATTTATGTTGATGACATCATTTTTGGTTCAATAGATCCTAATTTAACTGCTAAATTTCGTAAATTGATGGAAACTAAATTTGAAATGAGTTATATGGGTCCAATTAACTTTTTCCTTGGAATAAATATTAGACAGAGTACAGAGGGCGTATTCATCATTGAAGAAGATTTTATGAAGTTTTTACTTGCTAAGTTTGGCATGAATGGTGATTCA